>NC_133351.1:37510844-37844177 GCF_030506205.2 Paramisgurnus dabryanus
GAGTGATTTATGTACCCATTCATTGACAGTGGTGTATAACCTGCAACACGCCCTTTAAGGTGTGCTCAATTTTCAGGGGCTACAGTGCTCCTAATAACAAAAATGTTAGCCCTGAATGACTAGACTACATTTTTTATACATACATTTTCCTTTCTGGCTTATTTTATGGAAAGTGTAGTGCATGAGAAAGAACAACCAACCTTAGTGCACCTTCAAAAGATCTAGGTCCCTGGCACAGTTTTTGCCAGGTAGGCAGATACATGTTGTATATGCTAATTGTATGGCTATAGTATATTATAATCTCCTATTTTGATCTTTAATCTCCCTCTTCTAAATGACATACATAAACATGTTAATTAAATAATAAAAATTAGCTCAGAAAACCAAACAGAATAGCTTTTTTCTTTAAACATATTTTTTTATTCAACTTTATGCATGCAACGCAGAGGAAAACAAATGAAAATAAATATATTACATAATTAAATAAAAGGGAGTACACAAGAGCGGTTCACAAACACATGACTACAAATAGGCCTAATACAGACAACCACCCAGGAAGTAAATTGTTAAAGCCAACTTAGAAGGCCAGATATCCTTTGCACTGTATAATGCCAAGCTATCATAAAATGTAATTTTTCATTCATTAATAGTGAGTTTTTCAATCATTAATAGTAAATAAATATAAAGCTTTTAAGACAATTATTGTGTGCTATTTATTTGGAGGGGGTGCCCTTTTTCAGTTTCTGCACATGCCCCTCAAAAGGTCTGTGCACAGCTGCCCAGGGAATATTAGTAAAGAGGATCAAGCAGAACCTGCGCAAGCATGGATCTTACAGGATGTTTCAGAATGGTATGTCTCATACTTTTTAGATGCACTGTTATTTGAAGGCATTATTTAATTACAGACTGTGGACGCTTCATAAGTCCTTTTAAGTAAGTCGGGTCGCTGCGACTTAAGTAAGTCGGAACAATACAACCAGACCTGCCGATTCTGACGGCCCTCTCTCAGAGCATTCCATTCTTTAACGGATGGTGATTGGCTCTTTTTACTAGGACGTGGGACTACAGCGTCCATTCTGACAGCTGCAATCTCCCTCATTCTATCAATACCAGTGACCATGATCTTGTTAATATTAATATCTTTGTCATTACTGACTGTATGGCACCGTTAGTTTTGTCTTTATAGAACAAGTGTAGAACTAGGAGTCCATTACGAAAAAACTATGGCTTTACTACAGTGGCCAAACAAAACACAGCCGGACTATATTGGGTCTATAGTCGTAATTTCACTGTCTCAGTTGTTGCTTTCTGGGAACCACTTTTATTATATCTTAAACTTTCTTATAATTATAGGAATTACATACTGTAAGAATTACTCAGATTTTAGCTGAACTGTAAGAGAACAACACTCTAAAAATAGCTGGGTTATTTTTGACCCACGTTGGGTAAATATTGGAAAAAACACATGCTGGGTTAAAAAATGCCCAATGATGGGGTCCCTGAATTAAAAATGGCCCAATGTTGGGTTGTTGTTATGCAACCATTGGTTATAATAACCCAGCAGTTGGGTTAAATCAACCCAGCACTGGGTCAATTTTAACCCAGTGGTGTGTTCTCTCCAATATTTATCAACATGGGTCAAAAATAACCCAGCATTTTTAGAGTAAAAACAAAAAAGACACCAAGATCCTGTTATATCATACCTTTGTTATCAGCAGCGATAAATCCCAAAATATTCTCATGTCGCAACATGACGGTCTGATAAATCTCAGCTTCACGGAACCAGGAGCGCTCATCTCGTGAGGAAAAGATCTTCACAGCAACGTCCTCCCCTCTCCACTTGCCCCTCCACACCTCCCCGAAACGTCCCTTCCCAATGCTCTCCTGAAGCACGATTGTCCGAGCAATTGTTCTTTGTACTAACAGGGGCAATCCTGAGATAAAATGTCATCCAAGAGTCACAGCTCATTCATGTTAATAAAATAAGAATTACTGCATGGTCATTCATAATATAAAATAAAAGCATTAAATATTTTTTTCATATTATTTATTTTATTATAACAAATAAAACCCCCAGAAAAATATCACTGTATGCCCATATTGGGCCTGTTCCTCTAAGCGGTCTCATGAACTCAGAATAGCACAAGATAGTCACACTATATCACCTTTTGTATTCAACAGATAAAAAGGTTTTTGGGTGGAATTATTTCTTTAAAATATGCCCTAATCATACGACATACGATAATATCCTGAGCAGTCATGATAAGCACTTTCAGCCCTCACCTGACCCAGAGCCGGAGGTGCTCATGTCAAAGATGAGTTCCTTTAGACATTTCTCAGGTGACACCAGAGTCTGGTCATCTAGGGTTTCTTCTGGGTCTTGTCTGCGGGCTTTAATGTGTGCGCAGTGCAGGTTCTGAATGGCAAAAACTCCCAGAACAACGACCACACACAACAGGCACGATGGCACAAGAATTACTGCTGCCAGTTCCAGTTGACTCCAGCCAAAGCTCTCAGATGACGGCTCTGAACCATCACACACACACACACACACACACACACACACACACACACACACACACACACACACCAACACACAGAAAGATACACATTACTTTAAAGAACAATAACAAAAGATCTCAACAAAAGTACACAATTTTACAAAATATACAATAACCGAATGTGGAGAACAAAAAAAAAACTCATTATTACAAAACATACACAAAAATTATCATGTCTGCAAATTATTTATTAGCTTGTTATTCTATGGGCTCCTTACAACCAACAGCTAATATTTAAAACATAAAACATGTTCACCTAATTGTGCATAAAATCTGAGCCAATGGTTTCCCATCCAGTGGTAACAAACAAGAAAAATGCACTACTGAAACCACTGGAGTCATTTAGATGAATGCATGTGCTTCACAATTGTTTGTGTTCAGCAACATCTGTGTGAATTATGAAAGAATGATGTATAATGTACTATTGTAAATCATTGTGGTAAGTTCACATATGGGAACAAGTCAAAAACATTCAATCTCACTGGTTCTCCTGTGTCTCAGAACTAGTTTTCACATGTGTGTTTCATCACAAAGCACGCAAAAACCAAAAGAAATACATTATCTAACAATATGAACATGATACCATATTTAAACTTACAACATTAATGTGTGTGTTTACAAAAATACACAAAGTATTAATCACTCAGGATTAGTGTGAGACTCTCAGCGGCGGTTTCCCGGACAGGGATTATACTAGTCCTAGACTAAAATAAATATAAGAGCTGCCCAAACTAAAAACAGCTTTGTTTTGCCATGGGCAAAGTAAAAAAATAAAAATAGTTGGACGTATGAGTATTTCTCTGCCAAATACACTTCGTCGGTTACAAGTTTCTTTTTCGAGTGTGTTTTTTATCACGTAACAACGGGTGGAAGTACGTGGAAGTTCTTGTATAGGGACTTCGGTAACACTTTATTTTACGGTGTCTTTGTTACACATGTTACATGTAATTATTATAGTAATATAAGTTAATTATGCATAATTACATGCAACTAACCCTAAAACAAACCCTAATCCTAACCCCAACCCTATAGTAAGTACATGTTATTAATGATTATTACTTAGTACTTAAATGTATAATTACACTGTAACAGTGATACCGTAAAATAAAGTGTGACCGGGACTTCTTACAGGAAAGCGCATGCACACATTAATCAGAGTAAGAGGAAGAGCATGCCAGTTAACGTGCTGAGTGTGATTTACAGAAGTCGTCGACAGGGCTTTAAAGGATATTGTGTTTTTTTAGATCATGACATCAACATCACCAAAGAAGTGTGTTTTTGTTTGTGAGGGAACTTTAAGCTTGTTCAGCTTCACATCAAACAGTTGATGCAGTTCGTTTATTCGGAGTTGCCCATGTGTGTTTGTTCTGTTCCCGGCAATTCAGTGATGAATGTTTTATAAACGAGGCCCAGTTTGACGCTGGATTTGCAGCTTATTTAAAACTGAATGATGGAGTGGCCCCAGCGATAAAAGACCTGGCCCTGTATTCTTAAAGCTCCCGTTCTTTGTGTGTTTTTAAAGCTTTGATTGTGTTTACAGTGCACAATATAACATGTTTCATGTGTAAAATAACACATTATTTTTCACACAATTTTCTTATCTGTATAGCGCTGTTTTCACTGTCCTAAAAACTGTCCGATATCTTCCTTGTTTTATGAAGTCCCTCCTTCAGAAATACGTATCGAGTTCTGATTGTGTAGTTTGTTTAGTGTGTTGTGATTCAATAGCAGCTTAGCTTGCCGTTAGCTTAGCTGGTGACTGACGTATTCTTGTGGGCGGAGTTTAGTCAAAAAACTGTTCTACTGACGTCATTAAAGCAGGGTGTAAAGGACTGTAGTCCAAAACCTAGGCTTTGAAAGAGGAATTCTGTTAAAGCAAATATATTGCCTGGCGGTGAACTTTGAGCTTTATAATTTTACAGGTATTATTTATGCTATTAAAGCAACATAACACACTAACTAGGGTTTAAAAAATGGGATGAGAAAGAATGTGACCTTTAAAGCATCTTAGAATCCTCTATATAATATATAAAATAAAGAAAATATGTAATTAATATATGTGTGGTATATGAATATGAATTATATATTATCTTTAATTTTTATATGTATTTAATAACGTATTTGATATGAAGTAAACACAGAGACACAAGGTTCTGTAAGTTCATCAGTTTGCTTATAGAGGTCTGTAACAAACCCAAATCATCTCTGCTGCATACAGTAGTTGCATTTTTTTCCTTACTGTAGTTAATGTAGTGATTACTTTTAATTCTGTGCTATTTTGGAGATGTTAGTATGTCTCTAATAAGATCGGTCACAAATATGATCGCTGCACGATCTAATGTGTTTTGTGTTATTAACTTACTCTCATGCATTGTGTGCAACACTTTTTGTCTCCCTCTTTGTGTTTTGTCCACTTTCCCTGTTGATAAAGAAACTCCTAAGCATCTTTATACTGCTAACAGTTTTGGACCTTGAGACCTTTTTTAAGGGTTAAGATGCTTTCCAGACATGGGGACTTGTGACTTGGTGACTTGGACTCGAGTCGACTCGAGTCGCTATTTTTGTGACTTGTGACTTGACTTGACAAAAAATAAAATACTTGAGACTCGACTCGGACTTGGAAGTTAAAGACTCGGGACTTGACTTGACTTGAGACACGATGACTTGAATGACTTGAGTGTTAATCACATCATGTTTTCAGTTTAAATATAAAATATATAAATTATTTAAAAAAAATAAAGTTGACCCAGCTGGAGCGCAGGCTGAGAATGGCGTTGTCATGACTGAATCATTCGTCATGCCCTCTCGTACCTTACGCACACCACGCCCACTTAGATCAGATATCAACATGTCAGCCGGAGGGGAACGGAGGGTAATCGCTTTTGGCTTCAACAAGATTGCAAAAGACGAACAGTGCTTTGCAAGACATGCAACATTAAAATCACAAGCAGCCAGAAGGCAACCTCCAATTTTGGTCGTCATTTAAAGAGCCATTATGCCCAGTAAGTGCTTGTCAATTTGTTAATATCTGGTTAGTTGGTAGTTAGCTAATGTAATAATCAGTGTTGGGAGTAACGCATTACAAAATATAATATATTACAGTAATATATTAGTTTTTGCTGTAACGCAGTAATATAACGCATTACTAATAAAATTTTGGTAATATTTTACTCGTTACAGTCTTAGTAACGAGCGCGTTACAACAATGCATTTCAAAAATAGACGTGTTATTTTAATTTTTTTATTTTTGACCAATGCGCGTGACCAGCATCCACACAGGAAAAAGCTGCGGGTAAAATAGAAATGGCTGCGTCCCAAACAGCATACTTCCATACTATATAGTAGGCAAAAAGCCCTACTTCTCATACTCTTTGCCAACTATATAGTATGGAAGTAGGCGGTTTGGGACGCAGCGTATGTCTGTTTCCAGGTGCTGTATGCAGCATGTTCATTTTTACTTTAATTTTGTATTTGACGCGTTTCTTAAAGAGCCGAATCTGGGAAGTCCGCGGCTGTATAAGCATTGACTAAAGTGGTCGCAATCAGGTCCGGTAGCGCCGCACACGCAAAATTCTGCGAATGAGAGCACTAAGTAAAAGCAACAGAAAGTTTCTATCGGTCTCCTGTGCTGCTTGAACCTCAGAAGTAAAGAGACTTTTAAAAATCTTGCCAGTAAAATCCATTTCACCACACCAGCAATGACAAGGTAAGCTAACGTTGCTATGGTTACAGTCCATATGCATAATAGATTGCTAGGCTATTCCTATGCTATCAGTGTTGCCAAGTCCGCTTGTTATAAGCGACTTTGGGCTTGCTTTTTTGTAAAGTCGCTTACAAATATTAGTAGTCGCGGGTCGCGTTATTTTGGGCTTGTTTCTAAAGTGTAGTTGCTTATTTAGGGCTTGATCCCAGCTCCATAATAAGTTGTCAATCAGATATTTTCTATATGTTATTTAAACGTAGGAGTTTGTCTAGCCTGTTCTCTCCTTCTCTCCCCTTTCCCCATACACACAGGAGACAGCAGTTTTTTCCCACCCACACCTGTTTCTAATTGGCTCTGACCCAGATGGCAATAAGTACTAGCCAATCAGAGGCAGAGCAGGGCAATGTGTTTTTTTTTTGGCTAGGAAAACGTAGCCAGTGAGTGATGTAAAAACTTTAAATTAATGCGCGCGAGTTGCGACTGATGTTGACTGACTGGACTGTAGGAGAGTTTTTTGGAGGAACAAATGCCTGGGACAAAGTGGGAAAAGACTGGGAGAAAGAGAAAGGAGTAAAAGAATGGATTCAACCTGTCGTGTGGGACGACTCAAAGCACTGTGCAGAGTATCAGTTAAGTGTGAAATACATGCAGACCATGCGGACCTCGTACAACATGATAGCACATAGAAACATAACAAATACAGCCCCGTTCTCCTCAATGGTCTCGTACACACTGCAAACTTTCGGGAATGACAACCGCATGTAAATTCTGGAGCGAATCCCCTAAATGTTCGTTTCATGTCTGTACGGAACAAGACTCACTCCCGAAAATGTGATGATTGACACAGAAATAACCATAGCAACGTTCTGCCGTCTCGCGTGCTTATCACTCACAGCTTTGACCAAAATAAACTAACAGCATTGTGTTTTTTGAGGCTTACGGACGGACGGACGGACGGACGGGGGGGGGGGGGGGGGTTGCGTAAAAAGTCGCTTTTTTGGGCTTGTTTCCACAGGCCTGGTTGCTTATTTGTCTCGCGAGATCTGGCAACACTGTATGCTATCTACAGTTTTATTACAAACAGCAACCTAAACTACAACATAACATTAATGTAAACTTAAACATGGTTATTTAAATAGTATATTTAAACATCACTGTTTAAAGTTTTTACCAGCCTTTGTATGGGAGCCTATATGCAATGTTTGGCAAAAAGCAGTGTTCCTCTGTTTGTCTATGTTTTATATGTTAGTCTACATGTAATCCTTATATTGTACTGAAATGAGCTGTTTTCCTTGAGGCCTGATCCTCCAATAGCACTTTTTGATAAGTTGTGTCAACCCAATGCATGCCAGGTTTGTGCTGTGAATCTGAATTAAAAGTGAATTAAAGAATAGAAATGAAAAGAGGTTGCGTGTCTTGCAATGTAATTAGTCTATAGTTTGCATTATAGTGGGCTCTAGCTTTATTGTGTTTGGTATGTCTACCATAATTTACCAGACTTTTACCAGATCATTTGTCTATGTTTATGACTCTGACAGTCATTGTTACTGTTTTTTTGCCATAAGTCTTCACTGTGCCTATTCAAAGCTCGAGGGCCAACACATAACTTCTAGATTTATAAGCATCAATAAACTGCATTTTAACATTTTATAATGCCTAGTCATACTTCTGTTATTTTGATGAAAGTAACTCAAAAGTAACGCAAAAGTAGTGTAACTCATTACAGTTCAGAGTCAGTAATATTGTAATGTAACTAATTACTTTCAAATGACAGTAATTTGTAATATATAATGTATTACACTTTGGAAGTAACTTGCCCAACACTGGTAATAATAGCTAATGTAGCCCTGTGTAACGTAGCATACTGTGTTGGGGACAAATGTGGGCAAAATAATTTTGATTTATTTTTTTAAATACTTATTTTTGAAAACTTCTTTTTCAAGTTTGCCACCTGAACACACACACAGAGAAAAATTACTTGATTCTACAATGTAAGGGGCGGTTCACATGTCGCGTCTTTTGTGCGCTCAAGTTCGTTATTTTAAATTTAGGCGCGCGAACGGAAGAGGTGCGACGCGCTCGTTTTTTCTGGGCACATGTTTGAGAGAGAGAGAGAGAGAGAGAGAGAGAGAGAGAGAGAGAGAGAGAGAGAGAGAGAGAGGAGAAATGTAACAAAGTTTAATGTTGTACGTGAACTGTGTTTGAGAGAGAGGGAGGTGTTCAGAGAGGGGTCTGTTGGATGTTAAGCTGTTATTTGTTTTATTTGTTAAATAATTTATGAAGTTACAATTTTGTTTGATTCCAAGATGTATTTTACTGAACATGAGTATTTACAATGCAAATCCAAATTATTGTCATTTACTGATAGTTACTTACTGTATATCTTGTCACTTTATTAAGATCAGATTCTGCAGGTAAAATTACAATAATAAGGTGACTTGACTTGGACTTGACTTGACCTACTACAGAACTTGACTTGACTTGACTTGACATAGCCTGTGACTCGACTTGACTTGACTTGCCCAAGAAAAAAAATACTTGGGACTTACTTGAGACTTGAAGGTTCAGACTTGAGACTTACTTGAGACTTGCACATGTGTGACTTGGTCCCATCTCTGATGCTTTCTGAATTACTTCTTTCTAGGATCTTTCTTTAATTGTAAGAAAAAACGCCCACATTTCTTAAGAATTTTCTTAGAATTTTGTCACTAAGATCAACTATTTGCGCTAAAATGTTTCATGAATACGGGCCCTGGTCATGAGTCGAACCCGGAGGCCGTAAGTTAAGAACATATAAGTAAGTAAGAGAATATAGGGGCAGCTTCCCAGACAGGTTTTAGATTAAGCATCAGGCCTTAGTTACATTATGACATTTCAGTAGTTTTTACAAACAAACCTTATAAAAACAATGCATAATGCAAGATGCGGTGCATCATGAGACAAAACAAAGGCACTGATATAGGTTATCTCTTTCCCTGAAGAGAAAGCGCTTCCCTGGCAATGACGAGTATTGCGGAAATTCATATTTCCCCTATTATCCAATACGTGGCGCTCTTACCCAACTTATAAAACTGAAGCATCCATTGATAAAAAAAAAAACAGTAAAAACTTGGGTATGTTTTGGTCACCATTCTGAATCTGATCTCAAACTAAATTCCTTTACAAAAATGCAACTATCTCAGCTTTTGCTGAGACCTATTTGAGAGGTGATAAAAAGAGAACAAATGAAGAAAGGAAGAAACATGTTGTTGTTTGAAAGCAGAGGGTATGTTCCACACAGCAAAAGGACTCCGTGGCGGATGAGTCGCGAATTCCGGACCCGCGAAACGGACTCGTGTCGGCGTCCCCTTGCACGCAGTGACGGATCCGCAATGAACCCGCCGTGGCCTCGCGCTGCATCCGCTCCGCATCCGTGGCGCAAAAAGCTCCGGGACAGATCCGCAACGTTGTGCCGAATTCTGTGACCTATCGAATTCTGTGACTAGAGGTCGCTGTTTAGCAATTATTCACGTGAGACCGCACCGGGTTATTATTGCAATTTTGAATGAAAGAGATAGGGGTCACAGATTTCGGTAAGGTGTTGTTATTGTCCGTCAGATTGTGTGACCCTGCTGTATGCTACTGTTAACATCAGGTCAAAATGCATTTGATGATATGTTACAGATGATTAGACATCACCAGAGTGATTTTGGGTAACATTATTGTAATTCTGAATGAAACCGAGAGAGGTCACAGATTTCGGTAAACTGTTGTTACTGTCTATCAAATTGTGTGTGTAACATTAAATGGCAACAGCCCCAAGTAAAAAAAAACAAAACATTTGTGATGTTCTGGTATTTTAGATAAGAACCTATATCGCATTATTTTAATTGGTGCGTTGGTTTCTCACGAAGTCGGACTGCTTCATTCATACGCTAGACTAGAGCGAGGGAGGGTAAAATGACGTAATTTCTCAGTGGGCGGTCACGTATATCGTTAGAAACTCCCTTGCCGCACTCACGATAATGTGCACGGGCGCCCGGCACGGTCTCGCGTGAACAATTGCTAAACAGTGACCTCTAGTCACACAATTCGATAGGTCACAGAATTCGGCACAACACCTGGTCCGTTTATCTCACTTTCAAATTCAAAATCCCTTCTGTTCTTACTGTAGGATAAAATAGGATGAACTAAACTAAAGGATAAAACCAAACTATCACTAGGCCTGGCTACTGAACCTTAAATCTGCATTGCCTTGTATTTTTAACCTAATAATATTGTAAATAGGCCTAACAAAAAAGTTTCACTAAAAGATATCAATTTACTGTACAAAAGTAATTACTACTCAATGGAAATATAAAATTGCCATTTACATTTATGGACAGTTATAGGTTATAGCGTATTATGTTTTTTGTTAAAAAATATTATTTTTGTGGTCAAAACCTAATTTAGTGCTTTATAGGCCCAGGTCAATGCAAACATAAAATACTTGATCTATTAGACTACAACTTCAATGAAATGCTGCACTATGCACAGCTAAAACATCTGAAAATTAATAAAAGACAAGTTGTTCAACAAAAAATGTTTTATTATTTAATAATTTCTCCCATTACACGTCTCCTCGTTGCCCGATCTGTTACCAGGTTGAACACAGCACCTGTAATCAAACAGACATATGTTTATGGTATGTAGCATCCAAAGTCAAGTATGCTTATCGTAGTAACGCCACCGAATGAAGTAAAGGTACAGTTTTTTCACTAGAAATGTACTTGAGTAAATGTATCCTTAAAAATCACTTTAAAAGTAGTTACCCAAAACTGTAAATGGAATTCGTTACACACCTCTGGTTAAATCACCCTGTTAACAGAGTATGCTCAAAATAACAGACGAGAGGATTGTCTTTACCAACCACACAGTCGTTTGACTGACACCTGCATTCATTCAGTCAATGATTAGGTCACATGGCATCTTTCAGTGTGACCGTGAGTCTGAACCGAGTCAAACAGTGATTAAATTGCCGAAGATTAATTTTCATTATAAAGAAGATGGCAGATACACTACACCAAAACTGCCAACATGCAAACTTAATAATGCACAGCTAGGGCTAAACTATTATCCAAAAGTGAACATGCTAAAGTTTTCCTAATATCAACGTCATTCCAATCATTAGTATACAGGATGATTAAAAAACAATGTTTACTGCCACAATTATATCAATAAATCAATACTTACTCAAAAGAAGGTTCAGCTCAACCGTGTCCCAGCAAAGAAAGTCTCGATTGACAGTTGTGCAACGTTTAACCGTTCAGTAAAGGTGCGTCCGAGGATCCGACATGGGTAAGTTCAGGATCCGCTGTTTGACAGTAGAATTTACGGCACTGCCGGAGGCGGAGCTGATCCTCTGTGCAGCTCCAAAACGAATGTGACAGTCACGCGGGTTTGGCGACTTGAACGCGGATCCGCATAGGAGTCTCCTGCTGTGTGGGTTCTTACATTTGATCATATCCTATCCTGGCCTTCTGGGGGCCCTAAGCAACTTTTTGAGGGGGCCCTGTCATCGCGTTCATAAAAAAACCTTCACTGTCTCTGTTTCAATGTAGCTATAAACAACATGTTAACTAAAACACATATTATCTTATAGCTGTACATTTTTGCCACATGTACTAGCTGCGTTTACATGGACATTTGTAATCCGTTTAAATGATCAATCTGAATAAAAATGTCCCATGTAAACACCTCAATCGGACTAAAAAGTGCCAATCTGATTAAAAATCTAATCCGCTTGTTAGGGGTGGTTTATACCTTTTGTAATCCGCTCATGTATACACTTGATCGGATGGATAACTGAAACTGGGATGCTCTGCGCATGTGCTATCTTTTTTTCTTTTTTTAATGGCGGTTGGCAAACCCACTGAAAGGTGCATTTCCGCCACCTACAGGACGGGAGTGTGGAGCATATGCACACGTGCAATGACGTAGAATTGGTGTAATGACATGTGACGCAAATAACTCGAGTTTGTTTTGTTGAAGGAAGTCACAAGAAGTGATTGTCTTGTTAATCTTGTTCCTATTATCCTTCCAATTCCCCATAAAGTGATACAAGACAGCGTTGTCCGGTCAGTCCATGATTTATACTTTGATCCACAAACGCGTGTGTTTGGACTCGCTCTCGCGAACGGTCTCTGCAGCACTGCGTGAAGTAAAATACGCTTTTTGGGCACACGTGAATGGGTGTTTTTGCTGCTGCTTTATAATCAGTGAGGCACAAAGCAAATCTTGAAACAGCGTGAAACTATATTTGTGCAATGTGCGCATGTCAAATGATCAAATCTGATTTAAATCTTGTGTCATATAAACACGCACATCAATCTGATCACATTATTAATTGTTCATGTAAACGCTATGATAGGATTTATTAATCGGAAGGATTTTAATCCGATTGAGGCAAAATGTGTCCATGTAAACGTAGCTACTGTGACACTCATCAGAATACTTCCTAATTATAACATTGACACATGATTTCTGAAAAGCCCTTAATCTGTTACATTACTTAGAAAACAAGGTCTACTGCCAAATATATTATTTTTTTAAGAGATGTAGATTATCAGGGAAATTTAAAATTATGAATAAAATAAAACCAAAATAGCTGTCATAAACTATAACAAATAACTCAACAGATTTTCCAATTTGTTTAAAAACTAAGGCATGATCAGACTCCACAGATAAACACATCAAAAAACATCAATAATTATCTAAATATGTAAACATTAGACCTAATGTGCATTGTTTTAAAATGCTAACAGGAGTCACACAACATCTTGCACGAATAGGTATGAAAGATTTTAATTATTAATGTGTACACGCATTTCTAACAAAACACACTGGACTAAAACTAAATCTAGGTATTTGGACTGCAGTGTTTGTCATAAATCCATTGCATGGTTATTCAAGACTAAATAGGAATTTTGTGTTCATAATCTTTTTACTTCACCTTCAAGGCGCTTGTCTTTCCTGCTCTGGGCGGATAGCTTTAATATCCAAATGAAGACGCATGTTGATAGGCGCGTCGAACGCATGTGGAGCTGCATAGATGGACTGACAACTGTAATAAAGTATTGTGAGAACAGACAGCTTGTTAAAATTTCGAATGGCTCCCATGGCACAATGATGTCACTCGCCAGCTGGTCTGTGCAGCGCTACATGAAGTTAAGAACAAGGGGCCCCCCTGGTGGTGCGGGGCCCTACGCAGCTCGCATAGCCTGCTTATAGGGCGGATCGGCTCTGCATTTGATATATTGTATGTTTATATATTTATAGAAAAAAAATTCTGGAAGTCATTAAACTTTTGTAATACTCATAAAAAATTCTGGTACTGGCTGGCAACTATTTTCAGAAAGAACAGCTATATGTGTCTTATATTAATCTGATAAAACAAAAGACTCTTTGGAGATATGAAGGATGCAGTTATACTCTACAGGTACCCAAGATCAACCAAAGATTTGCAGAAACTTTGTGTGCTATGTGACCTTTAACATGTATTATTGATGTACGACTTTGAAATAAACAATTTTAACATTTTGGCTGAGGTATGACTTTCCATCATGAATAAGGATCAGAGCTGACTTTTAGCTGCTGTCCTTGAAGCAGAGAGTGGGCGAGAAAAGCAGAAATCTGCTTAAAAAAGGTCTAATGTTTTACAGTTTCCTTCAGTAAAAGATTAAAAAAGGAAGCTTTAATTTACATTCGTTTGCATTCATGGTTGGGGAGTCATGGCCTAATTGTTAGAGAATCAGGCTTGTAACCTAAAGGCCACCAGTTCAATTCTCATGGCTGGTAGGTTGCGAATAAGGTGCCCTTGAGCAAGGCATGTTTTTTCAAAGAAGGCAACCATAGGACATGGAGAGAGAGAAATATTTAAAGCCCCAGGAAGAAAATTAAATAGAAACCTAGTGGGGCCAGTTTAGGGCAACAAAAGAATGTATTCATATGATCAGCTGGTGGAAAGGAGCTGTAGTGCACATTTAATGTCATAATCAGCTTTAAAGGTGCAGTGTGTAAATTTTAGAAGGTTTCTGTAGAAACATGGCGGCACAAAATGGCGACCTCAATGTAAGGGGACCCTCTGTGTATGTAGATAAAAACGTCTCATTCTAATGTAATAAAAACATAACGGTTCATTATAAAAAGGTCTTTATACACCCCTGATAATATAGTTTTGTATATTATTTTGCATTTCTGTCAAGAGATCCTTCTAAAAATTACACACTGCACCTTTAAACACAATTTCCCAGTTAAAATGGTTAGAAAATTTGGAAAACCACTAGCCACAGTCACATGTCAAACAATGATTCTTGTACAAATTTGTTGTATGAATGTACATTTTCAATTTCTTAAATGTAGCACACACACATAGGCCTTGTACACACGGTGTATAAATTCGGTTGTCACTTCACTTTTTAATGCTTGATCCTGTTCTGTACACACACACTTCAGTAATTTACGGTACTGACAATCGCATTCTACAACCCAATTAACTGGTTGTGACAACCACATTTACCGAAACTCTGCACTTGTGTACATAACCAAACTGGACAACTAGCTGTTGTTGAAGTATTTAAACGTGCATAATGGACGCACAAGTGAAACAGCGGACAAGAAGTATCCAAACCTAAATAAATCCAAATGCTTTACCTCCAAGATCAAAATATTGTGACCGGCACCTTCAAACTTTAATAACACCAAAAGCCTAAAACAGTTAAGCGCCACAATGGTTTTTAAGTACTAAAAAGTTGAGGACCCAGTCAAATTACTCTGTGGAGCAGCCTCACAAATGCGTACAACACTCAATGCCAAGATGAAGGTTTATTGCAAAACATAACACTGTAATATTGTTTTGGTCAAAGCTATGAATGATGGGAGATGGCAAAATGTTACTATGGTTGTCTCTGTGACAATCATCGCAGTTTTGGGAGAAAGTCATGTTTTCTGTACAGACATGGAATGATCATTAAGGAGATTCACTTCTGCATTTAAATTTGGTTGTCATTCCCAAAAGCTTGCAGTGTGTTTGAGGCCATAGAATTATAGAACACAGAAAAACCCAGCACATTTGACTTTGTCAGTGATGCATGTATCATTCGTATTTTGCACCGGCGCACAGCGGGTTTTTCCCTCCACAGACGCACGTTGGCAAACTAGGGAATGAACTTGCGCTGTCTAGAGGCAGATCCACCTCCCGTTATATGGCGTGGCCGATTTATGCTGGCAAGCTTGGGATTCCCCCGTCTCCTGACATCATTGTAGCGCTTGCGGCGCAACGTCCTGTGGATGCCAGCTGATGAGACAGTTGCGGCTATTTCCTCCCACACCTGTTTAACCGACACTGATTTGGGTGGGTTTCTCCCATCCCCATACAAAACAACTTCTCTGTCTTTGACTGCTCTTACAAGAACGTCGCTCTCCTCAGCTGTGAACCGCTCCTGGCGTGCGCCTGGTAAATCTGTCATAATAATAGCAACCCGCCATGGAACTTGTGCCCTTGCGTTTAAAGGGAATGTTGGACAGCGTTCTGATTGGTTTATTTGACGTTACGCCCAAACCACACCTATGAATAATGAACCTACTTCAGACCAACCTCTTATTGATTTGCGACTGGCGCAAGAGTTATTTCTCCCGCCGGGAAAATAGCAACAGCGCCCAAGATCCGCCCACAAAGTCACTTATGCTTTGTGCTTCGCACTTGCATTTCAGATTGTTAAAATAGGGCCCAATAGCTGTTATTATAAGAACGCTATGTTGACAAATCTATGACCAAAATTTAACCATGTATTGACTTGAAAGTACTGCACCATAATTAACTATGCAGAATATGTGAGCATGAACTGACTCAAGTTTTAAAATAGCTAATTTTGTTCAGCCAGCACGCTATTATCTAGCAACATCTGTACAGGGTCACCCGTGACAATAACCATAGTCATCTATTTCAAAACAAATGTTCTCTTTGCCCTCCCTTGTCTGCTAAACAGACTGCAAGTCCACTTGGGACACAAGAAGGCCAGTAGCCAATGAAGGATGCCTTATAAACTAGCTGAGGAAACAGCAAGAGCAGAGGGCCCTTTTGTTAGCAGCACCATAAATACAACAATTAAAAAAAAATAAACTCAATTAATTCCCAGTCATACCAAAAATTGCTGAGGGAATCAAATTTATTATTCTTACTGTTTCAGAGGATTACTGTTTTTGAAGTATTGCAGGATAATGAAAGATTGAGGAGTGGTGTGCATTTACTTTTATACTGTTACTTTTCTAACTGATCAAGCAATTGCCTGGCAGATGATAAAACAGGAAAAAAATTGACATAGGTCTTATGAAGGGCTTCAACATGTTTTTTACTTAGACCACTATAAAAACCAAAATTAATACTATAGTAATATTATAGCAATGTGCTGGCCAGTGCTCACTTTTTTCTTAAAAAACTATATCAAACTGAATGACTGATAGGTTTTCCCGTGAAATTACTTGGTTCAAAAAAAAAGTCTTGAGATAAGTGAATAAAGTTACAAATACTGAGCCATTAGAAAGAGCACTGTTAGGTTGCTTTAAAAAAAAAAACATTTCACCAGCAGTGAATAAACAACCTTTATTAAAATGTATTTCAGTCTAATAGATGTGATTATCTTAGAGCTTTCAGGTTTCAGGCTGGCTCTGCTTAAATAAACATACAGTGGCTGTGGTAACTATGGTAACTGTAATTACAGTTCCATGCACTGTGATGCTACACTCACATGCCCTGCGATCATGTTCACAACTGGGCCATATGTTTCACAATGTTTAACCTACAGCCTAATGAACTTCAGCATGGATAACTGTGGAAACTGAATTTTCACAACAAATCCGTCAGCCAAGACCAGAAATATCAAAAACGATCTAAATGGAAATCACTTTGCAGCAAGCACTTGAGTTTAATTTCAGTAGGAGAAACATTGGTGCAATGCCGTAAGCATATAGAGATAAAGTATCTAACAAAGCTTTAATCTTTGCACCATAATACTTCATTCTCAAACATGGACAAATACACTGCTTCATGTTCAAAGAAAAATATTTGGTTATTATGTTTATTGGTTCTTCCTAATCCCCAAATAGTTGGCACAAATCTAAAAAAAAGAGGCAAACCAAAGCTCGGGTCTTAGGAGGTTAATGTAAAAATACTGACCCTATGGTCAAGAATGTAATACGAAACATTCAACAAATCTAGATCTTTTGGAAAATGTAGTTTAGATCCCAATAAGCAAACACAAAACATTGTCTCAAGATGGCCTAGCAGGGGACAGTCGTGGCTAGTTGTTAGAGAGTTGGATTTGTAAACCAAAGGTTGCCAGTTCGATTTCCAAGACCCTTGCCCCTAGAACCAATTGTGCTGCAATGATAGCTGCCCACTTCTGTGTGTGTTAACTACCTCACTTTTCTTGTAATGACATGATTAAAAAGTTGATGTTTTTACAGTTCATTGTTACTACATTGCCATCTAGCATTTAGAGCCATCGATTTAGGTCAGTGGTTCCCAAACTGAAGGGTCCAACCTCTAGGAAGCATGGGGTTATAAAAAGGAGACGTGGTGGCCCATTGTCAAAGTTTAGAGTATGAATTATGAATGGTTCTGCTTTTAATATGTTTTTAATATGTTTTCATTTTTAAGTCTGTTTTATTTTGTGTTTTCTTATTCCTATGTACCCATATGTCATTTACATTGTCACATATTTATTGAGTTTGTTATCTTATCTCAACTCATCTTAACTTACAGTATCTCTTTACACCCATGACGTCTTACCACTCATTGTCTAGTATTGTGTGTAATGTGTACACTATGTGCACGTTATACAATGTCCTTCATCTTGTAAAGACTCTCTTTTAACTTTTTACCAACTTCTAGTTTATCCATTTGGCTTCTCTCATTATCCTCGACCACGATAACTGTATTTTGGGTAATTTGGGATACCAGAAGTGAACCCCTAGTGCAAGGGCGTAGATTTAGGGTGGGACGCTAGGGACATGTCCCTAGCAATATTCAGGGAAGACTGAATTGTCCCTAGCAATAATTTCGACCAAACAATTAATCTGTATTTATATATAACCACTGATGTCCGTCTTATTCTTGTGTTTTCTATTTTTTACTTATTATATTTTTTTTCAGGAATCATTTAAATGAGATTAGAAATCTTTTGCAATCCCGTTCTGTAAAAATGACGCTCTATGTGGTACACAAACGGTTAACAGCTTTCGTTCTCTCCAATGCCCGCCTCCGTAACTCACATCGCTAATATGATTGGCTTTGCATTTCTTTAGTTCCGCCTCTCTACTCACATTGCTAATATGATTGGATTAGCATTTCTTGAGTCCCGCCGCTCTAACTCACATCACTTTACGTGTGATAGGATGGTTTCACTTTGTACAACGCGCCAAAGTTCACTCAACAAGACGCGCGTGATTATTCGGGCTACAGGTTAGTAAGGAAGAAAGTATTATTATATCCACTGTAACTGTTTCATGCACAAAAAAAGTTGTGTCACATAATGATTCAAGGACAGTGTTTTCACCAATACACGACAATCCCATGTTAACCTGAGGAGTTGCAAACTTTTGTCAACCTTTTATAAATGGGGTAGCAATGTTATTTGGGGGTCCCTAATCCATGAAAGAAAATAACCCCAACATGGTAAAAACATGAATTCATGTCATGATTGCTGAATACTTTACATTACTGCACTGTGGTTATTACTTGCACAGATGTAGACATAATGTAAGGTTGCATTTTAAACTTAAAACTTTTTTCACACTGATTAACTGTCTGTTAATGAAAAGAAGATTTAATGTGAACTACAGAAACGTTAATAAACTGTGTTCAGGAAACAGCATGATATACATTCCTACTTCAACACTGGGATTTTTTGGCAAAATTAAATGAAGAATTAAATAAAATATTACTTGCATGTTCTTCATTGTTATAAAGTAAATATGGATTCATATATGTTACAATGTGATTTTCTTTTTTTTTTGACAAAGACTTAAACAGTTACTGTTTATTAGGCTCTAGGACATAACAAATTGTTTATTATAGTACATTAAATTTGGGATGGCACCGGGGGTGGCGAGTCAGATGTCACTGAGTAAAGTGCATACCGAGTTGTCTGTTGTTTATGTCAAGTAAACGTGATAAACAGTTTTTGCCATGCAACCATTTTATTTATGTCCCCACCAATGCCAGAATCAAACCTACGCCCTTGCCCTAGTGTTACTACATCAGCACATGCATTGATTAAAGTGGTGGGGTCAGATTTACTTAGGGTGCACACATATTATACCCAACTGAACTTATTGTCCCCTCTCCCTACTCCCCCTAAAGCACCCACTCACACTGTACTTTGACCGAGCAGAGGCACACTATTGTCATTAGGATGTGATTGTTTTGAAGAAAACAGGAAGTAAAGTGTCCTCTTAACAGTGAAACCCACTGTAATGATAATTTTTTTTTCTGAGTCGTTTGATGCGTGATGACACACAGCCCTCTCACATGCCTATCATATTGTTTAGTTTATCTGTCTCGTGCGCAGCTCAGACATTCACGTAATCGTACTGCATGCATCAAAGGGTTTTTACGAAGGCCGATGAAGGTGAGTGGTCGCACAATTGACGTCTCTCCTTTTGAACCATGTTCTGCCACGATTTGCAATTACACTGCATGTTCCGCGCCTGAGCCCAAATAAACCATGCCCGAGCCCAAATTGCCATGCACACCTTTACACAAAATGAAGTCTCGCACACCCAACGTGCACGACCACCCACTTCTCACTGACGTAATTTTTGTCGTGCACCATGGGCTCATGTGGACGCGTGAAGTATAAACAAGGCTTAGTCACTGATCTCTGTGAGAACATGTATTGCTCTGTTTAAAGCAAAAATTAAATTGGTACAGGTCATTAGACTGCTATACCTGGACTGAGATGGAGAGTCTCATTGTTGCAGAAATCTGTAAAGCAGCAGTTGCGTTTGGAGACATTTCTGGAGCTGTAACAGAACATCTGACCCTTCAGCTCTGATGGAGACAGGCAGGACTTGACAGCTTCCTCCTTGCCATTAATGAGCATCACAGAGTTCCAGCATGCACCATCTGCCTCTGTCTCACAGGTGTGGTTCACACACAGCTGACAAACACATTTTAGGCCTAGAAAAACGACATATACAATAGATTAATATTTACTAAATCTTTTTACCAACAAACATTATACCGCAACAGATCCTCATCAGGAGTATTTCATATATTTTGGTTCAATGCAGAAAAGAAAAGTCCGCACACAGTAATCCAAGTAATGTCAAACATTTATTCTGTGCCGAAATAATCCAATGGCCAAGTTTGCATCTTTGGCCATTGGATTATTTCGGCACAGAACAAATGTTTGACATTACTTGGATTACTGTATGCGGACTTTTCTCATTGATCAAATTTTTTGGAGTTACGCACCGGAGTTACCACTACTATATTGGACTATAGGAGCTGACGCCATCCTTTCACACGTATATATTTTGGTTCAACATCCTGCTTCTTTACACCACAGAATAACAAAATGTGTTTTCCATTAAACAGTAGTGTCAACACAATCAGCCACAAAAATACCAAATTAACTAAATGTGAGTGTTCAAAATGACAAATAATGTCATGTTAATCACTGGATTGTCACCGAGGTGGACAGTGCTTAAGTATTTTAGTTACATTTTCCAACCACCTGTACTTTATCAGAGTGTTAGTCTTGGAAAAACCTTTACTTCACTACATTCTAAAGCAAAGAATCATACTGTTAATTTATTTATATTGCTTATTAAAATGTATTAAAGCTATGTTGAGCCTTTTTTTTTTGTTTAATTTGTCATTTTTGGGGTGGTTTTGTGTAACCCAATAATTGTGTTTATATTTGGGTTGTTTTCATTGACATTGAATGCACTCCACCCGCAACATATCAACCCAACTGCTAGGTCAAAAAGAGAGTTTGAATTCACTTCAGGTGTGGAGAGGCAGCAGTTTTTACAAGGAGACACTTTGTTACAATGACAACTTTTTCCTCAATCAGAATGAAATCATAATCATAAATTCTATTGTAGCGTTTACATGAACACTTAATAATGTGATCAAATTGATGTGCATATATGGCACAAGCTTCAAATCAGATTTGATCATTTAACATGCGCACATTGCACAAATATAGTTATGCGCTATTTCAAGATAAACATTCATGTGTCAGGATCCTGCCATAGAGTCTTGTTTTATATTTATGTTTTATTATGATGGCTGGGTTCTGACAGCCTCATGTTCTATGTGGAGGCCCATGGCCTTGTATATTGGGTCATGTGCCTCTGGTGTCTCGTCTAGTCCCCGCCCCCTTGTTCTCCCTGTTAATTTTTCATTATTAGTTCATTCCCTTCACCTGTGTTTTCCTTGTTATCTTGGTTAGTTTTTCCCCCATTTAATCCCGACTTGTCTCTTGTCCCGTGCTGGGTCATTTTGTATTGTTCATGTCTTATTCAGTTTAGTGTTTATATCGAAGTCTTGTCAAGTTAGTGTTATGTCAGTGTTTTAGTAAAACCTTGTTCAAATGTTGTTTTGCCTCCACGTGGGCTTTTGTTTCCAGTGTTTTGTCTGTAAATAGTGTTTTCGGTTCACTTCCCCGACATCGTCTGCGCTTGGGTTCTCTCATTTGTGTTCCTGAAAACAAGCCATCCTCCTAAAATCACTGTGCATCTATTTCAGGTAACAAAAACGCTGAGCACAGAGCTTTGTGCCATTCTGGTTATATTTTTGAAGAAGCAAAAATACCCATGCGCCCAAAAAGCGTGTTTGAGTACACACGGTGCTGCAAAGACCGTCCACCTTAGTGAGTCCAAAGTCCACAGTTTTCCCTTTGTACTGTATCACTACAGCGACACTATGCAACGCCATGTGAACTCGGACACATGCGTTCATGGACTGACCAGACAACACGGTGTCACATCACTTCACAGAGGATTGGAAGGAGATTATGAAAATTTAAGAATGACAAGACGTGACTTCCTTCAACAACACAAGCTCATTTTCTTTACGTCATCAGCCAATTCTACGTCATTGCACATGCGTAAAGAGTTATCAATCCAAACAAGTGTTTACATGTCCTTTTGAATGGATTTTCAAAAGGTATAAATTGTCACACAACGGAACGGGAAGCAGACAGCAGGTAAGATTAATGTAGTTTATTGAATGAAGACAACAATGGAATAAGCAATGGTGAGTAATGGAAACACTTCATCTGATTGGCACTTAACTTGAGAGTAACAGTCTTTGTTTGCAGTTGGTGGATGAAGATACGAAGAGGAGGAATCGAGGAGGGTGATGACAGAATGAAGAATACAGGTAAGTCCTTAGGTAAGTAGCGTGGGTGAGTCTTAGCTTCCAACATAGACGAGACCAGAAAGTGAGTGAATGGGAAAGTGCAGTTTATAAAGGGAGTGAAATGATGGGACACAGGTGATGAGGATTAGTACTCCGGTGAGAGTGAACGAGGGGGAGGAGTGAATGATGAGGATCATGGTGCCGGTGATGGAGTCCTGACATAGTCCACACGGACTTGGGTATTTTTATTTAAAAAAATCCCCTCCACACATACTCTGTGTTAAAGAAATATCCACCTACATGAAAGCACAAAAACACGTGATCACATGCTGTCAAGAGCATGCCACGCCAGCAGGCGGTGATATAACCCTAATCGTAAAGCCACGTTTGCCAATCAGATGCAAAAAAAACAGACACCACTGCAACCAGCGTTTCTGAAAAACCTCACCCTGGCAGGGGTTTTCAAAAATGTTCGGTTTGAGTGACGTGATACTGCATTTCCATTTGGACGAACGGATGAACCACATAAAAAAAATTACGGTTATAAAAATACCTGTGTCCATGTGGATGTCACGCCCGGGGGCTGGCTGCTATATTCCTAAGCCACGCCCCTTCTCAACTTCCACCTCGAGGAGGTCCCCAAAGCCAACCCAATGACCAGACAACAACGGGCACAGGTAAATATAAAAACAAATCTTTATTGAATTTAAATAATTAAAATGAACTTGGTACTCGGGGAAAGGGAAATTAAAACTATTACTCTTGGTTCTGCCCTCCAGGTAGGCCACAGCCAGAAAGAGTAGTGGAGGGAAGTGGGGGGGCAACAGGGGCCAGGCACTGTGGGCCGGAGATGTAGGACACGGGCTGTTCTACCCGTGGCGCCCTCCTTTTCTTCCTGGAGGCAGAAATGGGAACAAGATGAGTGCTTAGTTGGTGGTATTCTTCTATGTACCTTGCTCTCCGTGCGGAGCTCCTCCTCCGTGTATGCTCTGGGGGTAACACGAGTGTTCCTTTGTCTCACGGGTGTCTCTTCCCCTTGCAGGCTGCGGCGGAACACCAGGGGGTCAGACCTACCGACAGCGAAAGACCTCTGCTCGCCTTCACTCGGAGCACTGTCGAGTAAGTATAGATTCCTTTCCTCTTCCTTCTCTCCTTTCTTTCCTTCTCCAAAGGCGGCAGCTGGGATTCAAGAGGCACAGTTACTTGGACTTGGTTTGCTCTCACCTCTCTGCTGGGCACAGCGTGCAGTAAGTACGGGTTCCACACGGTTCCTTTCCGTGGCGCTCACTCACTTTCTCTCTTCTCTTTCCACAGGCGGCAGCTGGGATTCAAGAGACACAGTTACTTGGACTTGGTTTGCTCTCACCTCTCTGCTGGGCACAGCGTACAGTAAGTACGGGTTCCACACGGTTCCTTTCCATGGCGCTTGCTTGTTCCAACTCTACACAGCACGTTCCTTTTCCCCAACAGACAGATCCTAGAACATATTAAAGTTGATTACACAGGGGGGGCGGCAGACTTACGACTACTGATGTTTTTGATATGCCAGCTGGAGTAAAATGGGTCTCGTGGGGCGTCGGGGGCGAAACCCTCTTGACGCACTCGGTGGTTGCAGGGAGGGGGAATACGTCGTACTATCTCACCGGGCCGAGCGCTGCCCTTTCCTCACCCTCCTTAGGCGTTCGAATACAGGACAGGGGCGCCCTTTCGACAAGACCTCGGGACAGACTGGATCTTCCACTCCTCTCCTCTGCAACGATAAATATACAATGAGGACAATGTCCACACTAGTGACTCGTAATCATACTCACACAACTATACTACTCCAGCACTTCACGGCCACGCCTAGACCCACTCCAATGTCAAGGGCAGGAAACGTTCTGGACACCACACGGTGATTTTCTTCCTGGGACATGCTCACAGCATATGATTAATGGCTGCCCGAGACTGACAGCCTCTTCGGTTCTCCCTCGACGAGGCGTACAAAGGCGGGGGGTTTTTAGCAGACAAGACACACAGCAATACACAGCAATGCACAGCACCACATCAAAAGTGAAAGTTCCACAGCACAAAGACTCACCCACCACATTCCAGTGTACACTCAAGATGCCCGCCTTCCTCCACTTCGTCGGGTTGGTTCAATGATGGTACTTGTAGCTCAGTCAGCGGATACGTCGCCGTGGCTAGCCCCAGCTAAAAGTACTTTAGGCTCTCCTACCACGCTAATCTAGGGGTAGTGCCTTTCTCCTTCACTCAGGGGTTAAACGCTTCAAAACAATAATCCACACAATGTGTAAGCAACTCAGTATGTGATAATCACGGAGACTTATCACTCGTAGCTCCAACTGTCCTTTGTTCTCGTTTCCTTAGCGATCGCTTTGATCATACACACAGGGCGTCTCTCTTCCTAGCAAGAGTTACACAACAACAATATACATCTCCAGGTTCTCCATGCAGAAATACACTCACGCTTTCTTTACTTCCTCTTCAGTATTTCGCCTCAGCAAACAATGGGTTCAATCTTGCTTCAACCTTTAAGGTCTCCAGTATCCACACAATCATGTAAGCTCCAGCGAGAGAGAGAGATAAACAGCCTACGGCCAACTTACTGGAAAACACCAACAGCAGCGCTTCCCACGGCACACAACCACCTGCTCTCTTCGGGGTGCTCCTTTAATCAATGCACGTCCTGCCTTTCTTTCGCCTCTTGCGGCTCCTGTCCTCTCTCCGCGCGCTTTCCAGCGCAGCCCGGATCAACAGAGCCTACGGGCTCTTCAAAAGGTGTGCGGCATCTTTCTGCCTTTGGCAGAGGAGCTTTCCCCGTGACAGTCGCTCTCGTGTCAATCGCTCTCCTCTTTGTGTTCCTGCAGAGCTATTTAAGCGCTTCATCCTCCCACAGCCCCCAATCACACTTTGCTTGAGTAATTCGTTGCACCTGGAGCGAATTTGGCTTCATTTGTTTCCATGGAGAACCAGGAAGTAAACCGGTGTTTTTAAAAATTCTGTCCGGGCGGAACCTCTCCTCTCCATTTTTGGTTCCGCCCTAAGTCACCCTGTGACATGGACAAGGCCTCAAATCAATTAGATTATTAATTGTTTTTTTTTATTCTGATTGATGTGTTTACATGGAGCAATTGCATTTTATTAAACATTTCAACTGATTACAATTGTCCATGTAAACGCAGATGTTATATTTATGCAAGGTACATATTAATATATTTATCAATAAAACCATTTCTGATAGAAAAGCAAATATGTGTGACAACAATCCAGTTGACATGGTGTGAATTGTTATAGTGCAGAGGTGTCCAACAGGGACGTGCACAGACATTTTGAGGGGCAGGGGCTCAAGTGAAATAAAGGGCACTTCTCATAATTATGTATATTTTTTTCTTTTTTTTAAACAAAAAGTATATATATATATTAACGCAAGTTTGACTTACTTTTTAAAAAAATATTTAAAAAGTTAATTAATTTTATCTTCCTCAAACTCACGCAATTGTTTAATTTTCAAAAGATGTCTACAAAATAATCAGTTCACACAGACACCATGGTCTCCTTAGTAGTCTAGGTTTATAGAGCAGCAAAGGAAGCCATTACACAATGTGCATGTTTTGAAAACATTAAATTACACATTAATTACAAATTTGTTAAAATGCTAAAAACAAAGTTGTGACTGCTGAGTTAGCGCTACATGCCAATTAATGCTATATCATATGCTAGCGTTTAGCTGATTAGTTGTTACTCAAAATGTATTTTTGTCTGATAAGGGCTCAAAATGTAAGGTCTGTTTACTAATGTGAGCTTCTGGCATGAGCCTCAGAGCAGAGCAATCAGAGCAGAGCTCAACATTATTATTCATATCCCTTTCAAATAGGGCAAAAATAGACCATTTCATTCAAATGACAAATTCTAGGGTTGTAAATTGACATGTAAAAACGTTTCTGGATAATTTTTGCACTTAATAAAGCAACATACCTTCTATGTAATTGTATAAGAACAATTCAGCATATTATGACAACACATCCTATGGCACCTTTAATCTTAGGTTTCATATTTATTAGGTTTCCACATGTCAGAAACATAGATTAGGCCTATTTTATTTGTATTTTATATTTTACTTTTTTGTGATGTCAGTGAAAGTTCAGACTGGGCAAGTAAAATACTGAACCATCAGATTTCTTCCCAATCTACTCCAGCACTCCAGTATAACACATTATACTTATTTAACAGCCATTACAAAAAACGCAAACAAGAAAGCTTACTACTGCAGTTAGCAATTATTTTATTGTTTGTGCTTTATTATTTTATGAGCAGTCCGTTTAAACTACATACATATACTACTATACAAGTTTGCAACTCTTCAGGTTAATATGGGATTGCCATGGAAAACAATGTCCCTGAATCGTTATGTGTAACATCGTGTTCCATATTTTGTGCATAAAACTGTTAATATAAGAATGCTTCCTCACACACTTACCGGTAGCTGCCTGCATAATCATGCACATGATCGCGTCTCGGTCGGGCTGAGCTTTGGCGCTTGAAGCGCGTATGATGCAGCACGAGTGTAGACAAACCAATCATAAAGCGAAGTAAGTTAGAGAGGCGGGACTAAGGAAAGGTAAAGCCAATCATATTAGCCATGTGAATTTTGGAGGCGGGACTCATCTGTTAACCGTTTGTGTGCCACAAATAGCGCTATTTTTCTTTATATAAGAGTTTAAATCTCATTTAAATGATTCCTGAATAAATTCATGTTAAATTAAATAAGCAACAAGTAAAAAACACAAGACACAGACTTTTTTTTAAAGCACCTCAGAAAAAAGGGCACTTTCTCTCCTGGAATAAAAAGGGCAGGTGCTCAAGCCCCCTTTGATGTCTATGTGTGCACGTGCCTGGTGTCCAAAGTCGGTCCTGGAGGGCCTGCGTCCTGCAGAGTTTAGCTAAAACTTCCATCAACACACCTGACTCATCTAGTCTGCCTAGTAAGACAGTAAGCTGGATCAGGTGTGTTTGATTAGGGTTGGAATAAAACTCTGCAGAGAAACCGACCCTCCAGGAGCAGGATTGGACACCCCTGTTATAGTGGTATGAAAATGTGTTGGCCACCTTCCTGATTTTTATTTTTGCATGTTGTCACACTTTAATGTTTCAGATTATCAAACCAACTTAAATAAAACCCATGTGATCACAACATGCAGTTTTTAAAGAAAAGTTTTTATCACGAAGGGAAAACAAATTCCAAAGCCACATGGCCCTGTGCAATGTTGGGGAAAGTTACTTTTAAAAGTAATGCCTTACAATATTAACTTACTCCCAAGAAGTAACTAATTGTGTTAGTTAGTTCCTTTTCATGGAAAGTAATACTTGCATTACTTTTGCGTTACTTTGCATTACCTGGCTGAGGCTTTATCTCTTTTAGGCCTTGCAGATGTTTTTTTATGACTAAGAAGTTCTGCACTCAGGAATTGTATATTTCCATCCCAAAAATGTCAAGCTCTGGCGTGCCATCTCAGCTTCTGACTTAAACTGTTCCCACTCAGGCGCACACACATAGAGTGCGTAATTCTACGTGACTACATTCAGTTTCTTAAAAAAATATTGAAATAATTAAACTAAAAAGTAACTTGCAAACTTATTTTTGGCACTTAAAAGCATCTAAGTTAGCACTTTGTAAAGTAGGGTCTGTTTCTGCATTACCTGCACTCATAAACTTTTAATTTAATGAAAAATGTCAGCAGTTTTGTTTTGAATTTCATTGCTGTGTGCAGCCAGAAAGTGAATTTATGATGTTCTCTAGTTGCCACATGTAGGCTCATCAGCACAGTTGACTGGACAGCTGTACTCTACAGTAAATGACATGAGACACAGGTTATCTGTCTCTACAGTACAGACACGTGCAGTGGTTAATGGAGCTTTGGCTGTTTTTTTACTTCACCAAAACATTCATTACAAATGCGTTGATGAACCGCGGTCTAAACACATACCGTCCCGGGAACTGTGACACCCCTAGTTAATACATAACTGTGGTTTATCACACCTGAGTTTAGTTTTTCTAGCCACACCCAGGCCTGAATACTACCTGTTCGCGATCAAGAAATCACTTAAATAGGATCTGCCTGACAAAGTGAAGTAGACCAAAAGATCCACAAAAGCTACACATCATGTTAAGATCCAAAGAAATTCAGGAACAAACGAGAAAGAAAGTAGTTGAGATCTAGAAGTTAGGAAAAGGTCAAGGTCAAGCGAACCACAGCCATTATCCACAAATGACAAAAACATGGAACAGTGGTGAACCTTCCAAGTTAAGGTCAGTGTTCATGACTCCACCATAAGAAAGACATTGGACAAAAATGGCATGCATGGCAGAGTTTCAAGATAATAAAATGCTAAGCAAAAAGAACATAAAGGCTCATCTCAGTTTTTCCAGAAAACATCTTGATTATCCCCAAGCCTTTTGGGGAAATGATCTTTGGTCTGACGAGACAAATGTATGACCTTTTGGAAGGTGTGTTTCAGTAAAAGAACATCATACCAACAGGTGGTGGCAGTGTGATCATCCGGGGCTGTTTTGCTACTTCAGGACCTTAAAGACTTGCTGTGATAAATGGTACCATGAATTCTGCTATCTACCAAAAAATCCTTAAGGTCAATGTCCGGCCATCCATTCGTAACCTCAAGCTGAAGCAACTTAATCAATATAAACCCTTTGGAGTGGCCTAGTCAAAGTCCTGACCTCAGTCCCATTGAGATGCTGTGGCATGACCTTAAAAATGCGGTTCATGCTCGAAAAGCCAACCGATGTTGCTGAATTACAAAAATTTTGTAACAAAAAGTTAAATGATCAATTATAAATTGTTAAGACTGAAAAGATGTTTCGTTTTTGATTGTCCATGTGGTCAAGTTTATTACGGACTTTGAAAAGTAATGAGTAATGAGCAATGCAATTACTTTTAGAGTAATTAGTAATTCATATACAGAGTTGACAGTGTTATTATAACAACAGAATGGTGAGTAGAACAAGCAGACAGTTTATTGCACAACATAGCAGAATTAGCAGTCAGGTATGTCGGCATGGTCATAATCAGAAACAATAAATAACCAGATTATTTTACTGTTTTGCATGTGATGCTGGTGATTAAAGTGTAAGGTGGTGAAGGAGTCTTAGTATGGAGAGACCTGGGGTAAGCAGGTGTACTGGAGTGAACAAAGATGATTATTGGAGCTTGGAATATCCAGGAAATGGCAACACTGCTCATAATGTCAGTGGACGTGCCAGTGATTGTCATTTAATGTCCACATCACATAAAAGCTTGGGGCTCTGGGTGCTGTGCAATAACTCACTTGACTAAAAATGAAATGATTTAGTTAAATTGTAATTTCTGGAGTGGAGAGATCTCTGTTGGAGAAGTTCCTACTTGTGGCTGATAAAGCTGATGAATAAAGATGGGGCCCTTGAATGCATTATGCTGTTCACTATAGCCAATTGCTATTTGTGTGTTGTGGGAGAAGTGTTTTTAGGTTATGTAAACTCAGAATGCAGTGAAAAGCTCTGTAATGCTGCTTAATTTAATCTAAGATGCCTGTTACACACCTGGGGCCTCATTTATAAAGCGTGCGTATGCACAGATTTCATCGTAAAAATCCATGGCAAAGTCCATATTTGTAAAAACTGTCTTCGACTTGAAAAAATGCTTAGGGGTCAGGGTCTGAGCAGACGCATGCACTTTTGCTTGTCCGATTGCTGCAGGGTTTTTTTTAAATATAAAGCCATTCTTGTTGCTCAAAAAGGATTTGAACTTTGACAGGCGGTCTTTTATCGATGACATTAATTGGGCATCGTTTAAAGGCAGAGATGTGAAACTGCTCAGGTTCAAGATCATTTGTGATTTATAGATTTCACATCTGAAAGAAAGGGGTACACACGTTTTCTGTGCATACGTTCATTTTATGAATCACACATACGCAGTTTTGAGAAATGATCGTGAGATCAAATTGAGGATGGTTTCTACGCAGCATTTTATAAACGAGGCCCCTGCATGCTCCCTCTGTGCTTTTCTAAACACACAGTTGTAAATTTGTTTTCGCTGAACTCTGACTCGTAACTTAATGCCAGTACAAAAGTACATTGTGCATGAAAAAATCTACAATGAAATCATGGAAATATTAGAAACTATGTAGATCAAACCCACGTTTAAGTAACATAACCATTGTATGACAGTACATTGTAAAAAAAACATTTTCTGGCACATTTACTAATTACTGTGTTTTTACCACAAATACTATATACTGTATCTTATCCATGGCTACTGTAGTAAAAACATTGTTATTTTCATAAGGGTAAACACTGCGTGTGCCTGAAATGGTTTCTTCTGTAAAGAGCTCAGACGTACTCTAAAAAACAAGCTCATAAATTTTATGATGCTGTATTGCTGCCTTTACAAGAGGAGAGGTTATATCCAAAGGAGCATGCATCTGTTTAACAGCTAGTTTCTGTTCAGTTTCTGTTCTGTGACGACATTAACTGTTAAAGCTATATTAGTGACTGCTTCTCACCTACACACTATTTTGTGATAATTATTTTACTAAAAAATGCTTCTTATCATAATACAAAGATATTTTTAAGGCCAAGTCCAAGTACAGGTTGTAAATGACTTCAGCTGAAGAAATTTTTTAATCAATTCATTTAAAGACAAAAGAGCACATGGCACCAACAAGAACCATAGTAAAAGCATTTGCATTACTGTGCTTTTAGTACATGCACAACAGTGACAGAAAAAGTCAGCCCTTACAATAAATCCAAACACGCACACACACACACACACACACACACACACACACACACACACACACACACACACACACACACACGCACACACTCACGGACACGCACACACACACACACACACACACACACACACATTCTGGTTTCCATGTTTTGTGGGGACATTCCATAGACATAATGCATTTTATTCCATACAAACTGTATATTCTATTCCCTTCCCCAAACCATCATAGAAACCCTTCTCCTACTTCACATTTTCAAGAAACATCATTTTGTTTGATTTATAAGCTTGTTTTCCCCACAAAAAAACACTGGTATTACTATCTTTGTGGGGACAATTGGTTTTGGTGAAAATTACCAGGTACACACACACACACACACACACACACACACACACACACACACACACACACACACACAGTGATGATTAGTGATTGCAATGTAAATTACAGTTCCAAATAAATTAGAATGTTGGTGTTTTCACCCCGGGGAGGCAGCCTTTTTGGGCTTTACCTAGCTTCCTCTTCTATACGTTGCTTTAGTAATACGTGCAATTATAATATTGAGTCATAGCCGCAGCCAATTTAACTGCTCATGCTATCATGTATTTTGTTGTGCTATCTGTCGTTTTCTGTGCTTTTCACTGCTTCTATTTATGTAAAACTGCTTTGAAACAATTGACTTTTGTGAATAGCGCTATATAAATAAAATTGAATTGAATTGCATGTAATTGTTTGTTGGCATTTATTACACGGCACTATAAAATGCTTGATTCTGATTGGCCAGTCGCTACATTCCAAGGTATGTTATTCCCAAATAACGCACGGTAACCCAGGTGCTGCAAACCATTTTGACAGGTACAGTTTAATATTACACAATATTGAATATTATCACACTGTCAAGGCTCATTTCTGCAATAACAACCTGCTGCCTTTACATTATCCCTTACTTGTTGGATCAGTGTGAATTAGCCCTTACAGATTTAACACTAACTGAAACAGCAAGGCTAATACTGTAGGTTAAAGGACATTTAAACATTCAAACATACTTAATGTTTTATTTGCTGTATGTGTTAGTTTTATTGGCTAATTGCCTACATTACTTTTAGGTTAAAAATTTATTTTTTCAAGTAAAATTGAGCTTCACAGTGATATGGACCCTTATTAGGGTTTGATTTAATTACTAATCACTAAACTACAACCCCAACTGTGAGAGTTTAAACTCATCCTGACAAGAAATATTATTCAAAAAATTTGAGCAAAACACATCAATGTGAAGCTGCATGTGAAAAACATCGAATTCTGAAAAATTTAACATTGAGCAGTTCAATTTCCCCTATTAATTTCAATATATTTACATTTTTGACCTGACCTTACTCCATTATCCATCCATTATGTACTTTAGAATGATTGTATGTAGAAGTTGTGTTTTCACAGGCAGGGTCACATTAAAAATCTATCTATAGTTTTTTTTTTTTTTTACATAATTCAGTCCAAGAAAAATAATTTCAAAAGGAATTAAAAGATTTTTTAGTATCATAACAAACATTTCATTTAAGTAACCCTAAACTTTTGAACAGTAGTCCTGTAAGTTTTTTGCCAGTTTGCCCTAATTGAAATGGCCCTTATATGTTTTAATATATTTTGTAAAAACATTTTTTACACAATAGGGTACTCATTTGAAAAGTCCCTGTTGTGTAACATATGAATAAATTACATAGGCCTATATAAAAGCTTTAAAATAAACAAGAAGTCATGATATTTCACTTCTCTTACACACTGTTATCTAAACATAGGGGTGGTGATGGCGCAGTGGATAAGACACTCGCCTTTGGTGTGAGCGACCCGGTTCGAATCCACTGTGACACACCATTGTGTCCCTGAGCAAGACACTTAACCCTTAGTTACTCAAGAGGCATGCGACCTATACATAGCAGCAATTGTAAATCGCTTTGGATAAAAGCGTCAGCTAAATGATTAAATAAAAACAGATTAGTAAAAAAATCTGTCCATCAGGGAAAAGATATGATGGTCATTAATTCTGCTGTTGAAACTTTTTTACTGCAGTGAGATAATAAGGCAATAAATCAGTTTAACAAACACTTCAAATTTATCACAGGTTTAGGTATTTGGTGCATGTGCTTGGCTAAATGTTGCACGTAAATGTTTTAAAGTGAACTAGATGGGGATATTTTAGTCTTTTCATGATCTCTACTGATCTTTTACCTGCACCATTTCATTATATAATGATCAGAGTCCATCTATAACAACAAGTTAACCATAATCACAGCAGAATGAGGTCATTACATTCACAGCTGAGTAAGTGAATTTCAGTTTTGTAAGAAGATTACACAGCATGTTGTGAACACTATGAACTTAACTTTACTCACACAAAACACAGCATGTTGCAAAATAATAATTTCAGTTTGTTTGAAACATTTAATGAATATTTAAAGGTATGCTAAAGTGAGCTAACAAGAAAGAAAACTGTACCTGCAGTGACTTGCGCAAAGATGAAGAGTAGCAGAACAGCTTCTGAGCACCGTAGATGAGGCATGACATCTGTCACTCTCCACAGACCAACACATCCAAATTTTTGCACAAAATCATGCTTACTCTATTCTGCTGTATATTCACAGTGTCTGTCTGCATTGCTCCACTCTAAATAAACCAAACTCTAAATACGCAGACATACTTGCCCCGCCTACTATGGCTCAATGTAAGAGGATTAAAGGGAAAGAGAGAGAGAGAGAGAGAGAGAGAGCGAAAGAAAGGGAGAGAGAGAGAGAGAGAGAGAGAGCACAAGTGAACCACCATGGCATGAAGATGGACCTACAGTAGCTGATATCTGGATATTAATGTTGCTGGTTGGTAAGTTGGTAAGTGGTTGGTAAGAGAGAACTTTCATATTTGGGTACTACTTCATCTGTGCTATAATGCACATTGCCAAAGTGCTATAAATAAATTCAATTTAGTCATTGGTTTCATTGTAGATTGCCTACTGAATTGAGACCCATATAAATGAACCTCGGAAATTAACATTACGGCTGAGATTTCTTGCATTGTGGCATTAGTTTCTTAACAGTAAGATACCCTTTAAAAGGATTTTCATTTCAGGGGTGATTATTATTATTCAAAAAGAAACAACCTTTCTTTTACTTAATGCACACAGAAATGCCCACATTTTTTAAACTTAAGATTCATTTCATATAAGAGACTTGAATTAATCAGAGACCATATAAAAGTTGTTCCTTAAAGTCCTTTTCTGCCCATGTTTTATATTCTCATACATTTGTACATTTACAATTTGCACAGAATAATACATTTCATTCTGTCTGACATGCAGTAAAGAGAGAAAGGTTGGAAAGAGACATGATGTTGGTATAAAAATGTTTTTTAAAAGAAAAGCTTCTCCCTATATTTCACAGTGAAGAATCTATTAAACCTGCAGTGGAGAATGGGTTGAATGTCCCATCGTTTATTTCATGAACGTTGCCATTTTTATGCTCTAAGCAGGGGACATCTGACATTTTCGATCACAAATAAATTCATGACATAATTTTTCCGACCCTACAAAGTCACTTCAGTTTGGAAATTTGGCATGCTTTGCAATTTTTGTTGCATTTTTGTGATAAGAAAAAAACTGCTTTAAAAACAGCTTATTTGTGGGCACCAAGGACAGGCAATTATTACTATGAGGCAGCATTCAGTTATATTACTTATTAAATATACATGGGATGGGTTTCTACTTAGCCATCTGTTCAAACAGTATATGTAGGCTACCTGTGCATCAACTGAATGCTGACATAGGAAACTTAATTAGAATAAACATTGATTTTCTGTTTTTGTTTATAAAGTTTTATAGGCACAAATTATGTAATCTTTGTGGTAAGAATTATTAGATGTTATCTAACATATACACTCAAATAGCCTACACTCGAAAAATGCTAGATTGTTTTAATTTGATTTGGTCAAATATGAAAAAACCCAACCACCGGGTTTAAATAAACATATACTGGGTTGTAATCCGACAATGGGTTGAAACAACCCTTCAGATGTTTTTTTCATTACCCAACGGGTTAAAACAACCCAGAGTCTAAAATTTAAATATAGCATGAAAAGTGGGTGATCTTAAATGCTTGTTATGTTAACACATCTGTCCATTCAACCCTACTACCAAAGTTATTGTAAGATATTATTTAATATGGGCTACACAACCATGGTTGGTTAAAATATGAAATACCCAACAATTGGGTTACAAATAAACTAATTTTATTTTGATAATTTGATACAGTCTCTGTATGATATATTCCACATTTCATGCAAAGCAGGTAAATGACCAAAGAGTTTCAATATTATTAATAAATGGTGGCCAGCATTGTCAACTATGACATTTGGTATAGTCATACTCTGTAAGGCCCAAAATATCAAAACAGATCAGGAAAAACTAATGTTAAAAGCATTTTTATGCTTGATGAATGATCAGTGTATTGCCAACCTTAAGATGATGATTTCCCAGAAGAACATTGAGACAGTTATCAATGCATTTATAACATCAAGGTTGGACTACTGTAACTCCCTCCACCTGGTTTTGCCTAAATCAGTATTAGATTGTTGGCAGATGGTACAGAAAACAGCAGCCAGACTGCTACTGCCACTAAAACACGTGAGCACGTTACCAGTTAAGCTTCCCATTGATTTTAAAATGTTGCTCTTTGCTTTTAAGGCTTTGCATGGTCTTGCCGCCCAATACATTTGCAATCTTCTTATCCTATACACTGCTTCAGGACCTCTCAGATCATCTTGTCAACTTCCATTCACAGTTTCTCGTTCCCGTTACAAATCTAAAGGTTATCGGGCTCTCTCGGTGGCTGCTCCTAGGCTCTGGAATAGTCTTCCTCTCTCAAGCAGATCTGATCCTTTCATTTCTGTCTTTAAAACCTCTCTGATTATGTATTTTTATTTCTTGTGTTTTTCTAAGGGTCTTGCTTAGGGTGCATATTTTTATCTGGTCATTTGGTTATGCACAAATATTGTCTTGAATTTGTATTATTTGATATTGTGTCTATTCTTGTATTATGGATAGCTTTTTTATTTTATTTTAACTTTGTATTTATCTATTGTACAGAACTTTGGCTGCAACACCTGTTGTTTTATTTGTGCTATATAAATAAATAAACTAAACAGTACCTTTTAAACAAACAGTTCAATGTAAAACATGACAGTGCCTCCTGGTGGCTGTTTTTTGTTGCATAGTTCTCTCTGGGACCTGCTGAGTTTTATACCAATTGGCAACTGTCAACCTTGTCTAATATCTGCTTAAGTTTAATTGGCTAATGACGCCCATGTTGTTCAAGGTGCATGACTGACGATGTCACTATTGATATTTCAAATTTCTAGTAGATCATACAGATTTCTGTTGTTAAAGCTTTTTAGTTTGTTTGTTTTATGATACTGCACAACTAAGTGGTCAAGTTTTTTTTTTGCAAGTGACCTCAGATTGCACCCACACATACATTTAGTGTACCAAGTTTTGTATCAATAAACTATTCATATCAAAAAACATTATTTGACACTCATACTTTGATAATAAAACTCATTATACAAAAATGTTACAGCACATACAATAACAATTTCTTTCAGGATCTTGTAGTTTTATTTAAGATGTTTTTGCTCTTTTAGTATGTGTATTTAACAAAGTATATAAAACAAAACAAAAAACAAATACATAATGCTAAATTCTCAGCAATACACAACATATCTGAGACTGAATACATTAGACATCAGAGGGACATCATGAGAGGGACAAACTTAAAAGCTTCTTTGTTTTTCTTTGACAGATTAATTAACCTGTTCAATATCTACTTCAGAGTAGTAACTGGTTTCCTGTAACCATGAATCCTACAGTCATCCCCAGTAAACTCATTATTTCAGCTGTTGATTTCTGATGTGTTATGAATTATTTTGAGTTGCTTAATTTAGCATTTGTTGAGTAAAGTCACCTGTAACGGCATACAATGCACAAACCTCGAGTGCAATAAATAAAGCATATTGCTAATGAAACTGATATTTGTATGGAGCTCTAAAAACTGAAGCAGCTTTAAAAGGAAAACGTAAAGCACTTTCTTCAAATGCCCATTTTACAGTTATAGTCTTTGTGTTACAGAAAAATGAACAAAAGATCCTACGTCTTAAAAGAGACTCCCATATCAAAGACTGAAGTCTTTCAAATGCCCACTACACCTTTATCTTTGGATGCCAAAATGTGCCCTACTGCAATATCAAAATAAATACAATGTGCCTCTATAAGAGCACAAAGCCCAGACTGTCCTATTTTTCAGCCTCTTCTCCAGAAGAGACAACAACTGACCTTGGTAAAGGCCTTAAGGTTCTTCCATACAGAAGTAGTTTAAATGTCATTTTTAATGTTTTCCAGAGAGTTATCAATTTTTGTCAGAGTTTTTTTTATTCGTAATGCTGTGAGTCTGGCTGATGGGCTCTGGTACCAACACTCCTTCATGAGTTTAGCGATGGATGTTAAGGTCTGAAAGATAAAAACAAAAGCTGACTGCTGTGAAGATATATACACTGTGTCTAAACATTAAATTTCGCTATATTATTTATCCCCTGCGCAGTAGTTATTTTTTTTACACGTTATTTACACACGAGAGTGATAAAACTCATGAAATAATTTGATAAATTCAAAGGAAATTGTGTCCTTAAAAAAGAATTCAAGGCATTTTTACCAATGATGAATGTTGCTCATTCCAAAATAACTATCCATTTTAAAACCCCAGTGTTATTTTATTTTTATAAAATGTATTTGTACAGGGGATGATATAACATTTTCTCTTTATACAATCACCCCTTATATGCATAAACGTTTTGCATACTTTTCTACACATAGTTTATGATATAGCGATGAATGATTGATCAATTTAGCTAGAAGGTTCTAGAGAAGTGTACAGTATACGCAGGTACTTACAGGATCTGGGAACCATCTGTTTGGAATGTTGGGTCTCTGTTGGTCTATGCATATCACCTTCTTCATATCCTCAAAGCTGGGATCGCTCGGCACTACATCATGGAATGGTGGCTTGTATTCTTCTACGATACCTGTGTGGTCCAAAACAAAACACCTTTATAAACCATAATCAGAATTTTCAGAACGTGAATTACACTTATTATCACCAATTAGCGCAGATATTTTGTGTCAGTCTGTGTTGGATAATTTAGATTTATCAGGACCGCCAACAGCACTGTCTATAGCACTGGCTTTATACTGCCTTTTACACTGCATGGAGCAATTGGGATCAATTTTAGGAGAGGGATATGGAGGGCATCAACCAGCTCCCATTACATTATTGTAATGACCCCTTCAAAGTGACGGGGCAAAAGCTATGTGACACACACATTTATTTTCTTGCCAATAACACACACACCAGAGTATGTGAGCAGAGCGTGATTTTGTCTGAAGCGAGGAGCAGATTGCTCACATATTGTGCACCTACACTGTTTTTTTGCATTTGTCAAAAGACCCACCCTCAAGCCTCTATGGCTTGGGCACCTCTTTTTTTTAACCAATTTTATCACATTCTTCGCAACTATGTAAAGAATCACAATTTGTATCATTTTGACTTAAAAAAAAAGACACCTTCCAAACAGCTATATTAATTGAGTTCTAATTCATGACTACGGACAAACAACTTTGTCTTTGAAGTCAATAGTTTCACACATACAAGGCCCTATTTTAACACTCTAAGAGCATTGTCTAAAGCGCACAGCCTAGTGTCCTTATCAACTTTTGCTGATTTAACAACAGAAAAAAATGGTTTGTGTGCCAAAGTGTAAAAGTGTTGCTCTTATTCTTGTAATGTGTTTTGGGGCGTAACGTGCAATAAACCAATGAGAGTCTCCCTTTAAAATCCAGTTGCGTTCGCACCATGCCGATTCCTTATTTAGATGCTGGAATCTTTCAATTTTTATATTTAAAAACGTTTATGTGCCAACAATGTGACTGAACTCACCTCGTTTTCAGACCAGAATGGCCATGGGTGCAAAATTGGGCACAAAATGGTTAGACCTGCGGCGTACTTTCAGCAAAGATGCTTATATTATGAAGATTTCAACCTTCCATTAGAAAACCCGCAAAAGTGTTTAGCGTGTAGCGCCTCAGCCAGTCAATTATGATCATCAATGATATATGTTCAGAGTGTAACGACTGTCAGTTACAGTTTACATTTAAAGGTGTTTTCACCCCTAGTTCGTTTGAGCCCTCCAAATGCTCTCGGAGCAGTTCAGGGTGTATGTGTGAACAAACCAAGTGATCTCAGACCCCCCTAAAGGGACCCAAAAGTGAACCAAACTCAGACCACATGAGGAGGTGGGTTCCTTTTGGGTTCTTTTGTGGTTCGATTTCTTTTTGATATGTGAAATCAATGAGGTCCTGGTACGCTTTGCGTGTTGTTTGGACATTGTATTAAAATCAACTGCTGCACAGAAAGCTGGGATCTGAGTTCTTATAAAGTTGTAATGTGAACAAGAAAGGGTCTGAGATCACTTCAGTTCTGAAGAGGACCAAAAAAAGAACTGGGTCCTCTTTTGAGTCCACTTTATTGTGAACACCAAAAGGACTGAGGTCACATTCGGCTAGTTCCTTTTCTGGTTCACTTTAAGTGAACTGGGAAATATATGTGAAAACACCCTTAGTTTCTTGCCAGAATTTAAGATTACATTTTAATCTGTTCATTAAAAATGGCTACTGGTCTCCTTCCCTGTGTATAGCAGCGTTGCTATGCTAATCTTGCAGGCTTCCCTGAAGAGGGTCTTTGCTTTCAGTATCCCAGTATTTGCATTTTCTGCATTGGACCCTTTCAGATCCACTGCAGATGCCATTTCATTGCGTTATCAGCCAGCCTCGTCTCGCATGATGTTAAAAAGCCCAGGTGTGTGTTTGGCATCGAGCCTCATTGTGATCATGGCTAGTTTAACTGTTTCACTTTTTTCACCAGCTGTATGTGCTTTGTGCAGGCGCCGCACACACGTGCTTGCTTTTTCGACAATCCTTAAGTTTTATCGCTTTAATTCTTATCGACAATGAATCGAAGAATGATTGACTGTAGTAAACTGTTGCCTACAATTTGTGTGTTTGTTGTAGTCCAAGAAAAGAGATTTACGTCGGAGACGATAACTCGCGTCGTCGTTTACTTTGGTATTTGTACCTTTTGCATATCGTTAACAGGTACTCGTTAACATCATTAACAAAGGAAATGTGAAATTGTGAACCGGACGATAGGTGCTCTTTAAATGCATTTCTGAACTACAAAGTGCAAGTTAATTATGACAAAGAGAAAAGTGTATTTTTGAAAAGTACAGTACTAGTGCCTTTTTTTAACATAGACATTACTGATAATTTTAACAGAAAATGTGAAAGTGAATCATGTTTATAGATGTAAAAAACTCAGCATACCATTGCTAACCGTTCTTCTAGCAATCTCCCACAGCACAAGTCCAAAGGCCCAGATATCAACACGTTTGTAAGACTCAAAGCAATCCATCTGAATGGAGTCATCAAGAACCTCAGGGGCCATGTAGCGCTTGGTCCCAACTTTAGGGTTGTTGCCCACATCCAGCTCATTTGTGTCTTGATAATGCATCACAGCCAGACCTGAAGAAAAAGCAAACATGTGGCCACACCTATCAGTATTAGATATCTATCAACAGCACATGTGGGCTTGTTTCTGGTTTGTAACAAACAACAGCCTTTGGTAATGTCAGTAACTACACAACCATACTCACATCTACACAAAATAGCACTAAATGTGGTAGCATGACTATAGCAACACATACGTTTCTATAGGTGTGCTATATAGCACTTAAAGTGGTTCCCCTATAATTACAAGCCACTGAACAAATTTTAGTGAAGGCTTGGCACAATAGTAAATTAGTGACACTTATGAGCACCCCTTTTGATTTGCAAAATCTTTAAAAATGTCAAGGACGTGCAATGTCTGTGCCCTCTTTTGAGGACAGACAAAATACAACTACCACACAGCTCAGCAAATAATGTTGTTTGACCTTTCTAATACAGAATAATTTTGATGTGTTTTTTAGCTTTGAGCTCATGTTTTTTTTTTCACTTTTGAAAGCCTCTGTTTATCGATTATAGGTCTGGCAGCTACACCAGTTCTATAAACATGTAATACACAAAGTGTATTAAAAACAGGGTGGTTATCTTGTCAAAAGTTAAGCCACAAAACGGGTAAGCAGTTTCTGAAATTTTGCTAAGGACACGAAAAATATCGGCACCAATATTTGCACATTTTAGGCCCGACACGATTGTCTCTCTTATGATTTAAAATTATTGTCAGTATTCACAAAAGAGATTTCTGAAACAAATTATATAAGAATCATCAGGTATTTCTCTATCTAAAGTAAATACAGGGATGATCAAAGTCAATGTAAGCAAGCAAGCATTTCTTTGCAAAATAATAAAGTGTAGTGTGTATAAACACACACACACACAAAAACACACAGGCTCACACACACACAAACACAAACACGCACACACACACAAACAAGCACACGCACGCACGCACCCACACGCGCGCACACACACACACACGCAGTTAAACTTACACACACATAAAGACACAGACACACACGGAAACACACATGCAATGCAGACCCGTGCACACACACACACACACACACATTCAGTAAAAACTCTGTGGCATTTTGTAAAAACAGTAAAAAAATTCAAAACGCTACAAAAAATTCTACTATTTGAAATAATATTCGTTTTTAAAGGTCACGTTCTTTCTGATCGCATTTTTTTAAACCATAGTTAGTGTGTAATGTTGCTATAATAGCATAAATAATACCTGTACAATGATAAAGCTCAAAGTTCAGCCAATATATTTTCTTTAACAGAATTCCCCTTTCAAAGCCTACAGTGAACGGCCGGTTTTGACTACAGTCCTCTATTTCCTGCTTAAATGAGGTCAGTAAAACTTTGTTTTTTTTTTTTTACTAAACTCCGCCCACAGGAATACATCAGTCACCAGCTTTGGCTCTAACGCCTCTGCTAAGCTAAACTGCTATCGAATCACAAAACACTAAACAAAATACACAATCAAGTAAATTGTGTGGAAAAATACTGCGTTTTTTTACATGTGAAACATGAACACATGTTATATTGCACACTATAAACACAATCAAAGCTTCAAAAACATAGAAAGAACGGGAGCTTTAATGTCCTTTCTTGTGTTGATATATAAATAAATTCACAAAATGTATCACTAAAGTAGTGATTTGAGCAGTTGGCCACATCCAGTGAAATTAATGGGTCTCTATGGGCCCCTGCTGGTCGAAATGATTTATTTCCTAAACTGCAATTTTTTATGTTTTTTCCTAAACACCTGCTGGCCAAATTTAACACATAACATCTAGATCAATATCTAAAAACAATGTAAATCAAATTTAGATAATAATTTATGTGTATTTAAAAAAAAAAGATATTTTACAGGCAAGCTAATGGTGTAATTGAGGAATTTGGTAAACAGGTACAAAATATCTCTCAAAACACAGCATTAATGTATAGATGGGAAGTAAACAAAAAAAAATGATATATTATTTATCCCTCAAAAAATTTCTATATTTTTTCACATGATATTATCACTCTTTTAATTTCTGGGGTCAATTTGCGATTTGAAAATTGCCTCTATTTAAAAAGCGATTTCGGCTTACAAACAATCAATTGTGCAGGCCTTATTCAAATAATTTATTATAAAATAACACATTGTAAATACATCATAAAAGGCTCGTATTGCACTCAGGAAATACTTCTATGCAGAAAACATGTTTTTGAGTTCTGTAAGCAAGGACATTTTTAGTCTGTTTTTGGTTTAAAGTGCTCTACAAAAACACACCTCATGTTCCTCTTCCTGCCCATGAGAGCGTTCTCAGACAAGTGTTAGACTCAAAGCTACCTAATGGGTTCTCTGTTAAGGTTTTAGGGGAAAACAAGGGTATTTCTCTTAATAAGAGCTTGATGTGAAAATGGGCCAAGGAGCTTTAGAGTGAGTCAGAGTGGATTTGATAAAGAAACTAATTAAAGTGTCCGTCCTCCGTAAGCAAACAACCTGCTTCTGCTTTTTGCTTATTTGAGTGAAAAGGGCAACATGTTCAAAAGTTAAATATTGAGAGGAAAAACAAGTGGCTTTCACTTGTTTACTGATTAGTAGTGTTTGTTAGATACTGGAGAATACAGAGTTAAGGCCAGAATTAGCCATTAAAAAAGAACAAAATGTTTACCAATTTAAATGAGTTAAATCCATGAATTTGTCTTTTCTGAATCATTACCATGAATACGACATATAATGATTATTTAAAAAAGCAGAACCACAATAGAGCAGTGCACAACTATGGCATACATTTAATTTGTTAACATTATTCCACATTCTGTTGTCAATTACCATAATCATAGATAACATGCGGTTGTTAACCCTATGGGGTCCGACCATTTTGGGACACTGGCAGAGGTTCTAAAATGCTCTTACATTGGTCTTTTTTCAGTTGCTTTAAAACATAATAATGGCTAATTTCACATAACACTGTATTCAACAAAAACTGTGCTAAAATGTGTGAGTAACATGTCTGTACATGTTTGTAATTTTAAGTAAATGATGTTTATGGGTGGTTAGTAAAAATTAAAATTTAAAAGTTGCTGAAATAAGGCCAAGGAGCACGTACAAAAACATTTCACCAACAAAAAAGTACTGGATCTTGTAGAGTTGGGAATTTGCTTAAAAAAATATGCATTTCACCCACTTATTCACATGAAACATTATATTGATATAACTTTTGATTGATTTACTGATAAAGTTCAAATATAGTTTATAGTAATGAATATGAATCCATTATGAGTGCCATATAAATCAAAGTCATGTGAACAATCTTACCGAGGTCGGCTATGCAACACTGCCCATTCTTGTTCACCAAAATGTTCTTGCTTTTCAAGTCTCTGTGGGCAATGGCTGGTTTTCCCTGAGTGCCAAAGATCTCCACATGCAGATGGGCAAGGCCACTGGCAATAGACAGTGCCATCCGCAGGCAGGCAGGAGCATCCAGCATGCTGATTTGAAGGTAATCGTAGAGTGAGCCCATCTCATGATAGTGTGTGATCAGCCATAACTGTGTGCTGGAGTTACGTGACGTCATATCTGAAGCAATGAAGCCTGAGAAGCAAGACACACATTTTGTCCATTGTACACATGTGGTTTACTTAAAGCAACACTAAAGACTTATTGCTCTTTGCTCCCCCTACAGGTTAGACGCGTAATTGTTCATTAGCACTGTCGTAAATACCGCAGAATAGCTGGCTCTAATTGGATTGTAGGTCTGCCGTAAAGCAAGTTTTTGTAGTTTTCACTCGAACTACAAGACCACTACCCGACGGTTGGAAACTTCTTTAGTGCGGTTTTGGCCGATAGAGGGCTGCAAAGCGAATGTGAAAGTGCCATTCACCCTGTTTTGAGTGGATGAACCACTGAAACTTTTTTTGGAAATGTTATTTTAAGGTAAAAAAAAACTCTTTGGTGTTGCTTTAAGGGTTTTTAAACTGAGCCCCAAAGATCCTCAAAGTACCTCAATAAGCCACTGGAGAATCCACAGTAAATGCATTAACTAACATAAACAAACAATGAACAATACCGTTTTTCATTTTTTCCGTATTAATTTTTATTCATGTTAGTTCATGTTGCATTATTTAACGTTAACATTCACAACGCTTCATTACAAAGATTAATAAATGCTGAAGAAGAATTGTTCATGTTAGCTAATGCATAAACGAATTGTTCACAAAAACAATAAAAATGTGTGTGTAATTAATCATTTACCTAGAATGTTCTCGTGTCGCAGCAGGACAGTGTTGTAGATTTCTGTCTCTCTGAACCAGGATTTCTCATCTCGAGATGAGAAGATTTTAACAGCCACACTCTCCCCCTGCCACTGACCCTTCCACACCTCTCCATACCGGCCCTTACCTGACACAAACAAACACTTTAGGGGAGCAGTGACACAAAATACTAAAGGAAACAGAATGATCACTTCTTTTGTTACAGTCAGTGGCGACAACAAACTGAAACAAATTTACCTCACAAACAGTGACAAGTAGTAGTTTTGATGCTTCATGTCTCTATCTAAGCAAATCTATAACTTAGGATGTGCATTTGTCGTGTTTGTTTTTACAAAGACAAGACAGAAGAACAGACGCAAATCTTTTTTGGTCTAATAATATATTTGACCTTTTAGAAAGTGAAACAACCTCTTACTCAGTAAATTAAAAATGCAATTTATTTGTTAATATTAAGGAATTAAATACTGTTTTTGTCATTAATTATACATGTTATCTTAATCTACAAGCAGTAATTAATTAATCTTATTACAATTTTAGTAAATTAAGTGAATATTGAGTGAATATGCAAAATAAATGTTTATTTAGTTTCACTAATTGTTTCTTAATTACTATAATTATTTATTTTAACAAATCAGCCTTATATCGGGCAATTGATTTCTTAATATCAGCATCTACCATAACGAAAAAAAAAAGAACATATCGGTCCACCACTAGTTCCGACCCAGAGTTTGAAAAACTATAAAGATGCATACATTGTAACTAAACATTGTAATCGATTCACTATGCGTCAAAAGTTTAGGGTAACTTGAGTATTAAAATGTTTGTCATGATCTTTACATTTTATTACAAATCAATCGTATGGATGACTTGAACCAATAAATAAGTCCAGAAAAGATGGGAACTTCAATAATCTCGTAAAAATGCACATTCAAAAAGTTACACATATAAAAAAAAATTAAAAAAAAGAAAAAAAAAATCACAAAAACACCATAGTTCCCCCAAACTATTCCATAGTTTTAATGAGTTTACTATTACTTTTAAATATGGAAAATAAATAATAAGAAAGTGTCCATAAAGATTTGAATGGTAAGATTCTACTCGCATAAACTTGCAATGATAATCTCAAAGACACAAATAAATGGTAGCGAAGGGTCATAAAATATTGATTTATTGAAGTTGCTAGCTAACAGAACAATATTTGAAAACTTGAAACTTTAAATGACACTAATTCACACTGATCTGACAAACGTCCACAAACATTTACATTTTATTTTAATTTAGATTTAACAAGATTTTGTTGACATTAATCGAATGAAAAATGTTGGACACATACCCACACACTCGCTGAGGGTTATCTGTCTAGCTACAGTCCTCTGCACCAGAAACGGCAGCCCAGAGCCACTTCCAGATGTACATGAATGGTCCAACAGATCCTTGTAGACAGACAAAGAAGATAAAGAACATAATTATTTGCTGCAGCCCGAATTTACCAAATGTTTTAAAACACTTGATTTGAAAAATATACCTGTGCCAAACAGATTCATTTGTTTACAAGAACTCTTTAGTACACCCAAATATGCACCAGAGGATCACTGAACAGCCACACACATCTCCTCAACCCTTACCACCACATTCCAAAGAAATAACAGGGGAAAATTCTACTGAGGCCCAAACCACAAGAGTTGGGAAACCATATGTTTGCATGAGGAAAGAGAGAGAGCTTTCAAGAGCAGCAATGTTAAATGCAGAGAACAATTTTAGAAATTATTCTTACACAATCCTAAAGACTTGCGCATGATCTGAAGGAAAGGGAGGTCCTTTTTAAGAAAGGGGCAAACCAATCAACACATTTCGCATTTCATAGCAAGAGGAGATTTTATACATCCAAGTGTTCCTAATAACATCTGTCCATCTTAGCACTGGAGAGGAGCTTTAACTATACTCAGGCAAACATTTGACTGCTAAATATCTGCCTTGGTTGCCAAGCACACCGCAGAGCTCCTTGAAAATAGCTTGACAAAGATCCAACATCATCAACTCAAGAGTGTGCTCGGCAAACACATGCACAATGCTGATAGATTCACCGAAATGCTAAAGTGATTCTGGTGTAGCAATTTTAATCACAAAGGCATGCTGGGAAAAGCCAAAATAGTTTTATCAAATAAATTTAAATCCATCAGTATAATAAATCCACTCAAACCAAAATTAAAAACAAGAAATCTTGTTGTAGCAAACAATTAAAGTTTTTTTTGAATTGTTAGTGATTACTTTCACAGTGCAAACTCGTGCAAAAACAAAGCTAAAGTATAAGCAGGGCTTGACTGTGGCTAGTGATTAATCTATAGGCAATTTCACTGGCCACAGTTCTGTTGTTTTTATATGAATAAAGTTGAATCTTCAGCATAGTTAAAAACCATGTATACACCGTTTCATCGAATGCACGTGCATTGTCCCGGTTACGCATCTGGTCAGAACTTTATTTACAGTTTCTGTTTGTTTAATGGTCTGACTAGTGGCTAAACTGAACTCTGGAACAAATACCTCGTCAAAAATAACAAATGTTTTGGTTTCCTAAAGACAGGGGAGACGGCGATCATGGATCACCACTATGTAAAGGGAGGTTTGGCAGCCGATCTGTAGTAAAGATTGTACATTATATACTTTACACATTTTAAAGGTGACATAGAATGATTGAACGCGGGATTCATCCTTGTTCTGTGTTGTGACATGTAGACAACAACATTTTGATTGGGTCTTAGAAACTTCCTAAAAACCCCTTTCAGAAAGCTATATTAGGGTGGGGGATTTTAAACGCGTGGTTTTGCACCTATTTGGCGTCCCTTTGGGCTTAATTGTCAACCTCATTATTAAATGAACTTGACGCTGATTGGCTGCCTTTGCTGTAAATTTTTTAAAAGGTAAATTTTGCCGTCTACAGAATATGGACAGACCAAAATTTTACAGATCGAAGAGCACACCTCGCCTTGAACTTCGCGAACACTGCTGCAATTAACTTCCCGTTGAAGGCAAGAGGCCAATGTATGAGATTGCGTAATATGTATCTGTCAGATTTGGCAATTTTTGTGAATTTCTGTGAAATGGAGATGTTCAGAATGTCTAGCACTTTTCGTAGGTTTGTGAAGGTGGGTAGACTACCGTTTTTTTCATTCTCTGTCACCTTTAAACAGCAACATTAGCTTAGTGTTGTTTTTTTATATACACTTTAGCTATGAAATATGAACTAAGGTAAACTACTTGTTGTTTATTTAGCTTGTTATCAGAAATAAACTACTTTAAAAAGACTTTGTTGTTATTGATTCTTAGCAGAGTTTACCAGAAGTTACATGTGTTCCACGAAAGCCTTTTGTTTATGTTGTTACTGCTGAAACAGTGGCAGATCTGACAAAGAGTGGTTGTTCCCATTGCTTAAGTCTAGCCAATGCAAATGCATGAATTGATCATGCTTAACACAAAACTAACATTTCTTTTCCTTGCAGATGTGTTTGCTGGATTTAAGTCAAAACAGGTACCAAAACAATATTTAAGCTAAAGTTAAAGTGTTTTGAAATTACTAATGAATAATATGTCTAGATGGTGGCCACCCAAAATAATGATTGTGACTAGCAAGTTGAAGTGACCAAAACCAGAATTGCTTTACAGGAAACATAGTGGGGGTGCGCATAAAAAACCCAAAGTTAAAGTCCCCATGTAGTCGATAATTTTATGACTTAAACCTTTATCACCTAAAAAGCATCATAATAGCACATATAATATAATTAATAATTACAGTAATTTATTTACGCTTCAAACCTTTAAACACAGTGCCAAAGCTACCAGTACCTGGTTTAAGGACCATGATATCCCTTTTCTTAATTGTCCAGCAAACTCGTCTGAACTTGACCCTATAGAAAATCTATAGGGTATTGTGAAGAGGAAGATCCGATATGCCAGACCCAACAATGCAGAAGAGCTGAAGGGCACTATCAGAGCAACCTAGGCTATCATAACACCTGAGCAGTGCCGCAAACTGATCGACCCCATGCCATCCACATTGCTGCAGTAATTCAGTCAAAAGGAGCCCCAACTAAGTATTGAGTGCAGTACATGCTCATACTTTCATGTTTATACTTTTCACTGGATATAACAGGATAAGGCGAGATGTCTGTTGTGCTTTGCGTCATCTCTGCATGACTGCCTTTACGCTTTTACTTACAGCGAGGACAGCAATGGAAATAAGCCTTTGGCGTTATTGTGTTTTTATCCTCGGCAGTTTTTAAAGCGTATGGGTTCCTTGCTTTTTTGTACAGTTTTATAAAAGTCTGTCAAATAAACACTAAGCGTACTATTTTGTGCAAAACCTTTGTTGCAAGCCTTCACTGACCTGAAAATGATGCGATGTCACGTTATAAACAGCTCAGAGGTGGGGGACTCGAGTCATGTGTAGACTATTGCGATAGTTGCGCTACTGTCTCTCACAGTGTAGTGCATTAAAATACAATTGGCGAACAGAGCACTAAAAACAACAGAGTTTTTATGTGAAGCGAGCGACAATTATGCTGCCCTGTTTGCAATTCGTCCTCTGTTTGTGTGTGCGCACACGTTTAAGAGCCCTCAATAGTGCACACACGAGAGAGACGCATTTCAAAAAACAAGTGAACATTAAATCTTTCTGTTCTTGACAGGACACACTAGGGCTGGGAAAAAAATCGATTTGATTTTAAAATCGAGTTGTCAGGTCAAATCGATTCATATTTTAAAAAAATCGATTTTTTTTAGATTTTTTTTCTCCCCCTCTGCAGTATAGAGCAGTACATACAGTGTTTCCCAAACATAGGCTCTACTGGGCATTCCGCCCAGGTAAAATGGACCCGCCCAGGAAAAAAAAATCACTTTACGAATTTCCGTATTTTCTGAACTCGACTGGATGACCCGTGTTTTGTTGAGAGAGCCCGTGAAGATGCACGCGTCATAAACTCATTATCCAGCGCATCATAAACTCATCATCCAGCGCGGCAAACTGGATCAACTGCAGCACATACTGAGGTAACTGAGCAGCCAGGGAACTACACTGCGACCAAAATGGTCGCATATGCTTATGTGCATATGTGTTTATAGCATCCAAGTTGGCTTCATTTTGCGTGCAAGCACGTTGTGTCTCTCCCGTTGAGTGTCCGTCCGTTCACGTGCTCTTCGTTTCTCAATGAATTGGGTGCGACGCGAAGCAAGCTCAGTGTCACATTGTATCCTTTATGTTTCTGAACTTGAGCAGAGTTTTACCATTAGAGGTCTTTCTTCCCTGAGAGGACCCGTACGGTTCCGGGTTTATATTAGAAATGGTCAGTCTGGTCCGGGTCGGTCCTAGTTTATTACTTTGAGTCCCAAGTATGATTAATATTGTGTGTAAAACCCGATTCGACCGGAGAACTGCCGTGAGCGCTACCTAAAGCTCGAGTGAAGTTTCAGCGTGCCTCCGGTTTCTATGGTGATGACAACTGGCTCTTGTTGCGCCCACGCGCTGCATTTTCTTTAATCCATTTTTTTATAATCTAATCTATACTATTAATAGGCAAGGCAGGCAAGGCAAGTTTATTTGTATAGCACATTTCATACACAGAGGTCATTCAAAGTGCTTTACACAGAAATAAGAAAACAATATATAAAAAAGAAAAAGAAAATGTAAAAATAAGATTTACACGATAAGATCACAATAAAGACAAAGATACATGAGAATTTAAAATAACAATTAAAGAAAATAAATGTGATTTTAATAAAACAGTTTAAAATGTTAAAAAGAATAAAACAGGAGTAAAAGTGACTTGAGTTAAAGGTGCAGTCAGTGTGAAGCAGCACAGTGCTCATTCAGTAAATGCAGAGTTAAACAGATGTGTTTTTAATCTAGATTTAAAAGTGTTTACTGTTGAAGCACATCTGATCTCTTCTGGAAGCTGATTCCAGCTAGAGGTGGCATAAAAGCTAAATGCTGACGCACCTTGTTTTGAGTGAACCCTTGGTATTTCTAACTGACCTGATCCTAATGATCTGAGTAATCTTTTAGGTTTATATTCAGTTAGCATATCTGTCATGTATTTGGGTCCTAAACCATGAAGTGATTTATAAACGAGTAGCAATACTTTAAAGTCTATTCTAAATGTAACAGGAAGCCAGTGTAAGGACCTGAGGACTGGAGTGATGTGCTCAGATTTTTTGGTTCTGGTCAGAATTCTGGCAGCAGCGTTCTGTATGAGCTGCAGCTGTCTAATGGTCTTTTTAGGGATCCCTGTAAGGAGTCCATTGCAGTAATCCACCCTGCTTGTGATGAAAGCATGAACAAGTTTCTCTAAGTCCTGTCTTGAGACAAAACATCTAATTCTGGCAATATTTCTGAGATGGTAGTAAGCTGATTTGCTTATCGCTTTCACGTGACTACTGAAATTAAGGTCAGACTCTAAAATTACACCAAGATTTCTGACTTTATTTTGTGTCTTTAGACCCCTAGAGTCAAGGTATGTGTTAACTTTGAGAGTTTCATCTTTATTTCCAAATACAATGACTTCGGTTTTGTCTTTGTTTAACTGGAGGAAGTTTTGACGCATCCAACAGTTAATTTCATCAATGCATTTACATAGAGAGTCAATGGGGCTGTAGTCAATGGGTGACAGGGCTAAGTATATCTGGGTGTCATCTGCATAGCTGTGGTAAGCAATTTGGTTCTTTTTCATTATTTGACCAAGTGGGAGCATATACAAATTAAACAGAAGCGGTGCAAGAATTGAACCCTGTGGGACTCCACATGTCATGGATGTCCACTCAGATTTATGGTTACCTATGTTGACATAATAATAGGTTCATAATAGACCATATCTTTTCTAAAATCTAAAAAGTTTGCACAGAGATTGTAGCAAAAAGCAGTGCTAATGTCAAGCCCATTGCACTGAACGAGCAAAGCTAAAGCTGACTCAGGATATAAAAAACCGCTAAGCTGTAATGTAAAGTCTGTCATCAGGACAGCAAGTAAACTTTTAAATCTGAAATAATGAGTGGATTAAGCTTTTTTAATCGGCAAAAGAGAAATAGAAAGCAGAAGCAGTAAAAGTGCCTATCTCTAGAAATTATTACCATTATAACATCAGTCACATTTATAATCTATAGACCTGCACTGTCTTTTAATATACTGTACATAGTATTGTATATATTGGGTTTAATAAAAGGGGTCGTCAAATTGCTTCATATACCAGTGCAAAAACAGAAAGTGTTTTCGTGGTGCTTTGACAAACAGTGTCAGCTTTGTTCATGACAAAGAAAGTTTGGGGTGGTTAGATTAATGAACTATAATGTGAAATTAATATTAATGTTCAATAATTCAAAGTATTGTGTTGTGTCACACATTATTAGTTCTGTGTCACATGTATAGTAGACCATTTTTTGTCGGTGGATTATAATGATTGCCCTTTTCACCAGCTACCACCACAAGTAAATTTCAGATCTGTGGGAAACACTGACATACATTTTGCATTCGCCAATCTTCATTCCTTCCCAATTTTTTGTTGATGCATTTTAATTAAATATAATAAATATATATTTTAAAAATATATACAGTTTGCAATTATTTTGTTTTAAATGGGGTCGGGGAAAAAAAATCGATTCGAATCGTAAATCGAGTTTTTTATAAAAAAATCTCAGATTTTTTTATGGGGACGAATCGCCCAGCCCTAGGACACACACAAACAAAATGATCTCCACAGTATTCTTTTTCTAATAAAAACATTTGTTTATGTCTTAAGTTTGTGTATAGATTAGAGGCAGAAACCAGTCTGTGCTTCTCTTACGTTCTTCCTGATCCCATTGTTTAAACCCTAGTTAGTGTGTAATGTTGTTATAATAGCATAAATAATACTTGTAAAATGATAAAACTCAAAGTTCAATGCCAGGCGATTTATTTTCTTTAACAGAATTCCTCTTTTAAAGCCTACAATGAACGGCCGGTTTGGACTACAGTCCTCTATTTCCTGCTTTAATGACGTCAGTAAAACGGTTTTTTTTTTTACTAAACTCCGCCCACAGGAATACATCAGCCACCAGCTTTGGCTCAAACGGCTCTGCTAAGCTAAACTGCTATCGAATCACAACACACTAAACAAACTATACAATCAGAACTCGATACGTATTTCTGAAGGAGGGACTTCATAGAACAAGGACGACATCAGCCTGTTTTGAGGACAGTTATAACAGCGCTTTACAGATAAGTAAATTGTGTGAAAAATACCGCGGTTTTTTACACGTGAAACATGGACACATGTTATATTGCCCACTATAAACACAATCAAAGCTTCAAAAACACAGAAAGAACGGGAGCTTTAAAGAGACAGTAACCATAATTTACCTCCTCAAGTCTGTGTCATTAATGTTAATCAAACAACCCAAGACAAAAAGAGAAAATCAATTCTGTAGCACAAAAAAAATTATTATATTCAATTCATACAATAAAGACAGTGTTATTATTCATTTGATTCAATTTCTAATTTTAGACATATCGAAAAAAAATTGTCCCTTTTTATTTTAGTACTGTAACTTGACTTGAAAAGTATCAGGAATCAATTTGATTTGCTTAGGGTGAACCCTTGACTTGCTTGATTTATCTGAACTGTGACTTGAGACTTAATGGTTTAAGACTTGAGACTTGCTTGGACTTGACCATGTGTGACTTGTCCCCACCTCTGAAACAGCTGTTCATTTACATAAGACTTCATCTACATTCATTTACACTGCAGCTGGAGACCCTGGAGTTCTGAAACTAAAACATGGCTGCAGTTTATGAGTCAATTGTGATTTCATATGTTTATGACATAACGGGCCAGTGCTTAGCCTTTAGTCACTAAAATATATTTTCTGCCTGGGGTCGTTTGTCTTTATGTATTCTTATGCAATGTTACCATCGAGACATATTTTAAGAGTCGTGAACGTTAATTTCTCAGCAATGTCATGAGGTTTCTCCTACTTTATTGCTCTTGTGGACGCCGTTTCATGTATTGTGTGTTATGTCAGCTGGTTAGGCAAAGAGACGTTAAGACGATGGTGCCCTCTAATTATAATGAATTTTTATAATTAATAACTTAATATTTGTACATCTTGGATTCTGGAAGCAGACATTTACTTGGGTAAAACATGACGAAAGGAAAACTCTAATTTTATGCAGAACATACTCAGCAATTTTGTGTTGAATGATGAATTTTTGCATGGTTTGTCATAAAGCATATAAAAATCACCACATAGACATATAAACAACAATAAAAACCAGGGGCCGGATTCACGAAAACATTCTTAAGACAAAAAATAAGAAAGTTCTTAAAGTGCGTCTTGCAGGTTAACCACCACTGTCGATTAATGGGTACATAAATCACTCAAGATATGTGTATAATTTTTAAAATGTCTCAAAAATGGTCTTAAAGACCACTTTTTTTACGTTTTTGGTATTAACGGTTTTTTTACGCAATTCTGCGGTGACGTCACGTTGGGGAGAAGTGAAGGAAGCCTCAGCCAGAGCCATAGAGATAGATGAGACATTTATTGCTGTTTAATACTTACGTATACAATTTGGAAATCATATATACATCGTAGTAAATATATAATGTGTTATACTGCAAAGTTACCATGATAATTATTATTTATGATATCTGTGGAAATAAATAAAACTTCGCAAATCTGCTGATTTGATCCATTCATGTCCTGACCACCAGGCTAGAGATTTTTAAACATCCTTAATCCACACTTACTAGTCTATCAAATAATATCTCAAATATATTGTTTTGTGAAATAAAAGAATGCTTTGTTATATTGTTTATGCGATAACGAATCACACGATCATTTTATACGCAGCAGTCAGCAGCTGCAGCACACTCGGATCCGACCGCATACATACTGTAATAAACAGGCGTTCGGCGGCTTTTTACATCACGACAGACTATGCCATTTGAGGAGGAACCGCTCATTGATCACCGTATTTTTATAAATCCTGTACATGTTTGGACCTGCCGAACAGGTTGAGGACTTTCATATACTTTGTTTAGCAGAGAGGTTGAGCAGTTTGACCAGCGGGCTGCGGGAACCGGACGCATATCACGCCGCCAGACTGTGTTAACTCGAAATGTATAACTATTATCAGATCGACCCACCGGAAAAGTCCCGACTCTCTCGATTGCCATTCCGCTACTGGTTGTAAGAAAGTGAGTGCGTTTGGGTCGCTGGTCCCCGCGAACAGATGTGACGTGCCTCACTCAGCTTCCAGGATTAGAGACATGCTGCCAAAACCGTTTGTGCTGAAGATCGCATAAAGTTACACCCATTTCAGGCAGGATCATCCCCCTCAAGCCAGCATGCACGAGTATGTTAATTGTTTGTTTACTTTCTACACGAAGATATGCTAACGTTATGCTATCTGGCTGTCTGTCTGCCTATCTCTCTAGCCTATCCATCTGTCTGTCTGTCTGTCTGTCTGTCTGTCTGTCTGTCTGTCTGTCTGTAATCTGCGCTATCAGAACTGTACTTTACTCGTCTTTCTATAGTCATTCTCAATGCTCTCAATGCGGCTTTGGGAAATTCTCTCCCCAGCGTGACGTCATACAGTGCGTTGTGGGGGAAAGGAGAATCATTGCAAACCGCTGTACTTTTTCATACTTTTTCGGGTTTTGTGATACCCAACAACATAAAATACAATGGATAACAGTTTAAATGTTTATTATCAACAAGCAAATTGCACAAATTCGTTGAAAAATTTTACCTGCAAATCGCCCTTTAAGATAAATTATAAGAAGAAGTGCGTAAGAATGTTCCTAAGTGCAATTCTCAAACATTTCTTAAGTTCTTCTCAATTTTTTTCTTAAGAATATCTTAAATTTGTGTCTTAAGACTAAAATGACAAGCTTTTATATGAATTAAGATATTCTGCTAATGAGGTAACAATACACTTATCCATTAATCTTTTGACTACCTTGCGATCATTAACGCGATACAAACGAGTGATGCATTAAGACTACTACAGGATGTTATTCGCTGTTGTAACAGAGGCAGCTACTATTAAGGCGATGCGGTGCGTAAATATAATTTCATAATGTCCCAATAGATCAAGCGCTCTGGGTGTGCGTGCTTCACTCCCGCGAAACGCGCTCACGCGTCAAAAGACGGACGCGGAGGGTGAAGCGTGTCCGCGGTTTTGGAGCCCTCGACTCACATGACGGAGCGATTACCGGTTCGCCTCCCGCTTAGAGCGACTTTTAGCTGTTAAGTAATTTCACAATGAATGTAGGCTTTTACGGAGGAAGTTAAATGTTTGCTAATATTATCACTAATACTTATTTGTGTTTCATGACATATTACTGAGTAAGCCATTTAACTTCATTATATGAGTGTGGAATTCCTCTTTAAACTAATCTATGTGAAGTAAACTGATTAAATTGCTATTTCAGACTACAAAATACAACATGTCACATTTAAAACAATCATATTAACTTATAAAACATCTTACATTTTGAGATTCAAGACTACTGTAAGGTTATCCTAACTTTAAGATGTTATTTAAGACAGTTTATTTTTCGAGAATTGGAATTCTTCTTAATTGTTTTCTTAAGAACATACTTAAGGAAAAAAATAAGAACTTTCTTATGAAGCTTTTTTGAGAATACAAAATATTATTAACTTTTTTCTTAAGCTTGAATTTAAGATAAAAATGGCAGTGAAGAAGATTTTTCTTTTAAGAATGTTTTGTGAATCCAGCCCCTGATCTTCACCGCAGGAGGACTTTAAGAAATGATGTCTTGCTATGTTTATGCATATATCTATACTATATAAATACTTTTGTTTGATACGGTAGGATTCTCTTTGCTTGGGATGAGGTCCTCCTGGCTGGCCGTGATTACAGGATATTCAAAGGCATTGTCTGTTTTTTTGATGCGCAGCCAAGTTAGAGAAAACACTTAGGAGCTTTCTATCAGATAAGGGTGTTCCAAAACTTTTCATTAGGTGAGAGTGTCTAGGACACCTAAAAGCTTATCAGTTGAGTGTCCAGAAAAGGAAAGGGGCAAGAGGTTGCCCGACTCTTTGCGTCGACTGGAGACATGCTTGAGTATAAATGTATAGGCCTCTAGGGCTGTCAAAATGGCTGAACAAGTACATTCGAAATTCGTCCTTGAAAAATAATAAAATTCGAATTTTATTCGAATTGTAAAGACCTACTTTATCTTGGAGAAAATACTCCTAAAAGCCCACAAGAGGGCGCAGCACAAAGCCCCAATAAAAACAAATCATGCACAGCATATTTTTTGTTAAAACGAATGTTATAAACACTACTAATGAAATCAAAATTAACCAGTATAGCTGTGCACCTGTAAATGTACAAAAAGAATGCCATACATAGACAATGCATATTAATATAGGGCATTTTATATAAGTAGATAAATTAACGTGTTTCTAATAAAGTATGAAAACGAATCAATCTTTATTTAAGCCAAAATAAGTGGGAAAGATCATTAGTCATTTAAATTTTGTCAAGCTTAAACGCTTTTCATAACAACTTACATTATATTTTGTGTGTTCCTTGGTTGAAAATATGTAGAAATATATGCGAGTAATAAAGTACAGAACAGAAATGTTTAACTTACGCGCAGAGCGAAGCCGTTAATAAAGCAGACTCTCCGTAATTAATAGAGGACGAGCTGAAACAGTCGAGTTGGCAGATGATCATCATGTTTATATTTCACGCAGATAATGTTGATGAAAAACTTGCCTATCAAATGTCCAGGTGAAAGTCAAGTTTCCAGTCAGTTAAAATAAAGCCACCGCGGCGTTACATTGCAACTCTCTCATATGCGGTGTGGACTCTGTAGATGCACATATGGTTTTAATGTTGCTAAACAAGCAGCTGTATTATGGCACTTTCGTGTTGATCAGTTATTTTAAACTTTAAAACTGCATTTAGAAGCAGACGACAATAATTCATCTCAGTTAGTTTCACTTTGCGGTTGAATTCCAGTTGATGCTCCAAAAACCAAAGAAGCATCACACAGCCCTTTTAATATGTATTCTGTCCGACTCGTAATTCCCACTGTCTTTTCTTGCTATTTTTCAAATGAATAACGCTGGCTTGCTCCGCATAGTTGGCTGAGCCGCTAACGTTCTGTATAACAATCCGCGTCAGTTACGTCATCATCACGTTGCGTGAGCTTCCTGACACATGTAAAATTCGAATGCAAAGTTTTACGTTCGAATATGCATATTTTTTTTACATTCGACGAATATTCGAAATTCGAATTAAAATTTGACAGCCCTATAGGCCTCCACTGATCACACCCCAATTAACGGTAAATGTCCTTACTTTATTTAAAGTCTAACCACATATCTTGACTTACTGTAGTTCCTAAGTTGAGCCCGATCATTTTAAGTAATCTGTTTTGTTGTTTTACTTACTCGATCTTTATGTGTTCTGTTCTCTCTGTTGTTTAAACAAATGAAATGGTACAGGGCTCAACAATAAGGACAGCCCGATGGCCTGGGGCCGCGTGAACGATACTTGGACCAGTTGACAGAACTGTCACTGTCCCGATCGGGCCATTGCCGCACATTCACGAGAGTTTATCGTTTGCACGTGTCATCATTTGAGGCCATGCCTATTTAAATATTTAATGAAAAGAGATGCGAAACAGATGTCAATGCGCTATTTGAGAAGATTTGCATGTACACACACCAACACACTTGCCCCGAAAGGCGCATTTTAAGATACGGGCAAGTGGTTTAGACTACATGCAAAAACTGAATTCATGTTTTTTATGCACTTGAGTGTACATATTTACACAATTATCCTCACTATATGCTAACAGCTCAGAAATAACATGCATGTGTTCAGTATATTGGATCCACATGCTTAAGTTCTTAAAGAGGCAGCACCTCAAATAAACTTTGCACTATCCAGTATAAGTTTACATTTGAATGCTTTCAATTCAATTCCTGTACCTGTTCAAGGCTAACTGTTAAATCAATCAAAACAATGTTTCATTTGTATGTTTGTTCAGTTTTTATTCTGTATTTAATTGTTATTATTTATTTTAAAAGCAAGTTTGCTACTGCTCTTATTTTATTGCAAGTGGTTTAATTGTGTTAAAACATATTTTAAATTTATATAAATATAAAAAGCATAATCAGGCATATTTGATTTGAGCGCTTTTTGATAATTTTGCAGGGCCAGAAAAATTTTAAGCCCCTGGACCAACCGTGCCAGATAAAAAAATACTTAGCACTGAGCACTTTTGTATCTTCCTGCAAAAGCTTCTGTGACCTAATGTGCTTTACCTAAAGACAGACAGTGGTGTTTGTTAGTTTGTCTTACCGCAAGTGTGTTCTCTCCCACATTAGATGCAATCAGACCATCAATGGTGCCATACTCTGCATCCCGTACTGCAAGACGCTCCATCTGCTGATGGTGAATACGTCGAAAGACCAGGATGGCCACAGCAGATAGGAATATAAGAACAATGACTGGAGCCACTATAACAATCACCAGAGTTGTCAGACTGTACTTTGGGCCCTCCACCACTTAAAGAGAGAAAAACTATGGTAAATTACAGAGAGATGTATAATAAAACACTTTACTTTTTTGTTATTTACGTTAGGACCAGTTCTCTGTTAGACGGTAGTTCTGTTAAGATTTGTTATGGGTGCCAAAGAATGCATTGTAATACTCTGTTAAATTGTTCTCTAAAATATCTACATAGAAGGTCTGTGGCTTTATTAAGTGGAAAATTTACCAGAGAAGGTTTTGCATGTCCATTTACAACCCTAGGATTTGCCTTTAGAATAAAATGGTCTATTATTACCTTATTTGAAAGGGTTATGAATAATAATGTTGAGCTCTGCTCTGATTGGCTGTTTCACAGAGCAGTTCAGTTCAGTAGCTCTATGTGTGTAAACAGATCTTATGTTTGAGCCTGTATCAGATGAAGATACAGATCTTGAGGAATAATCAATTGTTTGGAGATTGTTAATGGACGTTTCTGAGTGGTAGGTTTGTGGGGTTTTTTCTCAGGATGGACCTGCAAAACCTAACTGTAACGTCAATAGAAGAACTTCAGCCTAAACGCTAGCATTAACTAGCATATAGCGCTAACTCAACAGTCACAACTTTGATTTTAGCATTGTAACAACATTGTACTTAATTTAATGTGAAAATTAATATTGGGGCATACATCTCGACAGTAATGTCACAATCAGAGTAATGTTGAGATTGGCCTGTTTTTCAGCCGTCTTTTGCATGAGCGAGGTTTACACGAGGAGGAGGAAACAATTGTGTTTAACAATATCTTATTACCATGTACAGAGCTTTTATTATTCATATAATTATTCATATATGCCTGGGTAACTACAGTTTTACATTCTACGGCACCTTTAAAGAACACACCAAACTTTCAGCAACTTACTTTTTCTTGACCCCATTGTCCTAAGACAAGAATGTTTGTTGGTTTTAAGACAACTTTTATGAAAGGTTTTAAACCACTTCAAAATGTTGATTAGTGTATTTTTATGCATTAACTAATGCATTCCCTGCCAAAATACTGGAAACTGCGTCTTTTTTAACGTAAGCAGCAGTGTGTGTTGTATGTCATGGTTACCTCGTACAGGAAGTGTCACAGTGAGGTTCACGTTGCACAGATGAGCCTGACAGCACTCTACAATCTGATCAGGAGATGGAGGAGTTTTGCAGGTCATTCTTCCCTGCTCATACACTTTGAAACAGCCCTTCTGAGACACGGGTGTCCCATCACTTAGAGTTAGTGAGGAGAAACACTGCTGTCCCATACAGCGATCCCCTGTGACACATGACCGACCCTCACACACACACTCATGCTCTGTAGGGGCCTCCTCATCTAGACAAAAAAATAACAAACGTGTGTTACTTCAGCAATTTTATTAGCATATATGAATTACTCAACCTTTTTTAGGGAGAGGGAATCTTCGCTCTCATTAAGTCTGTCTGGTGTTTTTTCAGCTGCTGTGTATGTAGCCTAATTTCACAAAGTTGTTTTTACTAATGAATATTGAAATTATATCTTAATCCAAAACAACTAGTGATGTCAAGTACATGTATGTAGCAGCTTGCTTTGATCATCGTGCTCAAGATGCAGTTCTTGTCTCTAAGCTATACATTGTTTAAAGAGATAATTCACCCAAAAATGAAATTCATCATCCTCATGTTGTTCTAAACCTGTATGAATTTCTTTTTTCTAATGAACAAAAAATACATAAATGTAAGCACAAAGCTGATTGTAACCATTGACTTTCATAGTAGGAAAAACAAATACGATGGAACTCAATGGGTACCTGAATATATAATAGGAAATTAATAGGAAAAAATAGGACATTGGTATCAAAACCAGACCATTTGCATGTTAAAAATAGGCAATCAAATCATGATTAGTGGATCCCTAAGGTTTTTCTCAAAGATAGGGTTGGTTCTGAAGTCTCACCTTTAGAAAGTGCCTCTACAGTAATGTTGGCATTACACAGGTGTCCTGTACAGCAGCTGATTACATTGTCAGATGTTGTAGGTGTGTCACAGGGGGTCTTATCGAAACAGCCCTTCTGAGAATGCAGAGTGCCCTCTCTCACCTTCAGAGACGCAAAACACTGCTCACCCCAACACAATGTCCCATTCACACAGCCCTCACCCTCACACACACACTTGTACACATGTGGAACGGAGATTACAGCCATGTCTGAAGAAACGACAAAAATCAACATATGACATTGATTAATCATTCTGTTACACAGAAATATCATTTAACAGATGCTAGTCTGGCATTACTTACTGTAAAAGATGTAGAAGTCACATTCAAAATTATTTAACATGTTACGAAATACATTACTCATTTCACAAATATTTTTTCTAATATTTATCATTTAAAAAACATAGTAATTTTAAGAGAATCATGACTGTTTTCAACAGCTTTATTACACGGTACTCTAAAATGCTTGATTCTGATTGGCCAGTTGCAACATTTCAAGGCAGGGCTTGACATTAACACAGCCAATCCCACTAGCCACTTTGGAGGGTAGTTTTCTTAAAAGTCACGTAAAATGAGAAACAATGCGCAATGCCACACTGGAAAACTACACCTCCCATGAGCCCTTTGTGCACCCAGTAGGGATAGAGAGCTCAAGCACTGATGGATTTACGTATTTAACATGACATATTTTTACATTATACACAGGTAGAGTTTAATATTACACAAAAATTAAATATAAACTGTATTTCGACATGACATGAGATGCAAATAAGTTTACATGACTGTACAAGGCTGTACACAACTCTTACCTTCTATACAGGCAACTGGTGAAGACAACACAAGCCCCAGCAACAGAATCATCAGACTATCCAACATTATAGACCTATAAAAAAACAGAAGAGACATCAACTTAAAACTAGGGATGGGTATCGTTAAGATTTTAACGGTATTACTACTCTTACTGATACTGCTTAACGGTCCGGTACTTTAACGGTATTCTTATCGGTACTTTGGCCAATGTTAACATTTGATCATGAACCTATGTTCACATGATTAAGTTAATTATGTGTCTGCATTTCATTATTACAAATACATTTTTGGATATCATTTCTAAATAATATACATATATTTGTTAATGCACCAGCGTGAAAGCTGCAGAAAAAATACTTTAAATAGGATATTTATCTGTAGGCTATTTTGTAAACTAACTTGAAGTGCTGTGCATTTAGCCAAATAAATGTTTACATACGGATTTTCTTTATTTGGGATTTTAAAACAAGTAGAAAATATGTTGAATGCATAACGTCATTTCTCCCAAAAGAAGTCAACAGAATTTCAACGTAAGGTAACCAATTAGGGATATTGTACATTTATTTTAAATGACGTGAACAACGTTGATTCAACATGATGTTAGCATACAGTACATGCCTGACAGGCGCGGTGGGCGCGTGCAGCAGGTGACGCAAATTATGGGTCCTCCGAGGATTAGACCGTCTCATTTCAGTTCTCTTCGCGGACTTCTCAGGCTGCCACCTTGACAGACCGAGTGCTCACCTTTTAAGGTCGTATGCTTAGAAGGTCGCAGCCCTTGAATTGGGACACAGTTTCTGTCTGCACGTAATGCACTTTTAAAAGATGCTTTGACAGATTGCTTGTGTTTCCGCCCTTACATGCAAACATCTTGTTGCACTTACCTGTATGACAACGAGCGTTGTCTGCATCAACTCTAGTAATCACCTACAAAGCTTTAAATGGCTTAGCACCCTCATATCTTAGAGAATTACTATCAGAATACAATCCATCACGCACACTACGGTCGCAAAATTCTGGCCTATTGATTATCCCTAGACTATCAAAAGTGTCTAAAAGTGGAAGATCCTTTTCCTACTTAGCCCCTAAGCTCTGGAATGATTTACCAACCGATGTCCGAGAATCAGACACAGTCGATCATTTTAAATCTAGACTTAAAACTTTTCTCTTCAACAAAGCATTCGCATAATTTGTCTAGTAAAGGTTCTTAACTCGCAATAGTTATTTGCACGGAACAAAGCACTCACGGTCATAACACAGACCAACCAAATAAATAAATAAAAACCTTTTCTGCATGAACACTTAAAATGAATTGCATTAAATAGTTTGCCACCGATTGCCACTGAACCTGCATTAACGACGACAGTGGGGCTTCCGGCCTTAGTCAAACGGTTTGGCACGTATGGTCGGGTTGCGATTTTGGTGCTTTCGTGTGTCTTGTGAATAGTATGCCATACAGACCCGTTTGCCACTGAACCTGCATTAACGACGACAGTGGGGCCTCCAGCCTTAGTCAAACGGGTTGGTATGTATGGTCGGGTTGCGTTTTTCGCGCTTTCGTGTGTCTTGTGAATAGTATGCCATACATACCCGTTTGCCACTGAACCTGCATTAACGACGACAGTGGGGCCTCCAGCCTTAGTCAAACGGGTTGGCACGTATGGTCGGGTTGCGATTTTGGCGCTATCGTAAGTCTTATGAATAGTATGCCATACAGACCCGTTTGCCACTGACCCTGCATTAACGACGACAGTGGGGCCTCCAGCCTTAGTCAAACGGGTTGGTATGTATGGTCGGGTTGCGTTTTTCGCGCTTTCGTGTGTCTTGTGAATAGTATGCCATACAGACCCGTTTGCCACTGAACCTGCATTAACAACGACAGTGGGGCCTCCAGCCTTAGTCAAACGGGTTGGTATGTATGGTCGGGTTGCGTTTTTCGCGCTTTCGTGTGTCTTGTGAATAGTATGCCATACATACCCGTTTGCCACTGAACCTGCATTAACAACGACAGTGGGGCCTCCAGCCTTAGTCAAACGGGTTGGTATGTATGGTCGGGTTGCGTTTTTCGCGCTTTCGTGTGTCTTGTGAATAGTATGCCATACAGACCCGTTTGCCACTGAACCTGCATTAACGACGACAGTGGGGCCTCCAGCCTTAGTCAAACGGGTTGGCACGTATGGTCGGGTTGCGATTTTGGCGCTATCGTAAGTCTTATGAATAGTATGCCATACAGACCCGTTTGCCACTGAACCTGCATTAACGACGACAGTGGGGCTTCCGGCCTTAGTCAAACGGGTTAACACGTATGGTCGGGTTGCGATGTTTTTGGCGTTTTCTCCTGGTCCTGTAAATGGTATACAATATAGACCCGTTTGCCACTGAACCTGCATTAACGACGACAGTGGGGCTTTAGGCCTTAGTCAAACGGGTCGTCAGGTTTCATTTTCTCTTAAAGATCGGAAGGTGACCCTTATTTACCATATATACCCTCGCATTGGGCCCCCAATTTGCTAAATCCTCAACTGTGGATAACATAATTATGCCGCAATATTTAGTCTGTCTGGAACTAAGCTGAGTTAAACCACATCACTGTGTGACACTTCAATACATATGAACGGCCGCTACGCTAATACGATTTTGTTTTTCCCTCCCTGTCTCGTCCTCGACCCGAGGACGAGACAAACAGACCCAGTCCCGGTAGATGTGAAAGTCGGCACACCTCTGATCTACTGGCTGTCCTTCAACGTTACGCCCAGCTGATACCTGACCAACGATCACCGGCAGAACCGCTTAATCTCCGCTAAATCTCCATTTCCGTTCTCCCAAGGGTTTTTCCCTCCTAGAACTTATTTTTCCTCGGATAAAAGCCCAGGGTTTTTTTTTTTTTCTCCTAGGGGGTTTTTCACCCCGGGGAGGCAACCTTTTTGGGCTTTACCTAGCTTCCTCTTCTATACGTTGCTTTAGTAATACGTGCAATTATAATATTGAGTCATAGCCGCAGCAAATTTAACTGCTCATGCTATCATGTATTTTGTTGTGCTATCTGTCGTTTTCTGTGCTTTTCACTGCTTCTATTTATGTAAAGCTGCTTTGAAACAATTGACTTTTGTGAAAAGCGCTATATAAATAAAATTGAATTGAAATTGAATTGAATTAAAGTATAACCGCACTTTTGAACGTTTTGCTCTATCCGCCATTGTCAGTCTTGTTATTAGGCGGGAGTTTTCGTGCTGTTATGCATGCGCCGCGCTTGTCGTTGTGTGTGTGAGTGTGACAGACAGCCTCCGCGGCGCGCATGAGAGATCTCGCAGATCTCACAGACAAACATCTTAATATTATCTCAAATTAGAAATGTTTGGTGAGACAAAATGTGCACGAAAACATTATTATTCAAGAATACATAGAACATTTATTTTTATCTTTTTCTCCAGGACCAAAAGCAGAACCGATAGCGTCAGATCTTACTGATACTACGGTCTTTAATAATTTAGCCCCGGGGCAAGTTTAGAACCGGGTTTCGGTACCCATCCCTACTTAAAACACAGGCAAACAGCATGTTTTAAATGTTCAGAAATGTAAAACTATATAAACATGTAGCCAAATAAGTTCTATTAATAAATTGTAGACTGATTTTAATCAACAACATTCTTCATTTAACTTAAATAAACCAACTCAAACAAACAATTCACATACAAATTGGACATCACTTTTCTCATGAACTCATCCAGGAGAATTAAAGGTGCCAAAGAATGCACTGAAATAATCTGTTTAATTGTTCTTTGATATTTACATAGAAGGTATGTAACTTTATTAAGTGCAATAAATATCCAGAAAAGTTTTTACATGTTCATTTACAACCCTAGGATTTGTCCTTTGAAAAAAAATTATCTATTTTTGCCCTATTTAGGAGGGTCATGTATAAAAATGTTGAGCTCTGCTTTGATTGCTTTGTGGCTCATGCCAGTAGCTCACATTAGTAAACATTTTAACAACTTTGTTCTTAATTTAATGTGTAATTTAATGTTGGGGGCTTACATCTCGACTGTGACATCACAGTTGGTGTTATGTTTAGCCTGGCCTGTTTTCCAGCGGTCCTTTGCATGCACGAGGTCTACATAAAAATGAGTTGTTTGAGGCTTACAATACGTCATTACCATGTACAGAGCTCTTTAAAGTTCTGTAAAGTTAAGTGCTAATCTTTAAAGTTAAGTTGCTCTTGTATAGCTCACTGGTAGAGTATTGCGTTAGTAGCGCAAAAGGTCATAGGTTAAGGGCTGCAATAACTTGGTCTGTGATGTCACATGCACACCACCTTTGAACAGCACAGACACACGTCTGCTTCATACAGAACAAATGATGCTCTTGTAATTAAAGTCAGGTGCTGTTTCTTTATATGGTGCGAGCTGCATGCTCAAAGTCAGCCACGTTTTCTTCATACAACGTGAGCTAGGGCTGTCGCGCTAACCGCAATCCTGTATTACCACGCTACTGAGAAGCTTAACCGCATGGATGACAAGTAACCGCAACAACCACGCTTTTCCCGTTAAATTCATATATAGGTATGCCTATATTCTTGTTTTTTCATATCATGCATGTATAATATAGGCCAAATAGACTGAAAGAGTAAAGACAGTAACTTGTTTTTCGTAAATTTCAATTCAAAATGTAATACTATGCTATTCAAGTTTTGTTAAATCATACAGTGAATGTGTGAAGAAAGTGAAACTAAGATGACAGAATAACTGTTGCTTCGTCTGCATGTATGCAGTTTTAAAGATTAAAATGACTTAATCTAACTGATCAACACAAATACAAAGCGCCATATAACTGATTGCTTACCAGCATTTAAACATTTATAGTTTTTTTCTTTTTATATCTACATGCAGCGTCCGCTCTGTGAATGAGGAAGCTGTAGCCAATAACGCTGGTGGCTTTATTATTAACTGATTGAACACTTGACTCTTACCTGGACATTTAGATATGAAAGTTTTTCATCAGGAGTATCTGTGTGAAACATTATAAACATTGATGATCATCTGCCGACTCGACTGTTTCAGCACGTCGTCTATTTTACAGAGAGTCCGCTTAAAGGGGCAATCAGTAGGATCTACCCCCATCTAGTGGTGGAATTGTATTTTGCATTCAAACGAACAGTGCTTACTAGCTCCTCCCCTTTCTAAATGCATGTTGCAACTACGGTAGCAGTTATGTAATCGCTGATCTCCTTGTCCGTTGCAGCTGGTTCACGTGTTCTGAATGAAAACGCGTTGGTAGGCAAGTGCTTTTTGTCCCTCTCTGCTATTATAGTTTATCAATACAGCGGAACGATAGGGATGCCTCCTTGGACTTACCTGTTCAATGTAAGTAAAGAGAAGAAATTCTAAGTTTACTAAGAAAAGTCAGATCACTGGCAGAGGTCATTTGACACCAACAAGGACATATTTATGAATAAAGACATTGATTTTGATAAATAAAACACTTAAAATCCTACTTATTGCCCCTTTAATTAACGGCTTTTCGTTCGGTCCGCGTGAGCTAAACGTTTTTGTTCTGTACTTTTTTACTTGCATGTATTTCTACATATTTTCGACCAAGGAACACACAGGATATAATGTTAGTTGTTATAGATAGCATTTAAGCTTGTTCAGAAAGAATGACAAATCTGTGTTACAAAAAATGATCTATCCAAATTAATTTAGCCAAAATAATGATTTATTCGTTTTCATACTTTATAGAAACACGTTAATTTATCTACTAATATACTATTAAAGATGCCATAAATACATATGAATTGCCTTCTGTATTGCATTCGTTTTGTACATTTACAGGTGCATAAATACTAGTGGTGGAACGGAACATGTATTTGTTTCGAACCGAATCGGTACGGGGGTCACGGTTCGGTGCACGAATTTAAACGGAGAATACACGGTATGAAAATAAAAAAACTTGCGTGCAAAATAATTAATGTAATGCGGAACTTCTGTTAGATATGCAGGTTCTTTAGGGACAGCTAATCTGTAGCCCCGCTTTAGCTCTGAAGCTCTGATTGGCGCCGATGCAGCCGAGCTCCGCCTATGTATGCGCTTTATCAAAGCCCGTCTACATTCTCTGGCACTCTGCAGTTTTTTGTCAGGCAGCGACAGCGAGTATGGCAAATGGTGGTGAGGATCCGTCGGCCTCTTTAAGATCGCAAGTTAGGGAAAACTTAAGTTTTCCAGTCAGTTACAGTAGTACAGGCAAGAGAGTGGTGGAAAAGACGTGGACTGTGTGTCGGCGTTTTCAGCATTTGTTGGGTATGTAAGTGGAAGTACATCTAATCAGGGCTCGCAAGTCTCACGCATTTACCATGAGATACACGCATTTCAGTCAGTTCACACGCTCACACCTTGTATTTCTCACGCTGAGAAGTAGGAGATAAATTGTCCTGCTATGTAAAATTAATGGACGAAGCGCAAGCATACGCAGGGCAGTTCTGTTGAGTTCAGCTGCTTTCAGTTTTTTAAATGTGCTCAACTTTACGCAGCGCCATCAGCGACAGAGTACCGCGAGAAATCTTGCGGAGGAGGCTGATTTCAAATCGCTCTCGCATTACTCTGACGTCATCAACTTGTCGTTTCTTGCAGCGCCTCATGAAGTCGTACGCACATATTAATGCATCCCACAAGCCTACATTTGTTTTGTTCTTTGGTACATTAATATGAAATAAATGTGCTAAAATTAAATGTAAAAAATGTATTTAGGTAACTTGTAATACATTTGAAACCCATCTTTGTATGAAAGAATAGTATGTTAAATGCATTTCAGTTCATATTCATGACATCTCACAATAACACCAATAAGGACACCTATGTTTTTAAGATTATCTTAAGTACTAAAAAAATATTTTCCTTCTGCATTTTTGTTTTGCTTTTCCCCCCATTGTACCGAAATTGAACCGAACCGTGACGTCTGAACCGAGGTACGAACCGAACCGTGACTTCTGTGTACCGTTCCACCCCTAATAAATACTGTCTAATTTTAATTTCTTTAAAGCAACACCAAAGTTTTTTTTACCTTAAAATAACGTTTCCAAAAAAGTTTCAGTGGTTCATCCACTCAAAACAGGGTGAATGGCACTTTCACATTCGCTTTGCAGCCCTCTATCGGCCAAAACCGCACTAAAGAAGTTTCCAACCGTCGGGTAGTGGTCCTGTAGTTCGAGTGAAAACTACAAAAACTTGCTTTACGGCAGACCTACAATCCAATCAGAGCCAGCTATGCTGCAGTATTTACGACAGTGGTAATGAACAATTACGCTTCTAACCTGTAGGGGGAGCAAAGAGCAATAAGTCTTTAGTGTTGCTTTAAGACACTGCTGTGTTCTGTATTTACCAATGCTCTGTAAATTTGCACTTAAAAACCTTGTTAAGAAATTGTTCTGGATTTGAATGTGACTACTGTTGGGGCACATCTGATCTCCTCTGGAAGCTGGTTCCAGCTGCGACTGGCATAATAGCTAAAAGCTGACTCTCCTTGCTTTGAGTGAACCCTAGATTTTTTTAGCTGATGTGATCCTAATGATCTGAGTGATCTGTTGGGTTTATATTCAATGAGCATATCAGCAATGTATTGAGGTCCTAGTCCATTGAGTGATTTTATACCATTAATAATACTTTAAAATCAATCCTAAATGTAACTGGTAGCCAGTGTAGAAACTTGAGGACTGGTGTGATATGTTCATATTTTCTGGTTCTGCTCAGAATCCTGGCAGCAGCGTTCTGAATGAGCTGGAGCTGTTTAATTGTCTTTTTGGGAAGGTCAGTGAGGAGGCCATTACAATAATCCACCCTGCTGGTGATGAAAGCATGCACAAGTTTCTCTAAGTCTTGTCTGGAAACAAAGCATCTAATTCTTGTGATATTTTTGGGGTGATAATATGCTGATTTAGTTATTGCTTTGATATGACTACTGAAACTAAGGTCAGACTCCAGAATCACACCAAGATTCCTGACTTGATTTTTAGTTGTTTGACTACTAGCGTCAAGGTATGCATTCACCTTGAGAACTTCACTCTTTGTTTAACTAAAAAAAGTTTTGGCACATCCAACTGTTAACTTCATCAATGCATTTGCACAGGGAGTCAATGGGGCTGTAGTTGTTAGGGGATAGAGCCAAGTAGTTCTGAGTGTCGTCTGCATAACTGTGATGGGTAATTTGGTTCTCTCTCATTATTTGGCTTAATGGGAGCATATACAGGTTGAACAGGAGTGGCGCAAGAATTGAGCCTTGCGGGACTCCGCATTTCATGGATGTACACTCAGATTTATGGCCACCTATTAGGGTTGTTGCTGTGACAGAATTTTCCCACCGGTTAATCAGCACGTGACAAACCCGGTGATACTGGTTTCACCGGGTGGGAGGAGCTTATAAATGCACATACAGACGTGCGCATTTTACTTTCACTTTTGAATTAGATGCAGCGCTTGCGTACGCTGCATTAAATTGCGTATGAATTTGCGTGCAATTGCGAGTGCAACAGCTGGTTTAAGTGCTTGAGTCAATGTGCGAACCTTACTTTCACAAAGCACATAAAAAAGGTAACTAAAGTTATTCAATTTAACGTGCAAAACTATAAACAAATTAGGTCTTTTATTACAACAGAGGCCGCAAATTCCTATCTCCATTGTATGATTTTTTCTCATATTGAGTACTGCTTCACAGTCTGGTCATTTGCCAGTGTCACTGCATTAAAACCCATAGATCAACTTTATAAAAAAGCAATTAAGGTATTAGATAGGAAACCACAGATATTTCACCATTGCTCAATTTTAGAAAAGTATACATTTTTAAGTTTTGAAAATCTTAAAGTTTTTAAACGCAGCTGTCTTATTTATAGGTCAATGAATGGAATGGCCCCACCACCACTGGGGGATTTCATAAAAAAGAGAATTAGTAAGACTAACACGAGGTCAATTACTCGAGGGGACTGTGAAGTACCGTTTAGAAAGTCCACATTTGCACAAAACGTCCTCTCTATTAAAGGCTGCACGGATTGGAACAGTATGCCAATAGAAATTAGAGATAGTCCTACGTTTGCATTATTTAAAGGAGCATTTCACCCATAGAAACATTAATCTTTATTGAAAGTGTGTCATATTTGTAGTCAAAATGTAATGTGCATTTAGAATTTAGTGCCTATTTGACAGAGAAAAGGGATGTTTGTAGTCTCACCCCCTCAACAAAGATACTGGACTTCCTTCTTTCAATGATGCAAAATGATGCTTTTTACATCATTGAAAGAAGGAAGTGCAACACTGAACTCTGTATTTCTCCTGTCTCAGCGGCAACTCGGGAAATGATGCATGACCATTCAAAAACATGACTGGGGTTCTAACTATACAAAGCTTAATGCAAATGGGTGAAGTGTCCCTTTAAGAAGCAGCTTAAAATATGGCTTAATAATAATTATAAATGTGAACATTAGGTAAAAAGGTAGACTGATAGGTAGATCAATTTTATTTGTATTTAATAAGATACATAGTATTCACGTATTTTATAGAAAAATTTTACTACTATTATTTTATATTGTTTAGATGCTTTTAATGTTTTTAGTGTTATAGGTTTATTAATTGTTGTGCATGTTGTTTGTTTATTTTGAGTTTGTTTTTTATGTGTGGGACTACGGATGGAAACTAGCATTGTGCTAAATTCGGCGTATTTACGTCAATTCTTATTGTACGTTCATTAATATGCATTGTCCCATCTAAATAAATAAATGAAAAAAAAAATGAAATGTGCGCAGGTACTTCTGACAGAATCCCGCCAGTCCCAAGCAGAGCAACCGGCTATTCCTCCATAAAGCGCTGCTTGAATGATGGGTTTATTATTATTCTTAATGAAAAACACAACAACAAACAATCTCGCTTATATTTAACATCATATATGTATATTATAACAAAAACGAGTAAGCACGCGGCTTCTGCCATCTGCCATCTCAGCGTACAGGAATTCAAGATCCAACCTGAAGTGGTAAGTGTAAGTATACTCTAAAAACAAACGGTGCTATATAGCACCAAAAGTGGTTCTTTGCTCGTAATCATAGAAGAACCGTTTTTAGTGCCATATAGCACCAGTGAAGCACCAGTGAAGCACCTGTGTAGAACCAAATAGGGGCCATATAGCACCACATATGGTTCTACATAGCACTATTTGGTTCTACACAGGTGCTTCACTGGTGCTTCACCGGTGCTATATGGCACTAAAAACGGTTTTTCTATGATTACGAGCAAAGAACCACTTTTGGTGCTATATAGCACCGTTTGTTTTTAGAGTATACTTACACTTACCACTTCAGGTTGGATCTTGAATTCCTGTACGCTGAGATGTCAACTCGTTTAACAAAGCATGCATCACATTATGAAACTATTCTTTTTGACCTCTTGGAGTGAAAACATAGACCGAACTTGAAGCCACGCATGATCTGCCTCCGATATCTCGCACAACGCACACACGCCCTCATTTGCTTCTCCTATCATCTACGTGCGGTCGCGCACGATAAAGGATAACGCAGCCTGTCTCGCGAAACTTTCGAACACGCCCTATAAAGTTTAAATATATATATATATATATAACTATATATTCATTAATTATTACCATTTGAAAGTAGCGCAGTAACGCCGCCAAATGTAGCGAAGTAAAAGTACAGTTTTTTCACTAGAAATGTACTTGAGTAAGAGTAAAAAGTACCCATCCTTAAAGGGATACTTCACCGATTTAGCATTTAGCTTTGTATCTGTAGAAACCCGGCAGTATTACTGAATGACCATGTTTCCCTCCATCATTTCCCCCTGAGAGGAGAGATATCTGCATTTTGGTTCTGCAAAAAAGTCCTCCGATGATGCAAAAATCGTCATATTACATCATCGGAGGACTTTTTTGCAGAACCAAAATGCAGATATCTCTCCTCTCAGGGGGAAATGAGGGAGGGAAACATGGTCATTCAGTAATACTGCCGGGTTTCTACAGATACAAAGCTGAATGCTAAATCGGTGAAGTATCCCTTTAAATTTACTCTAAAAGTACTAGTTACCCAAAAAATTTACTCAAGTAAATGTAACGAAGTAAATGTAATTCGTTACTACCCACCTCTGGTTGCAATATAGGGTTTTCATAAAAATAGTTTTAACCCACAAACTAAGCCTCTGTTTTAAAGTAAGCGAAAGGTTTTTATTACTATATTTTATTTATTGCATGTTAACCACTTTAATATAATATAACTTATTCCCACCAAGGTCTAAAGTTGAAGATTAAAATAGGTTCATTAATCTGTGCCAAAGGGTCATCATCCCTTAAGACTCAGATCGTTTTATTTGTTTATGTTTTGACATTTAAAGATGTTTTACTATTAAAAAGCTGCACAAACTTTTTTTACTTAAGACTTAAAATATCAAAATAAAAAATATTATATTAGTTCTTCTTCCTTAATTTCTTAACGCCATTCCAGCATCTACGGCTATATTCATGGCGAGAACCAGGTAATCCATACACAAGTTTATTCAGACAAGTTGATTTATACACAAGTTGGGGGAGGGACAATTTGGTATCTCCAATTTGCCTAACTTGTGTGTTTTTGGCCTGTGGGAGGAAACCGGAGTACCTGGAGTAAACCCACGCTGACACAGGGAGAAAATGCAGAAATTCCACACAGAAAGGCGACCTGCCCTAGCCGGGGCTCGAACCGGAAACCTTCTTGCTGTGAGGCAACAGTGCTACCCACTGAGCCGCACAAATTTATTTAGTTCAACTCTGTAGTAGTGTGTGGCTTTTGCAGTTTTAAAAGTACATTTTTACACACAAATACCCTAATTTAGTGCATTTTTTAGCAATAAGTGAAAAATCTAATGGAGTAATATTTATGTTATATCCGATTAGTCGATTAATCTAAAAATACTTGATCGATTAATTGATCTTTAAAATAATCGTTAGTTGCAGCACTACATGGGTATCTAGGGATCTAAAACAATGATAAAAAATGTATACTTTGAAATGCATTTGGATTAAAGTGTCTGCCAAATCCATAATTTAAATGTAAACTATGAACAAAGTTGTTTATAACACAATGGGCTCTATTTTAACGATCTAAGCGCATTGTCTAAAGTGCACATCGCAACGTCTAAATGGGCGTGTCCGAATCCACTTTTGCTAATTTAACTACGGGGAAAATGGTTTGTGCGTCGAGCGCATGGTTGAAAAGGGTTGGTCCTTCCTTTTAATGAGTAATGGGAGTATTTTGGGCGTAATGTGCAATAAACCAATGAGAGTCTCACCTCTCATCCCCTTTAAAAGCAAGTTGCGCTGGCTCTATGCCTAATATCTATTTAGATGACGGACTTTGTAAACTGAAAAACTAAGCGGAGGAAGAAGATCCCCAGTTTAGGATTAATGTTAAATAATTGTGTTGTTTTTCACTTGTATTGAAATTGTTATCTTTTATTATAACCTTTAAAACCCGTTTTCTTTTAGTCATGGAAGTAAAAAAGCAGGCTTTTAATTGCTTTAAATGTATGGCTATCCAATATCATCAAAAAATAATTTACAAGTATGTAAGAAAAGGTTTGTATTGTAAAAATACTTTATTTGTAACAAACAGGAGATAAAGAATTTACAAACGCCTCTCTGCAAGTTTCAGCACTTGTCTTGGACAGCGTCAGTTTTTTTTAAGCATTACTTAAAAATGTTTCTTATCTCACCATATCCACAGAGTCATCATATACAATAAATCTGTGAGGTAGCATTTAAAAAAAACAAACATTTAAAAACAGATACATTTGTTTTAAGCAAAGCATTTATTTACTTACCAGGCTGCAGGTAAAGCAGCTCTTTGCGCCGTCTAACATCTCTTAATTAGTCTTCATTTATGTTCAAGAGACTCAATAATAATCTTTTACATTCAATCCTTTAATCTTTCATATTTAAAAGCGTTTTTGTGCTGCTGCCATTCATGTATGTGATAAGCAAACCCGCGTTGTCATCCCGTATGTTCCGTTTATAGGCGCATATTCCTAATGCGCTCTTTAAATAACAATGCGCCTGAACACACCTCGTTTTCAGACCAGAACGCCCATGGGCGCAAAAGGGGGCGCAAATGCGTTTGCTATTTAAACAACGTGGCGCTAAACGTGAAAATGAGAATTGCGCAGGGTGGAAACTAGCAAAAGACACTTGCGTCGCGCATTGCGCTGCATTGCGCCGGGTGTAAGATAGAGCCCATAGTAAACAAAAATGTCCTTTAATCAAAACACCAGCATGTATTAAAATTGCCCTGAATTGCAAAAGTCAAACAATATGCAAAATAATTGTCATGCCACCAAACACATTGAGGATATATGGTTTGTAAGGACCATTTTGGCTACAAACGTAAAGAATTTAAGCTCTATTTGCACCGTAGGCGATCGAAAAGGGGCATGACCCAATCACTGTTTTATCGCAGTTTTCATTGCCATTTTTTGATGCTTCCGATCGCGTTGGAGCCTCCCCAATCCTAAATCTTAAATATGAAACAAGTTTGCAGACAGCTGCAGTAGCTAATGAGACCGTGCAAGCTCTAACCGGATGTTGTGTGCTTTTATAGCTGAAAAAGACACCCAAAAACATGTCATGAAAAAGTAGTATTGAGAAAGAATATCTGTATATGTATACAACTATGGTAACAATACAAGTGCTTTTATAATGTTTTATGCAAGAACTATCACAACATTAGTTTTTCTCAAGTCACGTTTGAGCCCGGGTTTCTATGAGATCTCGTCATCACGAGTGTGGTCTCGCGGCCTGGCCGATTCATCCAGTGTGTGCATTATGAAAATTAAGTTCCATAAAATGGTTTGACACGGTCCCTATGTCTGGCGTCTCCCATGGATTTAAAATTGTTTAAGATGTTAAAAAAATCACCCAGTGCGTCCCAGGCCTTATTAGTTGCGGTAGGGGTGTATGTCCAGTGGGACAAAGGGTTCTGGCCAAGAGAGAAGCAACATGCAAAATAATTGTCATGCCACCAAACACAAACCACACCGACAATGAGTTTACTAATAGTTTAGTATTTTTATAATCTCAATTCATTAAGTACTTTACTCACAGGCAGATTAAATGCTTTTTAGAATTGACATATGAGCAGTGCTCTTCTAAAAACTCCCATTAGACAGGCAAACTGTACACCCATGTTTGAGTGCAATCTGTACTGCCATTACTACTTGGTCCTGACAGAAAACACTCATTAACTAATTCTACTCTGATGATAACAACAACTTAACCGCACATTTATTCACACAGAGAGCAGGCTTATTGAACAATCAAGCCACAATATGTATAAATAGTTCAGGAAACTTACAGTAATCTACAAGTAACAAGAGATAAGCAACACAAACCAAAGCAATCTTATACTATTTAAATATCAAAATATAGAGATATGAAAGTGGTTGAGCACTCGTAACTAATAACGTTCTGTCGGGACCTTAAACATTGCTAGAGGTATCTAACTGGTCCATAGAATTCACCCACATGGCTCCAGCCTTCTTCAATTCAAATATGTGTGATTTTTTTGGTCATTTTATATTGATTAAACAAAAATTAAAAGTCTGGTTGAAAAGTAATGATGGGCAAGTCGGTGAAAGGCTGACCACCAAATAGCACCGGTAACACAGACTATCGCAACAAGCCTAAAGTCAGTGGGCGAGAGACAGACAGACTTACCCATGTCTCGTGCTAAGATGTGCAGTCTTGCATGTATGTCTGTGTGTGCAACTGTGCATAGCCCTGTCTGCCTCTAACGACGGACTCTGAAAACTGATCCCCCACAGGGCGCTGCCAACCAGTGCTTTTCTCTTGGTCCATACCTCATTCTACTCTCCTCCTGTCTACTCCTTTCCTCTGTTGTATTGTTACAACTTCACCACCAGCTGTTTCTGACAGCCAAATTACAGTGCATGGAAAAATGATTGCCTCTCCCTCCCTCTTTTCTTGCTACTTTCAGATATTCAGACCAGTGTGGACAAATTACACATTTTGCTTTGCTGTAAAAAGCTGGCTGCAGAATTTCTTAGCAGCGACAGGAGGCACAGAATAAAAATCATGAACTCTGGATGAATGTTGCGCTCTTAAAAAGCTAAAGAGATAATACACCTAAAAAGGTTGTCATCTTTTGCTCACCCTTATGTTATTCCAAACAAATATCTATTCAAGATCTTTCCATGACCATAAATAAATACAGTGACCAAGGAAACAAATTCAAACAAAGCTTGAAAACGAATTCAATCATGACTGCACTTTCACAAATATTAGAACAGATCCAGCAACAACCACAATCTGACACGAAATACTAATTAATAGTTGTAATTTGTAGACAGAGTCTTGGAGATAACATTCACTTTAATAAGGCAATTATCATGAGGAAACATCTGAGCAGACAAGTTAAAGATGGTTATGACAGAAACCTTTCTGTCCCTGAATGCCAGCAGACCAGTGAAACAGCCAAAGCAAACAACTAATACCCCATTCACACAGCACTTTGGTCCCAGAACATTTCCGTAAATTGAGAGAGAGGCTTCTTTGTGAACACTAACACGTCACGTAAATGTCCACCCATAAAGAGGACCTAGTAACATTGCCGTAACATTTAGGGAAAGCATTCTGTGTGAACAAGGGGCAGAAACAATGCAGTGAGGAGAATGCCATAGTGAGAATGCGGGTGTCATTGCAACAAGAAGTTATGGTTTAGCTTTTTGACACAAGGATTTAAACACAGATTAACATTCACAACGAGAAATGTCTGCAAACTGGACTGAAGCAGAGATCAGGGAACTCGTCACTATTAGCACTGAAGCTAAGATCAAGTACCATGGCTCCGCTTCTGGTTCCACCGACAATTACTTTTGCGCATGCCCTGGCTCCAAACTAACGTTTTTACGTAACATGGCAGCGCTCATGGTCGGACATTTTTTGCTTCAATCAATTCATTACAATGGAAGGAAGCTACGTTGCGTCATACATCTTTTTTTACAGTCTATTGTTAAATACAGTTCTCCACTTTTATTTTCAACAACCAAACACTTCATGACTTTTGTAATAAGCAGCTGTTTATTGTAATATACCACAGAGTGCTGAGGGCTAGCTTTACTAAAAATGTTGTTCTCTAGTGGACAGCACATAATGCAAAGTTGGCAACAATCTCAACATGTTGATTCCAAATACCCCCATCAATCCACAACACACAACTCTAAAAAGTGCCCCATTCGACCCACAATACCTGTCTGAACACATCCCCCGCACAGATATTTAGGTTTATTTATACAGTTTTTTCCCAATGCAAATTAATTCAACGCAGCTTTACAGAACAAAATGTTGAGTTTTCAGCTCACTGCAGTCTTTGGAAATTTATGTATGTCATTAGTGAGCAGCTTCATGTAAAGATTTAAGAAAAGCATGCCTTTATATTCGTTTTTAAGTATCCAGTGAGTAAACTGAGGGTAACTGTGTCAAAGAACGAAAAACTAGTAAATTAGTAAAAATTTTGGACAAAACACGGCTTGGGCAGTTTAGTTGTTACTATTAGTCATATTAAATTGGTAAGATATATGTAAAGGACTTTTTTTTTTTAGAGTTTTCTATTACACACTGTAAACATTACTCATTTTTTTGTAATGTTGTAGTTCAACAGCTGCAAATAAGATTAATAAACTTATACAAAATATACAAGATGTAGACCCCCAATTAAAAAGACAACAGTATTTGTGGCAAAGTATAAAAACTCCATTAAGAAAAAAGGATGAACAAAAAAAAGTTGATAGAGGTAGTAATAGTAGAGGTTGGAAGTAAATATATTTATTCATTTACTTTTTTGCCATATACAAAATATCATCTTTCTAGTTTGCGTTTTGGATATTTTAAATGATTACATAGCTCTAGAATTAAATGTTAATGACTATAGCAAAAATCAAACCACTTTACAATGGAATTAAACTTACAAACACTTATCCACAACACAAAAGTTGAAAATCACTCTGAGTGATAGTCTACATGCGTAAAATTGAAAAACATAAAACAATAATCAAAAGTGGAAAACTTATTTTACATATTTTCATAAAAGAATACAACTCTGTGGACTGAACAATTTGACATACAGTAGGCTAACTTGTGTAATTACTTTAACAGTTACACTGCTGCATTGTTTCTATAAAAAAGTAAATGGCATATCTGATCAGTCTGGCTGTTTTAATGGGCTGTCTTGTCTGTGCTTTATCTACTCTTTGTTATACTGAGAGCTCAGACTGTTGGTTCCAGCAGAGGTGAGAGCCGAACCTTCAACTCTCGTTTGCATCACAAAGACACACTAACAAAGTGTCAATTGGCCCGCAGTTTTGCGCCAACGAGTCACCACAGCCTCCCAAAATATACTCCGACCCAACATCTCCTTTGTCCAAAGCTCTAACAACTGAACACTGGGTAAAACAGGTTACGTTTGAGCTTATATGACTCACGCAGACAAGTCAACCATAGTTACACTATTGGACGCATTTCAATAACACGCGACTTTTCTGACGTAAATTACAATAAAAATATTAAAATACGCACAGAGTAAAGTGCAAATAAGACATTTTTAGCAAAGTATAAGCCGAAAAAAGTTCACGTATCAAAAGCATTCCATATGAACCCGAAACTGATATTTTTAATGCAACGCAGAGATGTTACCTTTACAATGCACTCGAAACAGCTGAGCGATATGATGAATGTCTTTGTAATCTCACTGTTGTCCAGTCCCGATCAGCACACATTCTCTTTTTACATCCATAAACTTTATCAACTCGTGTAGTGTTTACAACTGAACCAGACTCGTAACAGATCCTTCCTGATTTCCTGCATTTTACGAGCGGTGTGTGCTTGGGAGTCGGGGCAGGCCTGCAGTAGGAGGAGCGCTCTCTCTCTCTCTCTCTCTCTCTCTCTCTCTCTCTCTCTCTCTCTCTCTCTCTCTCTCTCTCTCTCTCTCTCTCTCTCTCTCTCTCTCTCTCTCTCTCTCTCTCTCTCTCTCTCTCTCTCTCTCTCTCTCTCTCTCTCTCTCTCTCTCCTCTCTCTCTCTCTCTCTCTCTCTCTCTCTCTCTCTCTCTCTCTCTTCTCCTCTCTCTCTCTCTCTCTCAATTTAAAAGAAACTTTATTGCATGATTGTGTCACTTACCGTATTATTTAAGCATTCAATAACACAATAGTAACAAGCATGGAGGCACATGACAGGGAGAACAAAAGTCCTATACAAGATCATGGCTGTAGATTATTTCTGAGGATGTGTAACTGATAAATTAATTTAGCAGCAGCTGATGGGTGTCTGTCTTCCACAGTAACATCTTCATTTGATCTGAATCTTTGAGATTTTGTCAAAGTGTTTTCTTTAAGCTTGTATTTACCACAGTAAAGGAGAAGTGTGCATGTTTCTCGATCTCAAACATATTCGCTCTTCTTTTGAGAGCCATGAATGTCAGTGTCTGCTTTTATATTGCCAGACCACAGAGTCTGTATTTAGTGAGGATTCGTCTCGTCTCTGCTTTACATCTCAGTGGAGATTGTATTTTCTGTTTAGTGTCCGATAACATTCTAGTTTACTTTGGTGTTTACTTCATTATCACAATGACCCAAATATGAAGTTTGATTTTCTTTAATGATTAGGTTTGTTGTGGTTTGTTTCCGTTCATTTACTGCTGGTCTGAAGTTTCAGAGTCAGATGACAGATGGGACTGGTTTTAGGTCTCTTCTCTTTTTGCATCACTTCATCTATGCACGTTCCCACAACTTCAAGTCAAAGATTATAGAAGTACAAGAGGGAATGAAAATTCTCACAGCCAATTTATTCTCAATTCATTCTCAGCGAATCTCACAGCCAAATCAGAAGCGCAATAGTAAGTTTCCTAAATTAAAATTTTTTTCACTACACCTACACGAAACGCTGTATTGTCTTGTATGTATTGATTTGTTGTTGTTATCAGTTGTGGAATCCTTTGATGCTACTTTACACATTTACTACTATAATTTGTTACCAACTCCACCAGGTATGAAATATATTTTGTACATATTAATCCCCGGGATCCCGCTACAAACATTATAATCTTATAGAACATGATGCTTTTTTTATTGTGCTTTAAACAAGAATATAACAACTCGTAGAGGTAACAGCATAAAAAACTCAAAGACAAAAAACAACAGGGGATACACAATAATTGCAAGGAGTGGAAAAAAAATTAAATACATACATACAATTTTAGAGGATAAGAAATTTAGATATGTTTGTGGACAATTTCAAAGCATGACAGTTCTTCAGTAATTTCAGTGAAGAGTGAAATAGTTTAAATTTACTCATAAAGTGTTGAAAACATGGGTGAGAATTTCTCCACTTGCAGCAATGGATATGATATTTACCAAAAAGAAGAACAATGTTTACAATGTCTGATAATGGATTCTTTAAACCATCAACGTAATATAATATGTGGTGTATGTTAAACACAGGGATGTTTGGCATTTTTGAAATCAGCCAATTTCTGACATCATTCCAAAACTGGTTTGAAATGGGACAGGTGAAAAAAAATGATCCAAAGATTCATCAGAAAAATCACAAAAAACACATCCCGCCTTGTCAAATTTAAAACGCTTCTGAAGAAAAGTGGAGTCTTTGACCTTAGGTGGAATTGGCCATTTAACATACTTAGAAAAAGACTTTCTCAACAGATCCACAAACTCTAGAGATACACAGTTCCTTTTATAGTTGTGATACAACTTGGATTTAAAAACATCTGTGGCAGCCTTATTATTACATTCTTTTCCAAGTAATTTGTAAGGTCCAACTAATAAATTTGGCAATATAGGAGTAACAACGGAATAAGTCAATGTGCTACGTATTAGGTGGACCAAAGGTAGAGGAATAGCTTTACAAATTCTTAGATACTCTCTCAGAGTACAAGTTAAATTAAAGCGTAACACAAAATTATCATATGACAGAAAAACACCATTATCATCCATTAAGTCAGAAACAAAAACAATTCCTTTGTCAAACCAATCAGCATTGAATACTGATTTTCTGCTTATCAAAATTGCTCTATTATTCCACAGAACTGAATTGTGTGGAGTAAAATTGTGAGAAAAGATCATTTTCCAAAACAATAAAATTTGACCATGAAATTTAGACAAGGCAATTGGAATCTTATTAATCTCAAAGTCACATTTTAACAAAAAATCCAGCCCTCCAATCTTACCAAACACCGCTCTGGGTATATGGAACCACATAGAGTTCGAACAAGCAAAAAAAGTCCTTAACCAACTAATTCTGAATGATCCTATCAAGGCTTCAAAATCCAAGGCTTTTAAACCACCATTTTTATAATCTTTGACTAATTGGGCTCTTTTTAAGTAATGTGTTTTATTCCTCCATACAAACTGAAACAAGACTGAGTTGACTTTCTTAATATTATTATTTGAAATGAACAGGGAGTGGCAGGGATATATTAGTTTTGACATATACCTTCAGCTTTAGATAAAATAATTCTTCCAAATACTGTGAGATCTCTAATAAGCCAGTGACTAAGAGATTTTTTCATATCAGCGACACGTTTCTCAAAGTTGATCTCCTCAATTTTACGGACATCCTTAGATATTGTTAAACCCAGATATTTAACCTCATTTTGTACATTTATTGAGGCAATAGACTTCTCAGAACAGGAGTGAATAGGCAACAAGACACATTTTTTAATATTGAGAGACAAACCAGAGGCATCCAAAAAACTCTTAATTAATTTTAGTGCAATATCAACCATACCTTTATCCTTTAAAAAAATTGCAGTATCATCTGCGAATTGGCTAATCTTGAATTCCCTATCAAAGATTTTAATGCCTTGCAAATCAAAGTTATTATACCCAATCTTTTAATTGTTTCAACAATAAAACCATGCTCTAAAGAGTCAAAAGCCTTATAAAAGTCAAGGAATAAAAGTAGTCTTTCTTTCTCTATTGCATGACTGTAGTCCAACATATCAAAAATTAGTCTAGTATGAAAATGAATATTCCTTCCCTTCATAAAGGCAGATTGACATTCAGAAATGACATCAGACAAGCCATTATCAAGTCGAATGGCATAAACAAAGGCTAATAATTTGTAGTCCGTCCCCAACAAACTTATTGGTCTCCAATTGTCAATAGAAAGCAAATCTTTGTCAGTCTTTGGGATCAATGTAATTAAACCACGCTTCATTGTGGGAGAGAGATTCAAATTTAAAATACATTCACAAAGGGCTTCAAATAAAAGTAATCGTATATCTTTCCAAAAGAAAACATAGAAATCGACTGTTAAACCATCTAAGCCAGGTGATTTTCCCTTGGCCATTTTTATAATTGCTTTATCTAACTCCTCAATTTTTAAATCCTCCTCCATAGTGAGCTTAAATTCATCCTTAATTAAGTCGATACATCCTTGAATTTTTTGAAAAAAGGATTCATAGCTTGCCTCAGAGTATTTTGAACAATATAAATTATTATAAAAATCTCTTACTTCCTTGTTGATTAAACTTAAATCTTCAGTAACCATACCATTAATGCTCAATTTAGATATCTTCTTTTTGGTTTGCCAATGTTTCTCAAGATTAAAAAAGTAGGAAGAATTCTTTTCACCCTCCTCTATCCATCGAGCCCTAAACCTAATAAAGGCACCATTGGCTTTATCTAGAAATAAGGAATCTAATTGAGTTTTTAAATCTATTAGTTGGGCTTTCTCCTCATCAGATAGCATGGCTTTAGAGGATGATCTATTAATATTTGTAACAATTATATTTAGTTTGATCCGCTTTTGATGAGCAGAATGTTTTCCCCTACGAATTGCTACCTCCCTAGCCTTAAATTTAAACCACTCCCATTTATTAAGATAAGAAGAATCTAAAGACATTACCTCATTAAGAAAATTTTAACTTCTTCACAAAAATCTTTATTAGCTAATAGACAATTATTAAATTTCCACACTGAGTTGTGAGGTCGCTTGTTGTTACTTATGATAAGAGATAACGTCACTGAGCAGTGATCAGTTAAGGGGGCTGAAGAGATCTCACATTTTGAAATGTTATCAATCCATTTAAATGGAATAAGCCAGTAGTCCAATCTGGAGCACTGAGCATTGTTAGATGCATTGAACCCTGTGTACTTTCTGACTCCAGGATTCTTAAGTCTCCAGCAATCAGTCAAATTTAAATTTGAAACCATATTGTTGAAAATATCATCAAGGGTGTGAAGGCGCCCTCCAGAGGAAGGACGGTCAGTTGCATTATCAGGAACCAAATTAAAATCCATTGGTTAATCTGAACACAAAGATCAGCATAAAATAATTTGTTAAGGGCTTTAGAATTATAACCATATACACAGATTAGGATAAATTTAACATTGTCAATCTCAACAGTCACCATTAGCCAATGACCATTCGGATCACTTTTATGATCAATGATTACACCTTGAAACCTATGAAACAGAATCATTACCCCAGCTGAATGAGAAGAGCCATGACTGAAATAAGCAAAGTCTCCCCACTGAAGTTTCCAAAAACGAGTGTCCTCACATTCAGAATGTGTTTCTTGCAAAAACAAAACAGTTCGCCTTCTGCTCCTTGCAATAAAGAAAAATTGCCTTGCGTTTAGCATTATTTTTCAAACCCCTTGCATTTAACGATAACAAGGATAACATGAGAAGAAAAATTAGATATGTGCAAAGTCAAATATAAAATTAACAGAGCATGAGCAGGAATGAGAAATCATACTAGCCACAAAAAAGACCAGTACTAGTTTGTAATAGCCCTATAACAGGTACAAACCAACCTCAGAACAGTATCAATAATGCAAACGGCATTAAAAAGCCGGAAAAAAAAAGAAATTCAGTCTGGGTCCACCCTCTTGTTGTCAATCAGCGCATAGCCTTCCTTAAGATACGCACGCTTTCCTCTCCGACGGGCCTCTTGAACCAATGGCCATAATTTAGCACAGGCCAATCTGTCATCCTTGGAGAAGTCTTCCTTAAAACTGATGTGAAGATCTTTGCAAACTCTAGCATCCTTAGATTTTCTCCAAACTTCATCACGCAAAGTGCGCATCCCAAATTGAATAATGACAGCTCTGGGTCCGTTATTTGAGGTTGCGGAACTTTCTCTCTTGCCGAGCCTGTGCACAGTATCCACGGTATCACGTAGCCTCTCAACAGAAATGGGGATAATCCGGGTCAAAATCCCAATGACCGTCTCCCGGACATTCTCGTCGTCCTTCTCAGGCAAGCCAATCAGCCTAAGGTTCCATCTCCTCTTGTAACGAGAGTGTTCCTCACACGCACTCTTCAGAGTAGCATTCTCTTTTTTAAGATGCATCACTTGCGAATGCAGATCAGATATGTCTTTCTTGTTCTTGTCGATGGCTACCGAATTGGCCCCAATCATCTTTTCAAAGCGTAAGAAGCGCTGAGTTTGGTCGTCAACTTTCTGAGTTAGCACGTGAACCACCTGAAGAATCGCGTTAACCGTGTCTTCTTTAGCAAGATCATCAGCAACTATGTCATCTTTAGCATAGTCATCTTGCATCTTGCATTTTTTTAGATTTTTTTATGTTTTTTATCGGCATGTGGTCCCAGTTAACTTTGTTATCTTTTAATAATGCCATGTCAACATTACCATTAGCATTAGCCTGATCCACTTCAAACTCTACGATCACATCTTCATCACACGCTTCATTGAGAGCATTCAAATCATAAGCATGGTCCGACAACATTATTGATAGATAAAACGAGACTATTACAAAACAAATTAAGTACTTGGCTATTTATAAGTTTGAATCGGAGCCTGCTGAAAACACAACCTCTCACTCCGCCATCTTAGGACCTCCGGTCTTATAGAACATGATGCATTGTCTGTTATCCTACAGTATAGTTGCCACTTTTGGACAGTGGCTGTGTTTTTTTTTTTTACTTAATCCATTTCGAGCAATTCAGATGTATATGTGTGTATGTATATGGAGCCAAAATATTATGTGTGGATGAGTTTATGTCGGTATGTATTTATGTAAAATTAGCCTAAATAAAAGTGGAAGACTTGTCTAAATATCTGAAAACAAGCTGTAAAAAGGGATTAATGATCACTGGTCTGATTGTATGTTATTATTCTGTGTAATCATCATTCAGTTTGAATTTGATCTTTTAATGTACAAAGTAGCTGATATTGCCATTACTTCTAGTTGACTCCAGATTCGCTTTCATTCCAAAATGGCGGATTTGTGGGGCTGCTGCTGGGCGCTGGTGATGCAATGGATTGTTCTATTGAGTTTCCACTCTTGTACTTCTATACTCTTTGTTCAAGTGGCGCTATTATAACTAGAGGTTGAAGTTTGTGAACAAAGGCCCCGTCAAAAGATTATTTTAACTTTATGTGCACAATACATAAAAAACTAACAGAGCTTGTTCATCCTCACAGAGAGGGTTCTGAAATTTTCTGACATAGAAGAAAAAACTGACCAAAATTTAATTTATTTTATTTTATTAACATTAAACTAACATTTTTGCAGCAACGCTGCATGACTTAACCCACCATTGTACTGTTTTCATTTAATTTTATGTGAATCTGCTCCAAATGCAATAAAATATAATTTGATCAAACTTTAATTATTATTATTATTATTATTATGACATATAGTGGCTTTAAAAAAAAATCTTCAATTTTATTGAAAACAAAAAATACATTTCCCATGTGATAGGAAAATATTGAGGGGTGTCAGCAAAATGCTATTATTTAAATGTTATTTATTAATACTATCTATATTGTTACGCTAATCCCTAAACGAACACAAATTTCATAAGCAACACAATGTTTCATCAAAGTAGAATATCTGAATCCATCTCAATACAAACATATCGCGTACCTTACCAAAATAAACAGTGCAATGACCCTTTCAGACCCTTTGCCTCCTGCAGCTGTTTGCATCTCGTGGTAAAGCAGTAAAGTTACCGATGTTAATTTGGCATTTTGCTCTTTGCTGATCCAGGCAGTTTATGTTGTTGTTGTTATAAAAGATGTCTTTCGTTTTGTGCCTCCTGTGTAAGTTGTCAATTCAGCAGAAAAGTTTGCTATTCTTGCTGTTTACAGACAGGAGGTGATCGCACATGAACGAACCGATGACGTATGGTGTCTGCGTGGACTAGCTGCGCGGTGGGCATTCAAATTACGCTTACGTATAAGGGACTAAAAAGGAAACGTCAGTTCGGACCGAAATCTATGATTGGTTGAAAATGTTTTGGTCCTACGCCTGTCACAGATGACATACATTTCTACAAATAAATTTAAACAACTTAACATAGTGATTGCTATCAGGATGTGAGGAGACTTTTAACCAGCATAACTAAAAATGTTTCAGGATCAAATCTGTTATCCTACCTTTAAAAGTGCGATGTGAATGGCTTTTTGTATTCTGACGCAAGTCATGGACAATACTGTATCACCTTAAAGGGTTTATTGTGTTAGCATACGTATTGCATTTCTGAATTAATTGCCCATTAAATAATTTTTTTTATTAATAATAGGGATGCACCAATACCGATACTGGTATCGGGTATCGGCCTCGATACCACATTTTCTAAAGTACTCGTACTCGTTAAAAGTCCCCCGATACCTGGAATAGATACCACAGTCTGAGAAATGTCTATGTTTGAGTGGTGTGTAAGGGGTTAATGACTTTTGTGTTGTCCAAAGAGGCAGAGTTTACAACAAACTGGAAAACTAGTCCTTTGTTTTTTTGTTAAATTATATAACTAAAGCTGTTACCTGTAAATTTTAATCGTGTTTTTTTATTAAGTACTCGGTATCGGCAAGTACTGAAATGCAAGTACTCGTACTCATACTCGTATTCCAAAAAAGTGGTATTGGTGCATCCCTAATTAATAACCATTATTAAGCATTAGCTTTTTACCATTATAAAATTCCTTTTTGTGTTGTGTTTTAAGCATTATTCCAAAAGGATTTAATGCTTGGATTCTATACGCCTGACAAACAACCATTGATGTTTTGTAATGGCTTACTATTTTCTTAATAATAGCTTATTTAGAACTTCAGACACTGGGATGTTTTTTACTGCTTTCATCTGAACTGTTAAAGCAACCTTGTATTTTTTGCACTAAAAAAATCGTAAAAATTCCTGGCAGAATTATCTACTGTTTTTATGACAAACACCAAAGTCATGTGGTAATTTAATAGCTGTCCGAATTCACATCTCTGAGTTTTATCAATGCAAAAGGTACTGTATTATACGCATCATTTTAGATAACTGGAAAGCACTATATGGTCACGTGCTTTGCATTCTTTGTGTCTTTCTTTGTGTGCATTTTAAATATTGCATGCATTTTAAACATATCTTCTTAACTGAAATGATAAGAAGTATATGGGAACAAAGGTTAATCATCGCTCCACTACAGCAGGTGCCAGAAATACAGGAAATCATGAAATTTTTTAAAAATGTCTATCGAGTTTATCATTCTAAACACCTAGAAATGAGCTGCACATGCACATTGTTAATTACTTTCACATCATCCACATGACCCAGTTACTTGGTTTGTGTATATGGAATAATGTTCTATAATTGAAAACATTTTATAATTGTATTTAGCACTTGTTGCTGATCACATCCAAATTTATTCCCATTCAAATGCATGATTTATATCGCAGAGGAGGCATATTTTACTGCAAAAAAGCACTATAGGCTATATTAAACTACAGTTTACATTTTTGCTTTAAAAAATTTCATATATTTTTATCTATTTTTGTTATTTTCAACTAGGGCAGAACCTTGGTGGAATGATACTAAAGCTTGCTTCAACTTAAAAGTTATCAAGAGATCATCTGTTGCAGGAGTCTGTCATTTTTAATTTTTTAATCTAATTGGTTGTATGTCATGTAATTTCCTGGCCATATATTTCATTTATTTTAAAGTGGACTGCTGATGCATATTGTCATGATTCTGTTCAGTGTCTCCCCCTTTAGTACTCTTATTTTGAAGTTTGTCTTTGTCTTCCATCTCTGTAGTTCTCTGTAGTTCTTTTGTTTATTGGTCCATGTGCTAATTGCTCCCCATGTGTCTCTTGTTATCCCTCATTACTCTGTGTTTTTGCCCCAGTGTTTGCATTGTCTGATGTCAGTTGTGAAATGTACCTGTGAGTAAATGTTTCTTGGAAAATCTGTTTTATATTTGTTACATAATAAACCACACTGCACTTGGATCAGCTGCCTCTGCCTGCTCTAAACAACCACCAAAATCACACATATGAGTTGCTCTAAACAACCACCATCATCACACATATGAGTTGGGGTTTTTGCCATTGCCACTAGTGCAGCTAATTGCCGATAGACTTAATAAATAAAGTTGGATGTATGACATTCATGAATTTAGGGGCCATCTCTAAAGTAATAATGTACACGTTTCTATCCGCAATAGTATTTAACAGGTTATTTGAATAAATATCAAAAATCTAAAAAGTGTGCATTGCTGACAACTGTTTGTTAACCTTGAGTCATTTCATTTAAAGCAGGGAGGATCAAGCTGGATTGTGCTCATCGCTCTTTGGCATCTTTTCAAGGACCCGCGCAATGACCCAGACCTGTCATCATAAAGTTTCATAACTTCACTGATAAGCAGCGAGTGTTGGACACAGCAGCAACAACTGCAATCAAGCATTTGCGATAACTTGCAATAAATATGTTACAGCGCTGCCTATGGAGGAATTTTGGTCCACTCATCTTTGCAAAATTGTTGTAATTCAGCAACATTAAAGGGTTTTCGAGCATGAACTGCCTTTTTGAGGTCATGCCACAGAGCCGGCGCCAGACCATAACTAACAGGGGGGCACTTGGCTTCCAACGGGGGGCACGCAATAGCAACAATAACTTGCAACAACAAGACATTAAAACAACAAATACAGTGCAAGCACAGACTCATACAACTGGTACAGACTGTCAGCTCATTTCCCGTATAAAGTGCAAAAGACCACAAACTATGCGCACAACTATTGAACTTTGACCGCGGCGTGAGCGCAAGCTGAGCTCCGCTGCGCTCGCGCTTAGCTCGACGCAACAACAAACCGCCCTCGCGTGGCACAAGCCATTGAAATGAATGGGTTTCATAGCGCAGCGCGCACCGCGTCCTAGCTTTAAAAAAGCCACTTTACCATAATCACGTCGTAATGCTGTTAATGGTCTATAGCCACACTTCACATGTAAGCTTACGTAATTTAAAACAACGCTAACTTACCTTTGAAATAGCTGAAGACGGCGTGTAAGAACATTAAACTTCCTTAAAACAGTGTCCTGTAGATTTGTAAATTCCACCTCGACCTCTAATCTCTGAGTTTGAGCCAGTCTGTGTTTGCATGAAGATGAAGCAGGCGGCGCTGGTTCGTTCTAAATGTTCTAATATCCATATTTTACACGATCCATAAAATGCCGCGAAAAAACACGTTGCTAGTATCAAGTCACAAATATGCTAAAGCCTAATGACGCATGAGACCCGGCAATACAACCAATCAGAGAAACTGGTCTATTTTAATTAAAGAAAACATATATCAACTATTTTTTCCTCATTTGATTTCATTAAAAGTCATGAAACATTCAATGTTTAATTTATTTGAATTATTCTTGATATATATTAAATTAATAAAAAACTTTGTAGGGGGGGCACAACAATCTGTTTGGGGGGGCACTGCCCGCGAATGCCCCCCCTTGACGCCCGCCCTGTCATGCCACATGATCTCAATAGGATTAAGGCCAGGACTTTGACCTGTTTTTCTTCAGCCATTCAGAGGTGGACTTGCTGGTGTGTTTTGGACCATTGTCCTGCTGCAGAACCAAAGTTTGCTTCAGCTTGATGTCATGAACAGATGGACATGGTCCTTCATGATTTTTGGTAGACAGCTGAATTTATGGTTCCATTTATCACAGCAAGTCTTCAAGGTCCTGAAGTAGCAAAGCAGGCCAGGCCACCACCATATTTTACTGTTGGTATGATGTTGATAAAAAGGAAAGTCAATGCCGATTTATTTTCACAGCTTTTTTTCCTCAAGGGTGCCAATATGTTTGTCCAGGACTGTATTTTTTTTTTTTTTTTTTTTAGTCGTAGTAGTCGGTTTATTTCAGGAATATATGGCCTCTCGGCCCAAAATTCCACAAATATCATACCATGGCGGACAATCTCTTTTTCATTCCTTGATATATATACAGTGCCAATCGCCATGCATACACAGAATCACACATACTTGAGACATCTTTGTGGACATCACCTACAAGAGTAAATTCACTTAAATATTTCTCACGTAAATCTATGTACAAAGGACAAACATACAAAAAGTGCTTCTCATCTTCTATCACAGAAATTTTTGTTAAGTTACAATAATGACAGATTCTTTCTGCAACTGGTGTATTACTCCATCTGCCCGTTTCTATAGCTAGCTGATGACCTGAGCATCTAAACAGGAGCAATGACCGTACCAGTTGCACGTTACACACAGATGTAATGTAGCTCTCTTGTATTAACAAAGACTTGCATTGTGAGTACATGTTTAGTTTGTTATTTTCTAAAACTGCTGCATACCACGCCTCATGTGCTTTTTCTTTCAATCTTTGATTCAAAACTGCCGTAAATATTCTTATATCACCTACACTTTGGGCCTCCCAAGCAGAAGAAAAACCATAAAAATTCAATAATACTTTAATATTGGTAACCCAAGTTTTTCTACCTACTTTATCCAATTCCAATAGCATATTGTAACATTTTTTGGGATAACGATAATCAAGCATAGACACTAATTTTACCCAGTACATAATACACCTTTTCATATAACATGTGGACAATGCAAATCTTCCTAAGTCACCCAAAACAGCTACATTGCTTACACTTGAACTAATACACAGAAGTTTTTTACAAAAAGATACTTGAACATTCTCAATACATTCAACTGGCTCATAGCCCCAGATTTCACAACCATAATACAGTATAGGGGCGACCATGCGATCAAACAAAAACAGGGCTTGAGTGTAGCTAATTTTTTGCTTACGAACAAACCTTAGCAAAGAAAACATTGCTTTCTTGCCTTGGTTTGCTAAATGCTGTCGGGTTTTCCACCATGACAATTTTGGTGTAAACCACATACCCAGGTATTTGTAACAGTTAACTACCTCTATTTGCTCATCAATAAAATACCATTTCTCATTTTTATTTAGATGCCCCCCTCTTCTAAAAACCATAATTTTTGTTTTACTCAAGTTCACTCTCATACCATAAAGATTACAGAATTTTTCCAAGTGTTCAATCTGTCTCTGTAACTCTCCAATTGTATCTGCTACAGTGGCCATATCATCAGCGTATAACAAAGTTTGCACTTCTGTCATCATTTCAATTTGAATACCTTTACAATTTTTCTTTAGCATTGCTATATATTCATTTAGGAAAAGAATAAACAGAAAAGGGCTCACCATGCAGCCCTGTCTCACTCCAATGGTACAATCAAAATATTGTATTGTATCCTACGGAAGAGGATTAGGGCCACTGGTGAAATTTTTTTTTGAATTCTGACTTTATTCTCAGAATTCTGACTTTAATCTCAGAATTCTGACTTTATTCTCAGAATTCTGACTTTATTCTCAGAATTCTGACTTTATTCTCAGAATTCTGACTTTAAACTCAGAATTCTGACTTTAATCTCAGAATTCTGACTTTAAACTCAGAATTCTGACTTTAAACTCAGAATACTCACTTTAAACTCAGAATTCTGACTTTAAACTCAGAATTCTGACTTTAATCTCAAAATTTGAATTCTGACTTTATTCTCAGAATTCTGACTTTATTCTCAGAATTCTGACTTTAATCTCAGAATTCTGAGATTAAATCTCAGAATTCTGAGATTAAAGTCAGAATTCTGAGATTAAAGTCAGAATTCTGAGATTAAAGTCAGAATTCTGAGATTAAAGTCAGAATTCTGAGAAAAAAGTCAGAATTCAAATAATTTTTTCACCAGTGGCCCTAATCCTCTTCCGTAGTATCCTGTGCTATTGTCATGTAGGCCTAAATGTAAATCATATGACTCTGGTCATGATGTAATTGTAGTATATATTCTATCTGTGTATGTGCACAAGTGTTTATCACGGCATGTGAAGTGTATGTATGATTGTTGGTTTTGTACATGGTTTAATAAACCTTTAGGAAGAAAACAGTTACAGCATCAGATTTATTAAAGGAACAGCTCACCCAAAAATCTAAATGTGTTGTTAATTTACTCACCCTCAGGATATCTAAGACGTATGTGACAATTTATTTTTAGTAGAACAGAAACATAGGTAGCTGACTCCAGAGCCGATCGGCCCTATATGCGTACTTCGCAGACTGCGTAGGGCCCCGCAAATTAAGTAAGGCCCCGCCTCCTCCTGCATCGTTTTACAGCGCGTGTTACTGTTTACTGAGATGACAATATGAAATGGAAAAGGAAATAAAATGAGAGTTAAACGCAAGAACAGCAATCAGGTAAACTTAACTCTTTAAGTTTGATGTAATTTTAGATTTGCTAAATTAGCTGTGTAGTGTTTCCAGTGCATCTCTTAGCCTATCTGTTACACAACAATTTATTGCGTAAATATTCGCATGAATAAACGCCCAAGGGCAACGGTGTTTATAAACGGCAGCTCGATAACCGCGCAGCGCTTGAATTTGCGTTCATATGTGCGTGCAATCATGCACAAAATGACACGCGCGCTTTCCATCAGCAACATCTGTGTGGGGACCATAACAAAAATAGCGTGATAAAACTCCTAAAGGACAACGTTAATGCAATATGGAAACCAATGGATTTACATTGGAATGGGTATAATGCCAATGATAAGGTCAAAATGAATGCACATCCCTCAGTAAATAATAACCATCAGGGATCAAGTATTGCTCTTATGCATGATATAAACAGTTATACGGTATGGCAGGCCATTTAAGCTTTTATCCATTCACATGATATGGATTTTTGATATTAAGAATTTAGTTTTCACTACTTAAAATATAAATATTAAGAGTGTGATTTATAGTAGTAACCATATTTTGTATGTAGTACAGAGGTGGGCACAAATACATCAAAAACTTTTTTTTATAAAATACAAGTAATTAGTATTTTGAAAATACAAAAATAGTCCCACAATAATCTTAAGTCTTTTTTATAACATTACTGCAGAAAATGTTGGGGATAGGCTAATCCAAGGGAAAAAATAACAGACCGAGAATTTTCGTCACAAAATCATAATACCATTTTAATCATAATATATATGATTAATCATATTAATCCTAATATGTTTGGGTTTGTTTTACACCCAAGACTCTACTGCCCTGACCTTAGTACTGCCATTTCCATAGTAGAATCACGCTGCATTGAAAAACAATAGGATTGATGATTATTTTATACAAAATCCGATGGAATATTAATATTTCTCATATGTAATACGTTTAAAAATGTGTAAAAACTGCAAATAGATGTTATATTGTGAAAGCTTGCTTAGCTTGGAGATTTCAGTGGAGTTACGACAGACGCGCTGTTTCATATGTTCCTTTTATGATCAACACAGTGCATTGACCTCATAAAGCACAATTATTTTCTCTATAATTCTGTTCAGTGTGCAATATGTGTGTGTAGACTGTATATTTTCACACAACACTTTACCTTAATGCAGTTTTTAAGAGAAGCAGCGCCACCACTTCTCCTGTGTTTAAAACTCATTCACTTCTACACGTGATTTCCGTGCATCTAACCTTGGACATTGCCAACATCAGACCGAAATTATTAACTATGGTGATAAGCATTATGGTGATTTTTCTTAAAGCAACACTATGTAGTTTTTTTAAACCTTTAAATAATGTCTCTAAAATTATTTCAGTGGTAGAACAACTTTTAACTGGACAAATTGTACTGTTGCTGCAACCTGAGCAACCTCCTAGCTGCTACAAGCACACTCTGAAAGTGGCGGGGGAGGGTAGAGCACACAGCCCCGCCCCTTCCCCTGCCTGCAGAAGAGTGTCTGATACCAGGCACTGTTGCGCTTTTCAACAACATGGGGGAGCTGTAAGTCATTTTTACATGGAAACTACATAGTGTTGCTTTAAGTATTTGAAATACTCTAAATACACTCCCTCAAAATATTTTGTTGCAAACTACATTTTATTTTTTCCACACCTGCAAAATACAAATTACAAAATACACTAAAGTAATTAAATACGTATTTAAAATACATTGAATTGAAATAGTGCCCATGCCTGTGTAGTGAGAGCAGTGGGGTGTCAAGTGTGAATGTGTGGCAAAGCTCACGGGTCGGTTCAGGTACCATGGCTCACGGGTCAGGTAGGAAGGCCCCTTAGCAGAATTTTGCTTAGGGCCCCAGGGAGGTCAGGATCGGCTCTGGCTGACTCCATGTCCTTGGTGATCAATATAATGCAAGTCTTGGGTGCAGTGTCTCTGATACCCCTTTTCCACAAGAGCTGGTACCATGTCAGCACCAAAGCTGGAGTAAAGGCTCTGCCAGACCTGGCACTCACTCCATTCTGGCTGGCATTTACACCAAAAAGGGAGCTGAATGCACGACATCACCAGTGACCAGAATTGTTCGTAAATTATATAAAAACTGCATTGTGTGTGTGTGTTTTTGGTACTCACTGGATGGGTTAAATGCAGATGTCACATTCCAAGTATGGGTTACCATACATTGGTCATTACACCACTTTCATGTTTTCGTTTTCACTTTTATTATTATACTGTTACAGGTTATATGACTAAGCATTAAATAACATTAATTACATGCTCACTTAAGGAATATAACATGTAGCATAGTACTGTTCTTGAGAATATTTATACTCCCAACGTTGGCGTATCTACAGTTGCTTTGAAGGGTTTTACTTCTTTTATGTTTTTTACCATGTTAGAACCACATTAGATGGCCATGCTTTATTGGTATGTTGATGTTATTCTTCATTTTTAACTTTAATAAGTATTATTTGTGTGTTTGTGACATAAAATAAGCCTATAATGTGTCTAAAAACTGTACCTATGCGTAAATGCTTTAAAAAATTATGTCTTTTAAATGTCAGTCTGTATTCGAAGTTCTTTTGTGTTAAAAGCATAGCACAGTACCAGGTTGGGTTCAAAGCTTTAGTACCAGCATCCGTGGAAAAGGTAGTTCATAAAGCAGATACACAGGCAAAGCAAAAGTAATTCCCGGCTCCTGATAAAACATTAGGAACAGGGGCGTAGCCAGTAATGGGCCAGGGCGGCACTGGCCCGCCCAGGCAAGTTTAACCAAAATACATTTTTAGTTTATTTTTATTATTCAAATGTATTCATATGTATAAAATATATTAAAATAAACCTGCTTTATTATTGACTGGTGTGTGTTTAATTTGCTTTCTAAATAAAATAGAATTGTTGAAGCAAGTTGTAGGAAGCTTCCGAAACGTAATTGGTTGCTTGGTTGCTAGGAGTTCTGATAGATAGACTCTGTGGGGGGCGGCGGGCTCTGGCAGTCTGCCAGCTAACTTTGCTAACTGCTTTTTTTAGGTAATATTAACATTGCCACAATAATGGCTAAAGTTTCTTTAATGTGTTATTTAAAAAAAGCAAGATTTGATGAAGAAGATACGCCACTGCCTCCATCTACCGAGTCTTACCAGCCCAGTTCTTCAGATGCTGGTGGCGCCGGCTGCCGCTTGCTCTCTGGCGGCAGTTCCAGTGCTCTCTCCCGGTCAGTCTGACACAGGTTACCCGCCGATCTAACTGCAATTGATGAACCACCTTCACAACCCAATTTGCATCCATGAGTTACTACCCGCCTCAACAACCTTTTGTTTTTTGAAAAAGAACTCTGTGACTCTTTGGACTATAAAGACTCGGTAGATGGAGGCAGTGGCGTATCTTCTTCATCAAATATTGCTTTAATGACGCAAGGACAACGTTTTTTTGTCAGTCACCAGCTTTGGCTCAAACGGCTCTGCTAAGATAAGCTGCTATCGAATCACAACACACTTAACAAACTACACAATTCGAACTCAAGGGACTTCATAGAACAAGGAAGACATAAGCCAGTGAAAACAGCACTATACAAATAAGTAAATTATGTGAAAAATACAGCGTTTTTTTACACGAGAAACATGAACACATGTTATATAGCCCACTATAAACACAATCAAAGCTTCAAAAACACAGAAAGAATGGGAGCTTTAAACCAGGACTAGGCCTTAGTTTAATTAACATGCCTTTATAAAAACATTACTTGTTTGCATTTTGAAGCAAAATAAAGAATGATGTATTTTAAGATATGTCAGTGCAAGTTGTTTTCAGCTTGGACAGCTTTTAAAGATTAGTTTAATCCCTGTCTGGGAAACCGTCCCTATGTAATTTGCTAAACCTAAAGTCAGGGACTGGGAAATGACATGTGAAGGACCCAAAAATATTTACATGTACGGTTAGGCATTTAGAAGACATTTTTATCCAAAGCAACTTACAAAGTTTAGGAACAAAAATCAACATATCATGTGTCATACAGAGGCAATGAAACAAAAAGTGCTTATACCAAGTTAATAATAGTGTCACCTCAATATGAGATGTTCTTAAAACAAATTTAGGTTACACTTTATTTTGATAGTCCACTTTAGACATTCTACTAACTATAAACAACTTTGCAACTACATGTCAACTAACTTTCAATAATTTGCAACTATACGTCAACTAACTGTCATTAGAGTATTAGTAGACTCTAATGGTTGGGGTTAGGGAAGAGGTTTGGGTTAGTGGAATAAGTTGACATGCACCTGCAAAGATACTTATAGTCAGTTGAAAGTCTGTTGAGATATCATCACAATAAAGTGTTAGTAGATATTAAGCAGACAGTCTACTAATTCTCTAAAGATTGGTAGTTGATAAGTAGTTGCAAAGTTACTTATAATTAGTAAAATGTCTAAAGTGGACTATCGAAATAAAGTGTTACCCAAATTTACAGTGGTAGAAACAAGTGGGAAATAATGGCCACAATAAAGTGTAAAGTATTCTAAGAAGAGAATAAGCTTTTTGTTTTTGTCAAAAGACAAAAAAATCTGACAATGTAGGAAACAGACTTCATAAAGAAATCAAATAATAAAACGGTTTTCAGTTTTACCACACCCTTTTTAGTTTTTGCATGTCATATATATAAATTCACACATATGATAGGTGAGACTAAATAGGGCTATGTCAAAGCTTAGACAAAGCAAAACAAAAGCTAATCATGGCTTGTGATTTTTATAATTTGTAAGCTGCTCAAAGACAATCTAAACATAAAATATTCCACATCATCTCTAAAGAAGTAATGTATATGTCGACCAAAACTATGCTAGATTTGTACAATGTGTGTATAAAATGTATTTACATTTAAGGAAAGGCTTGGCTTGCCTTAATCTCCATGTAAATCTCTATTTTACTGTGTTAATTGTTTTAAACACAGACTTTCAAGCATCTGTTTGTTTTTTATATTACACATGTCTTCAATCTGATCGTCATTGCATGTGATGTGTTCTGTTAGGCCATAATGTCTATGGCATGAGTCCTCCTCTGTGGAGTTAAAGCCAGAATCTCCACTGTCGTGTTGATCTGTGCCTCGATCTTGTTCTGAGATATTGTCATCCATCACTGCAACTGCAATGTTTATCTCACTGGTAATGTCCAGGTGCTCACAGACAGTCTCAGACTCAGGAATCAAAAGCCATGGCATATCAGCTGCCCAGTCCTGAAGACAGAGATAGTTTAAGGTTAGATTTAAAAATCATTTCATTCTGAAGTCTAAAGAAGTGGGAAAATAGAGCTTATATGCAGAAATCGTTTGGAGATGGATCTGCAAAGCTGTAATTGGGCAGTGGAGCTCATGTCAGTCAAGTTAAACGAACCACAAACTCCTTAACATTTTGGGAATATCCCAGGAGAATGTACCATAACTTTTTTCATAAGAATGTGCAAATAAAGTACACCCACATGAGGTTAGCCCTGCTTTGTCACTTTTAAGTTTTTACACCTGTTGCATCACCTAAAGTTACGACTAGTCGCAGCTAAGCTCGGTGTTTTAGTGTGTTACTCCAGTGAATAGAGAGACTGAATAGAGAGACACTTTTGGTTTGATTAATCACATGCTTATTATGAAATGCAAGAAAATACAAATATGTTTGCTAATTTTGTGATTATTTACTTTACACCATCATCAGACTGGACAAATTCAGTTACTTTGTGCATTTGAAGGTTATTACATCAATGTAGTGCATTTTGAAATAAAAATAAGTGTCTAGATCAATGAGAGATTTTATGTTCTTGTAAATTTTGTGCTCTATTGGTAAAATAATTGGTTGCATATACAACCCCAAATCAGAAAAAGTTGGGACACTGTAGAAATTGTGAGTAAAAAAGGAATGGAATAATTTACTAATCTCATAAACTTATGATATATATATTATACTGTGTAAAATATATCAAATGTTGAAAGTGAGACATTTTGAAATTTCATGAGAGCTACACATTCCAAAAAAAGTTGGGACAGGTAGCAATAAGAGGCCAGAAAATTTAAATGTACACATACGAAACAGCTTAAGGACTAATTGCAACTTATTAGGTCAATTGGCAACATGATTGGGTATAAAAAAGCCTGTCAGAGTGCCAGTGTCTGTCAGAAGTCAAGATGGGCAGAGAATCACCAATTCCCCCAATAGACCTTTCTCACAGTAACCGGAAATACATAATCGTCGTGTAAGCGGAGTTCCTGTCAAGCGTCAACACACTAGAAAAACATAAACCCGGGCAAGTTTAAAATGGATCAAAGAGTCTACAAAACTTCATTAACGGATTTGCCAAATATTACATTTGCTGATGTGACACGACTAATGGAGGAAAACTTTTTCCATGAAGAATTTGTCCATAAATTTCTAGGTAAGTAGAGAGCGAGTATAACGGTTACTGAACTGTTAACTAAAACGACACATTATAAGTCTTGCCGGATAGCCTGAATCCACTTCTGTATACCTTCACCATCAACAGGGAATTGATGGAACAGATACGGCTTTTTACATTGCCTTGACTGCGGAGGAAGTAGATTTCCGCGACGATTGCGTAGTTCCGGTCATAAATACGGAAGTTGTGAGAAAGGTCTATGCTGCAGTGAAAAAAAGTTTTCTGAGTTTCTCAGAGAAAAATTGCAAAGAGTTTGAAGTTATCATCATCTACAGTGCATAATATCATCTAAAGATTCAGAGAATCTGGATCAATCTCTTGTGCGTAAGGGTCAAGGCTGGAAAACCATACTGGATGCCCGTGATATTCGGGCCCTTAGACGGCACTGCATCACATACAGGAATGCTACTGTAATGGAAATCATAACATTGGCTCTGGAATACTTCCAGAAAACATTGTCGGTGAACACAATCCACCGTGCCATTGGCCGTTGCCAGCTAAAACTCTATAGTCTATGTCAAACAAGAAGCCATATCTAAACATGACCCAGAAGCACAGGCGTTTTCCCTGGGCAAGGCTCATTTAAAATGGACGATGGCAAAGTGGAAAACTGTTCTGTGGTCAGACGAAACAATATGTAAAGTTCTTTTTGGAAAACTGGGACACCATTTCATCCGGACTTAAGAGGACAAGTTGTTATTAGCGCTCATTTCAGAAACCTGCATCGCTGATGGTTTGGGGTTGCATGAGTGCTTGATGCCTTTCCAGATGTGTAAGCTGCCTATGCCACATCAATGCTGAAAGGTTAAGAGCAACAAATGCTCCCATTCAGACGTCATCTCTTTCAGGGAAGACCTTGCATTTTCCAACATGACAATGCCAGACCACATACTGCATCAATTACAACGTCAAGACTGTGTAGAAGAAGGATCTGAGTACCGAAATGGCCAGCCTGCAGTCCAGATCTTTCACCCATAGAAAACATTTGATGCATCATAAAGAAAAAGATGCGACAAAGAAGACCTAAGACAGTTGAGCAACTAGAAGCATGTTTTAGACAAGAATGGGACAACATTCCTATTCCTAAAACATTGGTCCATCTCCAGCTGTTTCTTATTTGTACATTAACTTTTCTGGCCTCTTATTGCTACCTGTCCCAACTTTCTCATGAAATCCAAAATGAGCCAATATTTGGCATGACATTTCAAAATGTCTCTTTCTACTTTCTACATTTGATATGTTATTTATATTCTATTGTGAATAAAATATAAGTTTATGAGATTATTAAATTATTCCATTCCTTTTTACTCACAATTTCTACAATGTCCCAACTTTTTCTGATTTGGGGTTGTATATATGGTGGTAATAGGACACACAAGCCACGTACACCAGATACCATATCGTACATGAGATTCACAGTCCATCACTGGTCAAAGCATGTTTAATATTTATAGAATAATAGTAGGTGCATTTAATAGATTTAGTAATGATGACTAAACTCCAAAGCAACCTTTGCACCATAAATTTGAAGTGTATACTGTAATAGTGTGGGGTGTGAATTTTATAAAATATAATATATTTTTTTCAAACATACAAAAGGTAGCATGTCATTTTTTTGTAGCATGTAATGAAATAATATGATGCCAGATTGTAACATTATTTTCACAATGAAATATGTTCTATACCTCATGGATGTACACTGGAAGTTGAGTAGCTGGGTAAAAAATGCTAGTTAAGGTCTTGTAAGTCTTGTAGCAGCCTAATGACAGTACCAACCCCAACAGCAAACACATCACCAGTGACAACAGGAAATAAAGAAATATCTCCAGGTATGTAGTTTCTCCTGAAATCACACATAAAACACATTCCCTTTATGAAGCATCTGAAACAGCTGTTTGCAAGGGCTGTGCATGAAATGTACTGAACACTCATTGGTCATTCTAAGCATATTCTGTGTTAAGGGTGCTCCAATTGATCAAATGCTGATCAGATGATGTAAACCTTGCGAAAGTCGCTGTTATGTGTCTGCACTGAAAGTCTGTGCATACCGCAAGTAAAACACACCTGCTGACTTTACTAATCATTAATTATAACAGGAGTTTTGTGAGATTCAACTTAAGTTATTGACCATTTCAGTGATGGGGACGCTCTTTTATTGCTTATTGTAAGGGGGAAAAATATATCACCCATCCATCCAGTGGCCCAATTCGGGGAAGGATGAAGGATTGTAGCGCGTTCGGTCTTTTATAAACGCTTACAGATGACGTTTTGGTGTTACGTAATTTAGGTAGATTTATCTGACTCCAAAAGATAAAGGTTGCATTTTTTATAAAGCATATCGGATTCATTATTACTTTTAACACTTACAGAATTTAGATGGATGTTTGTTTATTTATTTTGATTCAGCTCTGGCATTACACTCGTTCATTCAGTTCTCATAGTCGCGCATGATCCTAGTACGGGCCTTATAATTAATATACTGGTCAACTGTCATAAGCGAATCAGTGTTGGACACTGCTAGAGGTTGGATTATACGTTTAAGCGACCGCTCTATGCTTGCTCAACTTTAAACATACTTTATTTAGTCCCCTTAGAGGTGACAATTAATTATTACAATAATTATTTCTAACCAAAGTTAATGAATTGAAAAATATTGAAATAATCAGAGGTTGAGGCTGACCCTATTTAGAGTAATCAGAAATGTTACTCTAAACAGAAACACATTGTTAGCCTCCACGCTTCTAAGTTCACTTAAACTAACGCCAAGTGCTAGTCATATCTCTCAAATCCTCAGCTGATGCATTATGTACTAACCAACCGGGATTTAGGCCGATACTAGCCTGATTTCAGTCCTTACAGTAACAACAGAAACATCGTTATAACTTGCAGTGTCAACACAGAATAAAGTCAAACATTTAAGGGATAATCCACGGCTAGCCATGCATTAAAGGGTTTTAATGCACGACGTAGAGGCGAAGAACCTCTGCGAAGTGCATTAAAACCCTTTAATGCATGACTAGCCGTGGATTATCCCGTTTATACCTTGGTTATTTGCCAAGTTAAAGCTGTAATTAATGTTTACAGTGTCATTTTTTAACAGACGGGTAAAATGACGGTCATTTTCTTAAGTTAAGGCTTGCACTCTGTCCGCTTTGAAAAAAGTAGTGCCATTGTATTGCTTTTATTTAAATTAATTATCACATTTATTTAAATTCATTATTAAAAGAGAGAGACTGAGAACTGAAAGAGAAAGACACGAGAGAGAGAGAGAGAGAGAGAGAGAGAGAGAGAGAGAGCAAGAGATGCGTGCGCAAGTTACCTGTGGCTGTGTGCGTCTCTTCTTTAAAGTCTATCCCCTCGTTGCTTAAGCACAGGGGCGTCGCCAGGGCGATTTTCCCGGGGCTTCAGCCCCGAATGTTTTGAGTTTAGCCCCGAATGTATTTTGAAAAGTTTACTGACAAATATGAAACCGGACAATAGCCTATGTAAACCTTTTAAATCAAGTTATTATGTCATTGTGCTTTGGCTTTACTGCATACAGTCTGTTAGAAATAGACATAGGGCTAGGTCTTAAAAAATCTAGCCTATAGAATACGTTTCTTTGCTCTCGGTAGCCTATGGGTTACTCAGTTTCTGCCACTCTGTTGAATCTATTTAGCTACCGGAGTGGAACCACTGATCTCTACAACGGTAACTTGAAAAAGTATCTTTAACCCTTTAGGCGCCAGAGGTTTTTTCCTAAAACGTTTAATTTTGACATGTTACTTTCAAAAGGCTATATCTTAAACGTGATAAGAGATAGAGACTTTATGTAAATTAGAGAAATATTAAGGATGACACACTTTATGGAGGGGAATAAAATGTCCCATTAAATTTGCATATTATGACGTCATATGTGGCAGCCATCTTGAATTTTTATGAAAAGTCACATGTTTGAATGATAAAATGCAGCACTTCTTTCCCCCAAAAATGTCCCTAACCTTCTGTATGCTATATTGCACAATACTGAATGCTCAGGTAAATACTAAGTAGTAAACAAACTGATCTGCGCGTCGATAGACTAACGTTATGCATAATGGCTCCTCCTCTGCCCCGTGTAACACCGCCTCTGCTCCTGCTACGAGCCGCATGGCCAGATCTGCCTCGCATGCGCCCCGAGTGGAGAGAATTTGCACAGCTGGGACTATTGCCTTTACTGTCGCCGTGATTGTGATGAGGTACACGGGACGGAGCACTGGAAGTCGGCCGCTCGCCCGACAGACTCCCAGGGCCCGCTCGGGAAGACGCAGCTCGCTCTACATTGCTTGCACGGTAAAAAGACTGGACGCGCATAATACCTCCAGCCTCATTCCCCACACCTGTAACACGCTTGCTAACCCGATGAATTCTCCGACCCCGTGTAACATTCCCACCACTGACATTGGGCAAAGGATTCATCATGTGCTTGGTGTATAGCTACACTTTCACTTTGCCAGCTGCATGATTGCAAAGCAGGGGCGCGTCTGAATCGTGGTCACTAAATGAATCACCAGCATCTTCTGAAGGCAGATATTCCCCTTCAGAATCATTGTCAGCGAATATAAGACCCAACACTTCATTGCAGGTAAGCTTTTTTGATGCCATTTATATGATCATGTATTGAAAAAACTCGCTGAGGTTATCGCTCTGATAAAATGACTCACTTGCACACTAGCTATGCTGTTGCGCACTTCAATGCGCTCTTGCTCTAAGAGTTTGTATAAAAGCATGCTGTTTTTCTGAGTCCGGTATAAAGTATGACATGTCTGCCATCTAGTGGAGGGGGAGGATGAACGAAATTTGACACCCTATGTGACAAAATCGGCAGTTACATTCAGTGACGCATCTTGTCGACAAAAGTCGACCGTGGCGCCTAGAGGGTTAATATTTAAATCAAATAATTTAACACATTATTACATTAATCGTAATAATATAAAACATATTACCATGAAACAAAATAATATTTATGAAAACATCCCCAAAATAGCCCCTGTAATATTTCCTTACACTGACCTCATTATTTATTCAATTACAACAGCCAATGGTAAGTCTCCAGCAGCAATACGTTTATATTTAGTTTTAGATGTTCTGTTTATATTATGTTTTAGACGTTCTGTATGTTACATGCATAAGATGTTTATACAGTAGGTATACAGTATTGTAGGTTTATTTATCACTTGATCGTTATTCCTTCGGCGCAGCAGTTTAATAATCTAATTTTGGCGGTTCTGTGACATCATCAGCTCATTCAGGTCATGTCTGAGTAAAACTCACGTGCAAAATCTACTTGAGAGGAAAGATTATTGTTCTTGTGACATTTACTCCTGCGACCCGCCGCGATTAGCCGAGTACACTTTTATATGCTACAGATCATGTTAATATTCTTATACACTTTATACACTCTTTGAGTGATCCCTGTTTTAATATGGTCTGGGCAAAGCCCTGAAAGTCCTTCAATGCTGGAAACGTCTTTGCTTAAGCATATAGCTAACTTAATGATTCTTTAATTGATTTATTAACTCTTTCACCGCCAGCGTTTTTTTAAAAAGTTGCCAGCCAGCGCCAGCGTTTTTCAATTTTAATGCCTTCCAGAGAATGTTCTTCTTTAAATATATAAACATACAATATACCAAATGAAAGAACAGACCCTCTGCTTTCAAAAAAAAAAAACCCGTTTCATCCTACCTTCAGTGGTTCTTTTGTAATCAGCTTTTGAATATGGGTGGGTTTCTTCAAAAACACCACATTTTGAGCAAAATAATTCCATTTGTGAGACGGACTTTTCAAAGAGATCCCATTCAGAGCGATCTTTAAAACATACACGGACATGCAGCCGCTTGCCATAGGGCAATACTTCCGGGTTTAAAAAGTTGTGGAAGGGCGCCACCTGGTGGATAATAGCGGTATTGCGGAAAGACGGAAAATCTCGTCATTGGCAGGGAAGCGTTTTCTCTTGATTGACGAGATATCTCGTCAATGGCGGTGAAAGAGTTAAAATAATTTATGAATGACCGGCAACGCTGACAGTGACAAGGCAATCTTTATTTGAACTAATCATGTCATTTATTTATTTCTGTAAAGTGTGAAATAAAACCGGCGCACTTTAAAGAGAGACGCACTTACTCTCTCTCGCTCACTCTCTCTGCAAGTGTAACTGTGTTACTATGGTAACCAATGTTTATAGTAGCGGATTAATTTCTAACTGTAATCAAACTGACTGGAACTACCTGTGCATTAAACGGTTTTAATGCACACCTTCCAGCCAATCAGAATCGAGTATTTAAACAGACCATGGTATAAAACAATTTATTAACCAGGTAGGAAAAATATAATTCAGAAGAAGCCAATTTACATTTCAAATTAAATACGAAACAATCAAACGAAAAACCATTGCATACCTGGTAAGGATGAAGATCTGGTTACAGATTCCTCAAAAATAAAATAAAATAAAAATACATGATGCATCTGGAATCGCATCTGGAATCTGTAACAAGATCTTCGTCTTTACCAAGTATGCAATGAATTTCCAAGTACAGAAAATCCCTCTGAACCATTTACATCATTTCCTTAAATATCCAGAGAGACAAAGCATATAGGTATTTGGTACTGATTGGTTGTTGTAAAACTCAGGGATGTCCTTAATTTGCATACAGTGAGTGATTGATTCAAGTCTAGTTTGGGAGGTGTCTGTCTTAATGTATTTGTTACATTTTAACATTGAATTATGTTGTTATGAGTATGAATTGAGATATTTCAATTGAAACCAAATAAGATCAGTTTCAGATTCTTTGTGCATGTAGAATGAAGCATTTCATATACAGTTTGCTTTGAGTATATACAGATGCATGACGCCCTGAAGGTGTGATATTTGAAAACCTAATGGGCTTGGTGGAAAGTCCACTGTGAATTGTAGAGAGTTTGTGTGTTCTTTGGGGAGGGGTTATTTTTATTCAGGAAATTGCGCTTACACTTACTGTACATTTAGAGTTTATTCCCTGTTTGAATTACCATTTTGTTTTTCATACCTTAACTGGAAACATTTTGACAGTAAACTCAAGGTCACTGAGTTGTGTATAGGGTTTCTTACCTCCTGTCTTTGTGCAGTGTGTTTCACTAAAGACACTGCTCTTGTTGTAGAACTCACAGCGGGATTGAACTCTTATGCAATAATACGTCCATCTATCCAGCCCAGACAATGTTGCAACATTATTAGGTGTTGGCAGGATCTCAGCCTTCTATATTGCAAAGATAAAAAATAAGAACTTGGGTTTTTGCATTTACATAAAAGCTGATTGATCAAAACAGTGTTCTGGTGCTAAAATAAAGGCCCGTTTGATATCATCAAATCATGCGATTCAGTGTATAATTAATGTGTGAAAATTTCAATAAAAATGTGTAAAATGGCAGTAAAAAGTAATCATCACAAGTTTAGAAAACAATAACATAAGGACATTTTTGACTTATTACCATAATTAATATTTTTAAGCCAAGTATTCTGACTTAAGCCCTATTTCGGACGGGATTAGTTTTACAGGGGGACCTCTGAGAAAATCATGCTTCTCAGTGTTTTTAACCCAGTCCGAATGGCAATATCTGTGTTTTTCTCTGACGACCTACTTAAAAATTCCAGAGCAATTTACCTAATGTTTTTCGCCGAACTCAGAGGTCCTCTGAGAAATTTAATCCCGTCCAGATGCAAATGTCTGTGTTTGCCTGCAATATCTTTTGAAAACGCGGTTCAACATGATCTGCCGTAAGGTCTTACTAATGCACGTATATTGTACTTCCTGAGTACCATTCATTCAGATATGGATTTTTTTACATTCAGCGAAATAAAATTATTAAATCAAGATGAGCTGAATATAAAACACTGTTAAGACTGGCCACTGTAATATCAGTATAAGGTAAGAAACTCAACCTTATTTTGTTAACTCCGGAATGGTAATGTTAAAGCCCCACTGTGTAGGATCTACTCCCATCTAGCGGTAAAGCTCTATATGACAACCAACTGATTATTAGTTTCTAGCCCCCCCCCATTCGGAACGCGTTTTAACTAGTACGGTGGCCCTGTCATGCCAAGGTTAACATGGCTTCCAGTAGCTAAAGCAAAAGCAATGAAAAAAAATGAACAATTTGCATTGTCCTTTGCCTGTGATCCGTCAAAGCACACAGATTTATGTTAAACATGTAAAAAGTCTGATTGTCATGATATGTCCGCTTAAAATCACATAAGTTACAAAAAGCAATCATAAACGTAGCTTAGACACTCCTTTTTCATCCACGCGAGGAAAAATATCACAGGGGCTGTTAAACTTGGTATTAAGATGTGTTTCATCGATCAGATCACAAGTGGACGAGAGAGAGACATTACGTTTACACTTGGTGTTTAAATCGGTCTCTTTTTGTCCATTTTCGACCGCTTCTCTTCAGATTACTGAGGAGATGGTCTGTGGACCAGTTCCTCTCCTGTCATTTACTCATGAGCTAGAGTAATGACGGGTTTAAATGGACGCGAACTAATATGTCAGAGTCCAATGCTTATGTTTAAGTAAACGTTACATGTCCGTGTATATGTAAGAGCTTTCTCTGATATTGGTAATAAGATCGCTCAACTTTCACACGCTTGTAAAATGAAACGTAAAACGCGCAGATCAGACGCTCTTATCAATGAAAAGCTAAAAATAGCGCTGTACACCGTGTGTTTGTGTTAGAGTTCAGAAAAGATGAAAAACATTTATCTCAGTACCTCAGATTACATAAATGGGCGGAGAGACGGCGTGTGGCTGTTCCAAGACATTAAACCACATGAACGTTTACACTAACAAGTGTTACGCATACCCATGCTATAGTTAGCCAAGGAACTATAAAACTTCAAGTTTACAACATAAACTGTATAGATGTAAACGAATATGCTGAATTACCTGTGGTGAAGATAGAAAGTAACTTGAGTCCAATGAGCCCCATCTTGGAAAACTAACTCCAATATTGACTTTGGTCTTGATGTTTTTCCTGTCGCGTTGTCGTTTAAAATCCCTGTTTCGCTTCCTTGGCGACTTGTTTTAATGTCCTCGAGAATAGTTCTTCAACAGGCTTTCAAAGCATTAGATCGCAGGTTTATCACGGCGTGCGGCCGAAGGATTCAGTCTAATGCAGGTCGCATATCCGGGCTGCATACGTCATCAAGCCTGGTTTATTTAAATTAACTGAGCATTACATTCGCAAGTCATAAGCATATTACATCAATTTACAATTAACTAAGAATAAATGTCAGCTTTATAATTGTTAATATTCTGAAATAAGACTGTCTTGATGACGTATACCGCCTACACATGCAACCTCCGTAGGCTTCAGCTCGCGGCCAGCTTGAGTGTGCTCTGAAAGCGCGAAAGGCGGAGCTTGAATTTCAGGAATGTCCCTCGTCGGCGAATGTATTTCAAAGATGGAGGCACAACATGGATTCAGCCAGAGAGCGCTACGGCGGTATGTATTTTAAATAGCAGATTCTACACTTACGAGAATACTTTAATTAGTGGGGTGGAAGTAATTACACATGAATGAGCACATACTTTTGGAAGAAAACATGGGTTTTTGCTAAGAATTAACTAAAAAAAGTACACACTGGAGCTTTAATTAATAAAGATAATAAATTGTTATTCGTCATGATCTCTTAATTTCTTTGGGTTTATTATAAGCAGCTAGTTATATTAAGCATGTAGGCTACTTTAGTAGGATGTACAAGTTATTTTGATTTGTTAAAATTAAATTCATAAATGACATGTTTTGTAATAATTTTATATTTAAAGCAATTTATTATTTGCTATTATTATGACGGATTTACCAGGCGCACGCCAGGAGCGGTTCACAGCCGAGGAGACCGACGTTCTTGTAAGAGCAGTAAAAGACAGAGAAGTTGTTTTGTATAGGGATAGGAGAAACCCACCCAAATCAGCGTAGGCTAAACAGGGGTGAGGGGGAATAGCCACAATTGTCTCATCAGCTGGCATCCCCATCGTTGCGCCAAGCGCTACAATGATGTCAGGAGACGGGGAATCCCAAGCTTGCCAGCTTAATAGGGCACGCCGTGTAACGGGAGGTGGATCTGCCTCTACACAGATCTGCGTCCACCCGCTGAAAGGGTTTGGGGGCTTTGAAATCGGACCCAAGAAACGCAAGCAAGGTCCAACCCCAAAGAACACTTACAAATCAAGTTCATATACATTAAGGTTTCTTATGAAAACATTTGAATTATTATTTACATAAAATAAATGTAATACAGCCACACAACAAACTTATGAAAATATTTTAATCGTTATTTGCATGAGAATTTTTTTAACGTAGCCACACAATAAATAAAAACTATCACCACAATGCTCACCACTATGATTTCCCTTATCTCATGTGTTAATATTTTTTATTGTAACAATTTATGATTTGCAAAAATAACTGTTGCATCTGTGATTGGATAAGCAAAGTGTGTGCGTGTTGTGCACGCTATATTATGGTCAAGCATGCGCCCTTAAAATAGCATGAACCACGCGCAACGCGCCATTGACTTTATACTAGTTTTTTTGGTCAGTGGCGCAATTGTTTTTTGAAACTGCAAAATAGCATCAGGGATGGTTTGCGCCGGAACACGCCTCCTTTTTTGCGCTGAACCGCCCAGGGAGCGCAAGTTCATTCCCTAGTTTGCCGACATGCGTCTGTGGAGGGAAAAACCTGCTGTGCGCCGGTGCAAAATACGAATGATACATGCGTCACTGACAAAGTCAATTGCGCTGGGTGCAAGATAGGGCCCTTTGTGTCGTCTTGTGCTGAATTTGTGTTAAAATAAATGTCACAAAATGTGTTGTTTCAAAAATAACACAGAGATGGGTGGATTGTCCCAGAATCAACACTAATGTGTGTTTTTTTTTCTTAGATTGTAACAGTTTCAATACAAATGTAAACAACGCAATTTTTTATATCAATCTTAAACTGGTAGTCTTCTTCCTCTGCTCAGGTTTTTAGTTTACAAATTCCGCCATCAAAATAGGAAATCGTCATGGCGCCAGCGCAACTGGCTTTTAAAGGGGATGAGAGCTGAGACTCACATTGGTTTATTGCACGTTACGCACAAAACACACCCATTACTCATTACGAGAATAGGAACAAACCTTTTAGGCCGTGCACTTGACGCACAAACCATTTTTCCTGTCGCTAAATAAGCAAAAGGGAATCGGACATGCCCGTTTAGACGGTGCGCTTTAGACAATGCATATATGTCAGTGAATTGCTGGTATTTTATGTCAGAATAATTCATATTTTGTTGTTGCTTTTGAAATGGCTGTTGACAAAACGCTGTTTACCTATGCTTTTACTTACGCATTAACTGTATAAAAATGCGACAGTTCGCGGAGGTAATAAATAATGAATTAATTACCAGACATTTATTTAGATGTTTTTAGCAAAATAATGTTTAACTCTTTCACCGCCAGAGTTTTTAAAAAAAGTTGCCAGCCAGCGCCAGCGTTTTTCATGATTTTCACCAAAGTTTAATGCCTTCCAGAAAATGTTCTTCTTTAAATAAATAAACATACAATATACCAAATGAAAGAACAGACCCTTTGCTTTCAAACAAAAAAAAAACCGTTTCATCCTACCTTTAGTGGTTCTTTTGCAATCAGCTTTTGAATATGGGTAGGTTTTTGCAAAAACGCCATATTTTGAGCAAAAAGCAAAAATAATTCCATTTTTGTGACTGACTTTTCATAGAGATCCCATCCAGAGCGATCTTTAAAACAGACACGGACATGCAGCAGCTTGCCATAGGGCAATACTTCCGGTTTTAAAAAGTTGCGGAAGGGCGCCACCTGGTGGATAATAGCGGTATTGCGCAAAGACGGAAAATCTCGTCATTGGCGGGGAAGCGTTTTCTCTTAATTGACGAGATATCTCGTCAATGGCGGGGAAAGAGTTAACTTAGGGCAAATCAGAGTATGTGAGCGGTGCGGAGTGGGAGCGGAGCGAGGAGTGGAGTGGCATAATTTTGCCAGGAGCGAGGAGCGTTTTTTTTTTGTCGGAGCATTGTGATGTTCTCTCGCTCCGAAAACGCTCCACTATCGCTCAATTACGAGTCAGGACTCGTCAGACTCCGGACCAAACCACTGTGAATAAAAACGGAGGGGGACTTAAAATGTTTCTAAACATATCTTGCATTCGTTTGCATTTGTATTGTTGTCTTACTAGTACTTTCACAAACATTTATATACGCGACACTGGGAAACTACAACTCCCATGAGCACTCTGCACCAAGCGCAACGCAAAGAGACCATTTGTTGAGACGCGCGCGCGATCAGCGGAGCGTTGCGGACCAAAGCACCACCTTCCAGAGAGCGCGCGAGGGCTGATGGATTTGCGAATGCACAAGAGGACGCAGTCTGAGCGCATACACACTTCGGGAAATATAGAACAATTGCATGGAAGTGATTGAAGAGATATAAATTGCGTGCACACCCTCAGGGCAAGAGCGGATAGAAATTCAGCGCAAGTGCTTGGCACCTGCGACTCGGCAAAAGCTCGTTTTTCTTAAAGTGAATACAGCATTGGAGATATAGCGTTAATAAAAAATGTGTTCAACCAGCCAGCATTTGTTTTGTTTAGATTCAGAATAGTTCTAGTATTAATATAAAAGTTGACTTAAAGTGAAGGCAGTAGACTATATCTATATTTTTTCGTTTGGCTATTTGTCTAAATTAATATTTTAGTTTGTGATTTATTTATTTTATTTAATGTAATGTTTTTCGTTTGATAATTTATTTTATATGAGGTTTTTCATTTAATCATTTATTTAATTTCAACACATTTTTTGTTTTGCTTTGTTTAAAAGTGAGCTAAATGATAGCTTAATTTGTGCTAATATTAGCTATTTCAGTATGTGATGTTCTTCAGTTAATAACTGCATATAAAATAAAAAATATGTTCAACCAGCCAGCATTTGTTTTGTTCAGAATAGTTCTGTAATTAATAGCCTATAAAAGTTGGCATAAAGTGAAGGCAGTAGCTCTATATTTTTTCGTATGGCTATTTGTTTAAATTAATATTTCAGTTTGTGATTTCTTTCTTTGATTTAATGTGATGTTTTTCGTTTGATTATTTATTTTATATGAGATTTTTCATTTAATAATTTATTTAATTTCAACACATTTTTTGTTTTGCTTTGTTTAAAAGTGAGCTAAATAATAGCCTAATTTCGGCTAATATTAGCTACTGTTTCAAATTCCAATAAAGTATATGATGTTCTTCTCTTAGTACTGCATATTCGTTGTTGTTTAAAAAAAATTTTTTTGCCGTAGAGCGAAAACGGAGCGATTCGTAAGTAAGGACGGCGCGGGGAGTGAGCGAGGAGCGGAAAATTGTATACCCAGAGCGGAGCTTGAGCAGAGTAATTATGAAATGCTTTGAGCGCGGAGCGCAAATTCTTTCCACTCCACTCCGCTCACATACTCTGGGGCAAATCTTGTTAAAAGTTAGTGGTGGCTGTGCTTCCACATATGTGGACCCCGAGCTGCGTTTGCCACTCCTCTGAGACAGACAGCATAGAGCAATGACAATGGTAGCACGATCGGCTAAAATAATAATGGAATTCATTTTATGCATGCAAACAACACGCATGTTAACACTATGGCTCTCTAAAAACACTGAGACACAACTCTTTCCCCGTCACTGACAAGTTATCTCATTAAAGGCTCTCCAAGCGAATATGTTCGACGTCACTTGTTGTTGATATTTGAACTGTTTTCAAACAAACGGAGCGTAGCTAACTCCTCCCCCTCCCTTCTGTGCTTTCGTGAACGCGACCAACCCCCACCCCCAAATCCTTCTTGGCGTTTATTGGCTGTAAAACTTTCTTTTGTTTCGTGGTGCAGGTTTGGCCACTGTGTATATATAGAAGTTTGTAGAGCCTGGGCTCTTTTTACAGTTTGATCAGCGTTCAGGTAGCAAGCAGATAGTGAGGAGATGTGTGCTGTTTGTAACAAAAAATGTTTTATGGTCTAAAACGTGTGAATTCGCTTAAAGAACCTTTAATTAAGAGAAAACATTTGCATGAAAAAACATGTTCCTGATGAGTTTTTATGTCAATCTGTAATACCGCAATTATTCACTAGATGGCACATTTACCCACTTTATATATTAATATATATTTGTCTTTTTTTTAGAACTATACCCATATTTAAGAGTTTATAAGCAGAGAAAAAATATAGACAGGATCAAACATCTTTTTTTCCCCCGTTTTGTTTTGTTTGTTTATTTGAAAGCAATGTGTATGTTCTTTCATTTGATATATTTGTATGTTTATATATTTTTAGAAGAAAATTTTCCCTGAAGGCATTTTGTGAAAATAACAAAAAATGCTGGGGGGGCAACTTTTCGAAAAAAGGCTGGCATGGAATGAGTTAATCGTGCGATAAAGTAATTACAGGCCTAGCCACGATCGCGCTTTGTGACAAAAGCTACAGTAAGACTGAAATCAGAGAAGCAGAGCGCCGTTTATTTACGATTTATACTTTCAGACGTTTCAGACGAAAATTGATAATGCCATTTCTGACTAAATTTTTCTGTGTCCAAAATTGTGCCTTTATGAGTTTTGTTGTACTGTTACAAAAAGTCCAAAAGTCAAAAAATTAAAGACCAGCTAACCAATTCTACTTGCTTTAAAGGGAAACTTCACCCATTTGCAATAGCTAAGCTTTGTATCGTTAGAACCCCAGTCATGTTTTTGAATGGTCGTGCATCATTCCCTCAGTTTCCCCTGAGAGGGGAGAAATACTCATTTCAGTGAGGCACTTCCTTCTTTCAATGATGTAAAAGTCGCAATTTTGCATCATTGAAAGAAGGAAATCCTGTATCTCTGTTAAGTGTGAAAGAATACAGACACTCATTCCTCATTTTTCCAAGGTGGGGGCTATGGGTGGGAAGACCTATTACAGATAGTGTTGCTTTAACATTTCTGCATAAGATAAGGATATGAACATTTGTTTGGTGAATGTTTCGAGGCAAGAGAGCAACTTTGCGTGTTTGGACATGTTTATTTCAAAGACGTGTTTCAGCTTACGAGCACAGAGCTGAGGCAGCGCGTCTGTGGAGATTTTGTGCAGGGGATGCGTTTGTGTGCAAGGATAAACGGACGTCTGACTGTGAAATGCTTCTTTAAAAAGATTAAATATACACAAATATTGTGTGTGAAAGAATTCCTCTAATGCAATGGTGGGTATAGATACCTGATCTTCATATTTCTTCCAGTACTGGATTTGGTAATACATATTTTGTACCAGCTCTTTCATGGACTGGTTGTTGTTGTCTAGAGGGTCAAAGATAGTAATCTCCAAACCTTCTTTTAGTGAGTTCAGCTTGACACTGGATGGAGGACCTAAATCAGCTGCAAGCAGTGAATACAAGTAAGAGATGCGAAAGCAATATCAAAAGTAAAACTAAGCTAGAAAGAAATAGGTTTATATTATATCACCATGTTTATCAGGACAGAACTCAATCTGGATCCAACGAGAAGATTGCTGAGCTATTTGTGCCCTCACACGCAATAGAAACATGCCAAAGTAAAATAGACCAGCATCAGAGAAATCACAGTGTCGTTCCACCACATCAACACATACCGACTTCCAGTTCTGCCTATGAGCAGGCCTGCGGGTCTTATACTGCCTGTTGGAGAAACACATGAAACAAAACGTTATTTCCTGCTAGCAGATTGAAGGTACTTCATTATAATTCAATATTAAATGTGCATCGTATCAATGTTGCACAACAGAAACCTCAATTTTTTTATTTTTTGCATAAATCATTGCTATTGATCCCCATTTACATCTGCCTGCAAATATTTAACAAATGAAAAGCTCGTTATGAAACCTCAAAACACCATTGGATCCTTAAACTGTTGATAAAACCTCGAAAATCCTAGCCTCTATGGTGAATGTGCATCACACACATTTTGAAGCGTCTTTGTCATAAACTGCTTGTTTGTACTAAATAAATAACGTTTTTTTTTTTAGCAATGAGGTAATTGATGGGGTAATTTTCATTTTTTGCTGGAATATCCCTTTAAAGTGGGAATAATGTTTCAAGATTATTTACCTTAGCAAAGTCTCAGACAACCTAACCTGACTCCAGGTGGGTTGCATTTCTGGAAAACTGTTCCCAACTAATGCGGAGTTCAGACTGCATGATTTTAGCCCTGGTTTTGAGAAATCGCTGACAAATGCCGGAAATCACAGGTGAATCGCAGTGTGAATTATAAAAAGACGCGTTCTGAGAGAATCACAGACGAGTCGCCGACATCTGTGAGATACGGTATTTGGCATGCTAAATATCTGGACCTGTCAGCGATTCAAAATCATGCCGTGTGAAATATGTTTTGACTGACAATAACATCGGCGATGACCTACAACCATTGAGAAAGCAACATACAGGACAGCTGGAAGTTCGGGGAGGAGTCTCTCCAAACATTTCCTCCTTCATAATCTTCATTTCTTCTTCTTCTTTCTGCTGCAAATGAGTGCACATAAAATTTGTATGGCAAGCTTCTTGCAGGCTATCATTTTATATAATAATCCCAGTCTCACGTGAGAACTCTGGTCTTGCACGTGTGCCTCGCGTTGTATTCTTGGCGTCACTTCTCGCGTGCGTTTGGTTGTGACACATAGTTTGCGGACCGGGACAAAGTTGTCACCGATTCTCTTTCTACGTTAAAGTCATGCATTATGAAAACCCCTGTCGCCAATCCATCATGCAGTCTGAACTCAGCATAATTCTTTATCTTGTTTAACTTGAAAAAATATTTTCAGATACAATCTTTTCTTTTCATCCTATTTATTGTGACCCTGCTATTTCTATATCATTGCGTCTTTCGCATTGGCATTTAATAATGAATTGTTATTGTTTGAAAACTTTATTTGGCCCATTGTACCTGATGCATACCATTTGCTTGTTGGATAGCTGCAAGCATTTGTTTCACAGTGATTTCTTTTTGTCAGCAAATACAGGTAAAATGTGAAAAAAGTAAAAATGAGTTCACTGTACTAAAATGGCCCCCACAGTCACCAGATCTCAACCCAATAAGAGCATCTTGGGGATGTGGTGGAAAGAACGCTTCGTGCCCTGGATGTGCATCCCACAAATCTCTATCAACTGCAAGATGCTATCCTATCAATATGGGCCAACATTTCTTAAGAATGCTTTCAGCACCTTTGTTGAATCAAAGCCACGTACAACCCCAAAACAGAAAAAGTTGGGACACTGTAGAAATTGTGAGTAAAAAAAGGAATGGAATAATTTACAAATCTCATAAACTTATATTTTATTCACAGTAGAATATAGATAACATATCAAATGTTGAAAGTAAGATATTTTGAAATGTCATGCCAAATATTGGCTCATTTTGGATTTCATGAGAGCTACACATTCCAAAAAAAGTTGGGACAGGTAGCAATAAGAGGCCAGAAAATTTAAATGTGCATATAAGGAACAGTTGAAGGACCAATTTGCAACTTATTAGGTCAATTGGCAACATGATTGGGTATAAAAAGAGCCTCTCAGAGTGGCAGTGTCTCTCAGAAGTCAAGAAGGGCAGAGAATCACCAATTCCCCCAATGCTGCAGCGAAAAATAGTTTCTCAGAGAAAAATTGCAAAGAGATTGAAGTTATCATCATCTACAGTGCATAATATCTTCCAAAGATTTAGAGAATCTGGAATCATCTCTGTGCGTAAGGGTCAAGGCTGGAAAACCATATTGGATGCCCGTGATCTTCGGGCTCTTAGACGGCACTGCATCACATACAGGAATGCTACTGTAATGGAAATCACAACATGGGCTCAGGAATACTTCCAGAAAACATTGTCAGTGAACACAATCCACCGTGTCATTCGCTGTTGCCAGCTAAAACTGTGTATGTCAAAAAAGAAGCCTAAACATGACCCATATATCTAATGAATATATCTACCAAAATATCTAAACATGACCCAGAAGCACAGGCGTTTTCCCTGGGCAAGGCTCATTTAAAATGGACTTTGGCAAAGTGAAAAACTGTTCTGTGGTCCAACGAATCAAAATTTGAAGTTCTTTTTGGAAAACTGGGACGCCATTTCATCCGGACTAAAGAGGACAATGACAACCCAAGTTGTTATTAGCGCTCATTTCAGAAACCTGCATCTCTGATGGTTTGGGGTTGCATGAGTGCGTGTGGCATGGGCAGCTTACACATCTGGAAAGGCACCATCAATGCTGAAAGGTTTATCCAAGTTCTAGATCCATATGATCCCATTCAGACGTCGTCTCTTTCAGGGAAGACCTTGCATTTTCCAGCATGACAATGGCAGACCACATACTGCATCAATTACAAGGTCAAGACTGCATAGAATAAGGATCCGGGTACTGAAACGGCCAGCCTGCAGTCCAGATCTTTCACCCATAGAAAACATTTGATGCATCATAAAGAGGAAGATGCGACAAAGAAGACCTTAGACAGTTGAGCAACTAGAAGTCTGTATTAGACAAGAATGGAACAACATTCCTATTCCTAAACATTGGTCCTCCTACAGCTGTTCCTTATATGTACATTTAACTTTTCTGGCCTCTTATTGCTACCTGTTCCAACTTTTTTTGGAATGTGTAGCTCCCATAAAATCCAAAATGAGCCAATATTTGGCATGACATTTCAAAATGTATCACTTTCAACATTTGATATGTTATCTATATTCTATTGTGAATAAAATATAAGTTTATGAGATTTGTAAATTATTCTATTCCTTTTTTACTCACAATTTCTACAGTGTCCCAACTTTTTCTGTTTTGGGGTTGTAGAATTAAGGCAGTTCTGAAGTCTAAAGGAGGTCATTGTATGTATTTGGTATAATATAATGTATTTGTGTGGTTCATGATTAGAAAAACACATTATTTTCCATATACCATATAGTTTTGTAGCTTCAGATTACACTCTCTTCCTGAAACGCACAGATTTGAAAAACTCTGTCCCTGATTGGCCAGCTAATCTGTACGTTGTGATTGGCCTGAATATCTCTGACGTCAGCCAAATGTGATGCTCCTTACCATATTGGAAAGATTCAGTCACAGTGCAATGCTAACACGAGTTAACTTACAGGCTGTGAGACAAAGCAGGAGGAATTATGATAATGTCGGTCTTGTCTACATCACCAATCCCAGGAAGTAAACTTTGCCTACAATCCGTGTGTTTGTTGAAGTCCAAGAAAAAAAGATTTTGTTGGAGACGACAAGTCAATTGTACCCTGGAGTACCTTTTGCATATGGTTAACATGTCCTAAATACACACTTGCACACCAAAAGCGTGAATCGGACAATAGGTGGTCTATAAGATAATTATAATGATAAATTCTGCCAAGAAGAAAATGCTACTAAACTATGTATAAGATTTATTTGTGGTTTATTATTTTCTAAATAAAACCACCCTACATAATGTAAAGAACATTCGGTTAAAATATAACCTTGATACCTTTAATATTGACCGAGTAAGGCATGTGCGAGGCTAGACCCTTTTTGGAAACATGGAGTAAGAAATTTTGTTATTAAAATTTTTGTTCGTCTTTGACAAGGTTAAAAAAAATGTATATGTGAAGGATGAAAATGAAAACCTTGTTCATGAAAAATTTTCAAAACTTTCAAAATGTTTACAAGTAAACAAGTTAACAAATATGCAGAGAAAAGTTTAACAATTTAAAGTTTTTAAAAGAAGCCAATTGCGGCTTCCTTTTCGGTTTTCGGCCAAGTAAATCCAAATTTTTTGGTTTTGGCCCAGAATTTTCAATTTGGTGCATCACTAGATGTCATAGCAAATAGCAGTAAATACAGACATCTTTCTCTTCTGAAGTTCACTCCTCACGGCGAGATCGAGCTAAAAACAGGGCGGAGAAAGGGCCCAGCTAAGACGGTTGCACATGTGGCACAGTCCATGGCTGGACACTTTAAAAAAGTTAATGAGCCATTAGAATCGTCCTAAGCATCCCCCTTACGGTGCTCCGGCACCGGCAGACTCTCCTTGTTCTGCTCAGTCCCGTTCTTCCATGGCAATGACAATGCGCGTTTAAAATAATCAAAACAAACGACTTTAAAAGTGGGGGGGCATGTCCCCCATCCCCAGTGGAAATTACGCCCCCAACAGACATGTATTCAAATTAGTCATCCTATTCCTCCATAAAGCAGTGGACAGTATGCTGAGGTAATTTATAAGTACTGTCAGTGTGCAACTTCACATTTTGCTATAAATGAATGTCTAGAAACAAAGCAGAGAAGCGTTTGTTTATACTAAACCAGAGGTCAGACCCATAATTCGAGCAAAGCCCCTGGGGCTTAGGAAAAAGGGTGGATATATAATACATAAAAAACTAAAACTAAGTCAACTCATCAGCTGTAAAAAAAATTATGCAGGCATACTTACGCTAGATATTGTGCAGTGAAGGTAACAGTCCCATTCATAGCGGTCTCATTACCCCAGTCCCACAGCAGAAGGTAATGTGTGTTAAGTGTTTCAAGAGTCAAATTCTGAGGGCTGCTCAAATCTCCACATACTGTTAAAAATCAAACAGAAACAGAATATATGCTGCAATACATAAATGTTATTTAGATGTAAATACAATTTACTAGGGCTGTCAAAATTAACGCGTTAATGCAAATTCATTTTAACGCCACTAATTTTATTAACGCGCGATTAACGCAACACGCAGTTTCTTTTTAACCCTTGGTCTTAGCCCACAGCTGAATGAATTGAGACGCAGCAAAGTGACCCGCGCTGTCTAGATAAGTCGGAGGTTTTCATAAAAATAAGAACATTAAGCTCTCGTCTAGCAAATCCAAAGCTCTAAATGGTCATTAAACATCTAAAATAATCTTTATCTCCTGAGAGGTGTACCGTCCCAAATCCATAATCTTAAGCAAAGATGCGTCTTCTTTTCCCTTTTTCTTAAAGCGGTCTGTCTCAATGTCAAAATTCAACAAAACAAAAAAATATATATATATTTAACATATATTGATATTGTTTTTGCTTTGCTTAAACAGGTGTAGTTCTGTCATGTTTTGTCAGATTCCAACAAATCATGCATTGTTTTGAAGTTTTTTAATAGAGAATGTTAAAATATAAATAACTAATTTTTGAAAATGTGACCAGTCACGGAAAGTAGTGACACAAGTCGGATCTGGGGCATTTTGAGTTATATAGACGGTTTCAGCAATAATAACATAAACAAGCGGCTGTCGCGGTCCGCACGTAACTTCCGGTAAACTCCGCTAATAATACATAACAACAAAGTACTTTAAACGTAGTTTATTTATATAACAAGCAAAAAACAACACATAGATTACCTAGGAAACCAAAACATGTGTTATTTTCGACGAGGCATTTGTTCAAGAGATCAGTTTAGCAACTAGTCAAAACGAAACCGGAAGTAAGGTTCGGATCCAGACGTGTATCACGTGCATCAGATGAAACCGTCTATATTCTTAAAGTGCAGTTTCTAAGCTTTCCAACAATGTGTAACACATGGAAATCTGATAAGATTTGGAGAAGTTGTGGCCATTTGAATGTAACACATTCAAGAAAGAGAATGCTGAGAAATTTGAGAAAGAAAAAAGTTAACACTTTGCCATACAGCCGTTTTGAGATACAGATGTTCTAGCATCATATGTAGTATTTTATTACAGAAGTCCGAATGACAACATAAACAGGACTTTTACCTTTGTGGGGATCACAAGTCGAATCCAGTCTGTTTCAGATGTGTGAATCATCCAATAATTTTTGTCCACAAATGCGTATAATCCGTGAAATATAGATATATAGTCTATTGTTTACATCAGATTTCGCATGAATTTCTGGTAATACAATATAATATACAATCTGAGGACTATTTACATCGTAACATGTAAGGGTATATCAGATTACACTCCGGTATTTACGTTCCGTTAAACACATGAACCCGCCTTCAAAGTTTGTATTTAAAATAGGGAGATAGTATAATAGATAATCCAAAAACAGCATCGTCGAAAACGTGAAGTCCTTAAGAGATGTTATCAATCGCTCGCTCGTTCCTCCATCAGCCAATGACTTCATGGAAAATATTGATAGACAAAACATGTAGCCAATTATATAAAGAATTCAACGATCTCTGCATAACTTATAGGAGTTTGACTTCATGCTGCGCTGCAAGACGTCAAAGTACCGCGAGAGCGAGTCCAAATTAAACTACTCCGTGAGATTTCTTGAAGAAATCGCGGTACTTTTTAACGTCACCCGACTGCGGCGCCCAATTAAGTCAGTGACGGCTAACGTACGATGCGGCTGACTGTTATTTATTCCGCCCCAGCTTCTTTTATTTTTCTTTTGTTTTGTGCGTCCGAGCTTCGTTTACAGTCTGGGGAGACGCACGCTATAAGTTTGAAAAAAATTAATAAAACTAAGCAAACATGTCTGAGGAAAAGGGCAGCCGCGTCACTACAGTCACGTGACTTCACGCTCGAGCCGGAAGAGATGACAATGCTGAATTAAGTCGTAACTCTTGCTATTTTTGGACCAAAATGTATTTTCGATGCTTCAACACATTTAAGCTGACCCACTGATGTCACATGGACTACTTTGATGATGTTTTTATTACCTTTCTGGACATGGAAACCGTACATAGATTTTCAATGGAGGAGACAGAAAGCTCTCGGACTAAATCTAATGTTAAAACATCTTAAACTGTGTTCCGAAAATGAACGGAGCTCTTTCGAGTTTAGAATGACTTAAGGGTAAGTCAATAATTACATTACTTTCAGTTTTGGGCGAACTATCCTTATTCAGTCAGTAGTCACGCTGTTACCTTTGGGGGTGGAGGCGAAAACACAAGCTTATCCAGACAATGACGCCCCCCGCTGCACACTAGAATCTCCGGAAAAACAAGCCAATTTCAACCGCAAAAAGTACGCTTTAAATATACATAAACTGCTATCTCAAACATGGAGAGGCTTCTTCGTGATTTCAACTAACAGATTCTGCAATAAAACGAAAATCACAATTTTTAAAAAAAAAACTTTGTTTCTCATTTTCTCGAAACTTGTGCTGCCGACTTGTGACACTGGTTTCCGTGACGGGTCACAAATTTGCTCATCCCAACTCAATTTGCCAGCAAAGGTCATAAATGATGCAGCAGCAAACAGAAATGGAGAACAAGGTCTTCTCAAGGGAAAATCATATATAAAACTATGACTGATGGTTCTGTTGAAAATGTAAACAGGCTGTTGCAGACATACATTTGCATATAGCATATATATTTGTCCAAATCCATGTTGATTAGAGCATTAAAAACTTGAAAAGTGTTAAACTTAGATAAATTTAGAACAGATAAAAAAATGTGAGATTAATTTGCGATTAATCTAGATTAAATAATTAAATCTATTGACAGCCCTACAAATTACAAGTGTTTGCAATTAGGGCTGCATGATTAATCAAAAAAAGAATCACAATCTCGATTCATACATGCATGCAATCCTCTTTGTAAATGACTGCAATTCATTTGCATGTACAACATTTCCCTGTATTCAGATGCTGCATTCACGTGTCCACGCATTTACATTTCAACAATCCAGATGCTATGTCAAAGTTGCTTACACTCACACAGTGTAAAACCAAACCCTATTCATTCACCAATCAGACCCAATAGTTTTTCTTCTCTCTCTTCCCCATATGTGGTGTGACGTGTAACAAAGCGGCAGACCTAACACAGTTTTCTTGGTGGATTTGGGAGCGTCAATTTTCACACAAATGAGAGGAAAAACGAGTTCCATTTCGGAAAATCCTGGTGGCAATGAGGAGAAGGACGATTCAACAATATATTGGTCCAGGGAGTGTGTTCAGAGGGATTTCCATAAGAGTATCAGGGGGGGCATTCATCTTAGGGACGCAACTTTGTTTAAAGATCTTGATAATTAAAAATGCATTAATACTAAAAAATAACATTTGGTGAGGAATATTACAAATATTATAAATAAGGACAGTCATCTCCCTTCTTTTAGACCTTTGTCATGGCTTCGGATACCTAAGGGCACATACAGTTGTGGCTCATGTAATCACTGTGAATATGTTGCCCGCCAAAGTTTATTTATTGATGTGCTTACGCAAAGAATGTTTCATTGTAAGGACTTTGCTAATTGTAACACCACCTATGTGGTTTACAGACTTGAATGTGAGTGTGGGTGTTTCTATGTGGGACGAAGACTCAAGCGAAGACTCAAAGAACGTCTTGCACAGCACAAATACACCAAAAGATCTGTGAATCCTAACCACCCTATGGCTGTGCATTTCAAAGAGGCACATGAATTTGAATAATTTGAAGGTAATGGTCATTGAAGTAATTTCTAGGAATGTAAGGGGTGGTGACAGGCTTCGACGTCTTCTTCCAAGGGAAACCTGGTGGATTGTAAAACTTAGAGCCACTACTTTTCCAGGATTAAATGATGATTTATTATATATTTCTCACCCTTTTTATAGGGCAATTTAGTAATCTTGGTATGTTTGTGTTAACTATTTTCTAGTGTTTGTTTTTAGACTTATCATGGGTAAAATGTTTTTGATATGTGTAAACAGAATAATATTCAAGTATAACAAATAATTTTGTGCAATTATCACTTGTTTTTTTACAATTTGTTTTCTTTGTGAACAGCTCAGTTTGTTTGGCTGTAATGAGATAATTAAAAAGTTTTACCTAGTTGTTATTAAAGTTGGGGGTCATGTGACCATTCCCACACCTCTCTACCTGGTAAATTGCTCACCTGTGTATGTATGGCATGCGCTGATGAAAACTGTTTAGTTAGAAACGCGTTGGCATGTAGCCATTTTTTGATTAAAGGCTTTTTAACATTTATCAGGAATGCCTCATTTTTTTTCTTATTGTTATTATATGCCCTTTTTTAAAGAGCACCTTGGATTGTTTATACATTATTTATACTTTTTTTTGACCCAGAGAACCGTTCCTTTTTCTTTTTTCTCATACACTATTATATCTTGGGGACACAAATGGCACCGAATAGTAGGAATGACCGGCCCTAATACATTAAGAATAGACGTCAGACAATCTGTCGATGGGCATCTGAAAACAGCTTTTTATATAACTAAGCACTGCTGATGTTCATCTCAGGAGATGTTCTGAATTTTGTTTGTGTCCATGATAGTTTATCTGAATTTAGTGTTATCAGTGATATTTGCCAATCAATTATGTAGGTTTATGTGGTACTTCTGTGGACATATGAAGAGTTTCGTTGCAAAACGAGATAATCTTGTTTTTTTTGGTTGTGCATTCCAATTAATATCAATTCAACTGCAGTTGGTTTGTTTTAATTTAAACCTTCATAACTTAAAAAATACAGCAAAGTAGCATCATAAAACAAAATAATAACATGATAACATAATAATAAACATGTTTTGACAAAAATGTTAAAAACAGAGTTATCTCGTTTTGCAACGAAACTCTTCATATGCTAACAGCTGTTCATAACTTTCTGGCCTTCATCAATTTAAGAATACTGAGAGTACAGTACTACACTACACACAGCACAAAACCATGAAGTGGAAAGACATATTCACACCTTTGGACATTAAAGTTATATGGTAACATGAGCCACATGAAGGTTATGCAACCGCTCATAGCAGAGCTCTGTTGTGTATCACTCAAAGTTTCAAAGGGGTTAAGGGGTGGAGCTAAGACGTGAGGAAAAGAAACAAGGATACACAAACACAGTGCCGGGCCTTTCTATACACGGATTACGCAATTTGCATAGGGCCCCGCACCAAAATAATTTAAAACCATTATATCAAATCAAAATGATTATTGTGTTTAATGAAAAAAGACGCTGTAATTTTAATAATATGCAAACATAAGGATTTTATGCAGGTTTTTTAAAAACACTTAATGATTTCTGACATGTACTCAGACAACATGCAGGCTGTTTCTCAATCCAAATGCTGCAGCCTTTAGAGGTCGCATTTGTAGGCTGCATATGGTATAAAGACGCATTTCAGAATATTAACAATTATAAAGTTGACTATTATTCTTAGTTAATGGTGAATTGTTACAATATGCTTATGACTTGCGAATGAAATGCTCATAAACTTAAATAAACCAAGATTGTTAATGTATCCAGGGTACACACACAACCCTTCGGAGGCCGCAGCCCTCGGACTGAGAAACGTTGCAGCGCATGACGCAAAAGAGTGATGGCTAACAGTGCGCATATCATATGCCCACCATGGCTTCAAAATGCTATCCATCTGGAGCAGAATAATGGAAAAAAAATGTGTGAAGCAAGGGAACAAGAGGAAAGTATGTGTTTTTAGTATTTAAAAAGTTAAAAAGTATTTTGTTACCATTGCTAAACAAAGCAGTGTAATATTTTCAAAATAATACTCCAATACAGATTTCCAAATTGTTTCGTTTGCCCTTTATAAGATATTTTCAGTAATTAAGTCATCATTTATGTCAGTAAATAAAGTAAACCACATTTATGCACTTTAATGTGTTTGTCTTTCAGTTTGTTTGGGTTTGGTAAATGGACGTTTTAACGTTTTAAATGGTACATTTTTTACTGTATTAACATTATGCATTTAAATTAAATTTGATTCATTAAATTAATAAAAATTTAAATCAGGTTTATTTTTAGTGCTTCTCACAACACGTTTTAAATCAAAACAGCTTTAAAGCAAATGCATGTTTCATGTTATAATAAGCAAGTTTTCATTTATCAGTCAGAGAAGAGTGTCAAAGTAAAGTCCATATGGGAATAATATACAGCTGTAAGATAATACAATACAACTAATTAAAGCAGAAACAATTAATGGGTTTTATGAATGCACTGACAGGGGGCCCCTCACAAAGGTTTCCATAGGGCTCCCCAGCTTCTAGGACATATGTTAAGTCGTTTCCCACTATGTTTCCCTTTAGCGTAATGTTTCTTATAGCGTTTTCATCACGTTACGTTTATTTTTTAGATGCATTAAAAGTTTAAAAGGCTTAAAGGGACACTTCACCCATTTGCATTAAGCTTTGTATAGTTAGAACCCCAGTCATGTTTTTGAATGGTCATGCATCATTTCCCGAGTTGCCGCTGAGACAGGAGAAATACAGAGTTCAGTGTTGCACTTCCTTCTTTCAATGATGTAAAAAGCATCATTTTGCATCATTGAAAGAAGGAAGTCCAGTATCTTTGTTGAGGGGGTGAGACTACAAACATCCCTTTTCTCGGTCAAATAGGCACTAAATTCTAAATGCACATTACATTTTGACTACAAATATGACACACTTTCAATAAAGATTAATGTTTCTATGGGTGAAATGCTCCTTTAAGGCTACTGAGATGTGTGCATGTATGTAATGTATATGGTTTGTTCTTTATTGGTAAACGATTATTTTTACAGTATCAATTGCTAAAGTACATAAAAAGAAATACTATCATGTATTATATATACCATTTATTAAATAATTGTCCTGTTTTCTATTATTTCTTCCTTGTATTTATAGCCATGTTTGTTCTAAAACTATTCTAAAACTATAATGTTTACATACAAATTAATATGCATAGGCCTGTTTATATATTAAATAACGCTTCACATCATGTGTGTGAATGTGTGCTATATTTATATTTATTAGGTATGTAAACAATTATTTTAGAACAAACAGTACGGACAAAAAGGAAGACATAGACTAAGGTATAAGGTAAAAATAAATATTAGAAAACCAAAAAATGTAGAAATATGTAATAAATGATAAAGAATACATGATATTATTGCTTCTTTAGTATAACCCATTCAAATCTGTAATCTTTCTAAATAAATTATAAACGTTACGTGATGAAAACGCTTTACGAAACACAGAGAGAGAACAGACTTCGACTCAACACCGGCACTGCACAAACAAGACCCAACACAAGTGTATGAACATAAAATTGTGGTGTTTACGGTAAAGTCCCCTTCAGCTGATTCCAGTCACATGATCGTCTCGCGTTGATTCATGTGTAATAGTGAGTTATCGAATGTACAATCAAAATCAGAGTGCATTGTGGCGGACGCACCAAATAGTGCACGATGAGATAGGGTGCTGTTTCGGAAAAAGCTCCGGGGCACAAACTCTTTAGCTTTGCACTAAAAATATGTACTAGTACTCAACAGTAGGCTATTATTAAAGCATAAATAAGCGAGATTAGACACAGCTCTGTTTATTTTCCTTCCACTGCATTGCAGTGGCATATGTACCCTTTCACTTTCACTTCCTGCTTAACTACAATCTCTCGGTAGCTTTGTGGCATCAATATAACTTAATGCAATGGAGTATTAAATAATTTCATTGTTACATTTTGTCGTTACTCTCTAGGTATTAAATGTATGTTTCATGTACTGTCGGAACAAAAACATAAAGACTAGAGACTGCGTGTCGTCTAAGTACTTATATTAATTCTCACATTACCACTCAAATAACCTCACAGAGAACAGCGGATGTTTAAAAAAAAAAAAAACTACATCCGCACACCCATATAGAAACATAAACGCTGATTATAGCAAAACCGTCTGACGTTAACATTTTAAAACAAACTCTTAGCGAACACTCTTAAGTACCGTTAAGCAAACTCACAAAAACTGTATCATCGTAGTAGCAACTTACCCACTGATACTTCAACCAGGAGGAAAATTGCAACTCTATACCACCAAAACGAATTCATGTCTCCGTTCAATGCGTAGACCTTTCTGAAAGCATTACTACATTCACAATGTGCTTGTTTGAGTGTGTGAAATCTGTTCAGTTTCCGAAGTCTGGTATCATGGCTAGTAGCTACTATAGCCAGAAGAACAAGTGCTGGAAGTGTTGTCACAAGGGGCGTTCACGCCATATCGTAAACTTTACAGCATGTAGCACTACTTCGTAAAAGTTGTGATGTTACGTCTGACACCGACGCTCCGATGCCTGCTTCACAGTCAACTCGAAAAGTCGACACTGTCGGCAATGAACCACTGTCAAAGAGTACGGATCGTTACGTCACAGTAAAGGTCGCTCTTCTTCTTCTTCGGTAGTTTTACTGGCAGTTTGCAAACAGTGTGCATTACCGCCATCTTCTGGACTGAGGTGTGAACTGAGGGGGATAAATAAATAAATACGACTAAGGTAACTAAATAGGTGCTGAGGTTTCTTCCTATTCTATATCCTATTTGAAGTTGATCTGTAATTCTTTTCGGATCATAATATTATATTTTGGGATGAATACTATGGAGGTATATTTGGTGCAAAACAACTGCACACCTGTGACAGTGGAATTTGTATTTGTAGAGATTATCCACACATGTGTATCAGTAAATTTGAAGTCACAGATGAAGAGTTGCAAACTTGTAGATTTTTTTTCTTTCCCTCAAATACAACACAACAGTTACACATTCACAAATCCTTCAGTGCAGCTGCACAAATCCCATTTTACAAATCACAGATTAAGAAACTCACAAGCTCACGTTTTTTGCTACAATTGCTGCAGTAAATATGGTGCAAAACCTACTTGAACACCTGCATCAAAGTATGTGAAGTCACACACAAATTTTGTACATTCGCAAAATCAGTTTGTGCATCTGTGCGATGAGAGTTGCATGTGTGTAAAAAAAAAATTCACAATTTTTTTTTTTTTTTGAAATATTTTCTAGCACAAACACAAGTACATAAATACAACTGCTTGAATCTGCTGCTACGAGTTTCAAACACTCTTTTTTTGTGTGCTCTCTGTTTTGCACCAAATATCTCGAGATAAGTGGTGCGAAAGTGATTTGTATACCTGTAGGCTATGTTCAGCACTTCCCACCAGGTGGCGCCCGACAGTTTATTAATTACCAGCAATGTTTCAGCAAGAAAGGTATTATTTTCACCAAGTGGAGAACAATATAAATGGGAGTGCTAATTATACACAGATGAAGGTAATTACATACAATATTCCAATTATTCATTAGTAAACAAAATATAAGTTCCATAAATCTCAAACCATCAATATAACTTAAGTAGATTAAAAAATACAAGCAGCAAATACACACATAGGCCTACATATACCTAATAGGCTTTATTATACCTAAAAGGCCTCCTGTCTAAGTAAAAATTGGTCCAACTCACCTCACCTTCTAGATGAAAATACCCTCTCAATTCCTATATACAATAATGAAGTTATAGGATGATTAAGTTCAACAAAATGCAGTGCTAATGGAAGGTTCATATTTCTGCATATTATTGCACTCTGATGTTTCACGATGCGTGTTTTATACTCTCTATTTGTTTTCCTACATATGATTTTCAACAATGACAGTGTTAAAGTGGTTTCTGTTGGTATACATGGAGAAGAGAGGTCCGATCTAACTAATTTATCTCCTAGATTACATTCAGCTATATTCAGTTAGCCTATGTTTACTTTACTGACACAACAATGTGCCCAGGATGGTAAAATAATTATTTCAATGTATTACTAATAAACAACACAAGTCTTGTGCATACTGACATGGTTTGACATCTATAGTTATTTGATTGGTTTTTTTCCTGATGTGTTAGAAGTCATATATGTAGAGCAGAGAAATAAGACATTTTTTTCTGGGGTGCATGCCCTAGAAAAATTCATATGGACCTTGGTATTTATAAAATCCTCTGTACGGCCCTGCTCATGACAATAAGAATCCACTCTCAATAGTGTATGACGAGCTGTAGGTTTTTTAATCGGATCCCTATGTAAAAAATTACAAGCTACCCACAAGTCTAAAAAGCTGATTTGATTTGGGTTAGCATCCAGGGTAAATGTTAAGAAATCAGAACAACTGTTTAGATAATAATAAAAACAATTTAGTTGTTCAGTTACCCGATTCAAAAAGACAGAAATAATCATCCAAATTAGTATATTAGAAGAAAAAGCATGTATCTCAGTTAAATGTAGGCCTATGTGTGTATTTGCTGCTTGTATTTTTTTAATCTACTTATATTGATGGTTTGAGATTTATGGAACTTATATTTTGTTTACTAATAAATCATTGGAATATTGTATGTAATTACCTTCATCTGTGTATAATTAGCACTCCCATTTATATTGTTCTCCACTTGGTGAAAATAATACCTTGATAAAGGCGATTTACTTTGCTGAAACATTGCTGGTAATTAATAAACTCTGCTTCAGTGAGTGTCAGGCGCCACTTGGTGGGCAGTGCTGAGCACAGCCTGCAGGTATACAAATTACTTTCGCACCATTTATCTCGAGATATTTGGTGCAAAACAGAGAGCACACGAAAAAGAGTGTTTGAAACTCGTAGCAGCAGATTCAAGCAGTTGTATTTATGTACTTGTGTTTGTGCTAGAAAATATTTCAAAAATAAAAAAATATTTGTGAAAATGTTTTTTTACACACATGCAACTCTCATCGCACAGATGCACAAACTGATTTTGCGAATGTACAAAATTTGTGTGTGACTTCACATACTTTGATGCAGGTGTTCAAGTAGGTTTTGCACCATATTTACTGCAGCAATTGTAGCAAAAAACGTGAGCTTGTGAGTTTCTTAATCTGTGATTTGTAAAATGGGATTTGTGCAGCTGCACTGAAGGATTTGTGAATGTGTAACTGTTGTGTTGTATTTGAGGGAAAGAAAAAAATCTACAAGTTTGCAACTCTTCATCTGTGACTTCAAATTTACTGATACACATGTGTGGATAATCTCTACAAATACAAATTCCACTTTCACAGGTGTGCAGTTGTTTTGCACCAAATATACCTTCATAGAATACCGCTGCACCTGTTTCCCCAGTAACTGGATCTTTAGACGCATCTGTGTTAATCTGTACTGCATCATTATACATGGTTTCTAACATATTGTTGGATATTTTGATATCCGGCTTTATTTTGTATAATACTTTTTATTTCCGTGCTTACTATAGGGTAACAAAATAACCATAGAGGGATGGAAGTACTTATTGTTTTGCATCATTTAATAGGGTCTAGAAAAAAGAAAAGGGAAGACTTCTCTGGGTCAAAAAAATATATAAGCAATAAGGTACGAGAGGCTGTGCTGTATCGTGAATAAGTTACAGCTGAAGGGCGTTGTTAGGCACGACGCGAACACATGTGTTCCAATGTGTAATATGCATGAAAGCTCAAATAAAAACAACAAACCGATATGTGTGGTTGCTAGGGTGTTGCTAAGGGCACAGTGATAAACAGAACCGTTAGGTGAAGCGGTCATAGCAATGTTGAATCGAACCAATGAACCAATCAGAATCAAGGATTGGACTAACCGTTTTATAAAAATGTATAAACAATCCAGGTTGCTCTTCAAAAAAGGGCCTATAATAACAAAAAGAAAATAGAAAAATTAGGCACTTCTGAATGTAAAAAAGCCTTTAATAAAAAATGGCTACATGCCAACGCGTTTCAACTAAACAGTTTTTATCAGGGCATGCCAAACATACACAGGTGAGTGCATTTACCAGGTAGAAAGGTATGGGAATTGGGAATGGTCACATGACCTAAGCCCCAACCCCAAAAACAACTTAGTAAAACTTTTTCAATTATCATCATTACAGCCAAACACACTGAGCTGTTCACAAAGAAAACACAAATAGTAAAAAAACAAGTGATGATTGCACAAATGATTTGTTATACTTGAACATTAAAAACAAACACTAGAAAAGTATTACCAAAGACATACCCAAGATTACTAAAATGCCCTATAAAAAGGGTGAGAAATACATCTCATCATTTAAAGCTGCGGTCGGCAACTATTTTGATCATATTTTTTGGTCATATTCACTGAAACCAACACTATGCTCTGATAGAACAACATAAATTAGATGTCACGAGTGACTATCGGGGCGGAACCAAAAGTTGGGAAGAATGGTTCCCCCCGGACTGATGTATGCAAACATCGACACTTCCGGGTTGCCCCGGGCGACGAAATCAGCGGAAACCAACGACAGGTGAGAGCGTCTGCGTGGCGAACGCTGATTGGAGGATGAGAAAGAGGAAGCTTATAAGAAGCATGTGAAAGACAGGTTAGTTGCAGTTGTTTTCCCCCCCGTTGTTGACGGTGGTTGTAGTGGGCGTTGTTGCAAGTGGCAGCAAAGTGGACGAAGAGGAAGTGGAGAGAGAGCGGACCTGTTAAAGGAAAACAGAGACAGAAGGAACGATTATGGAAGCACCATATATCCGAAGAGTAATATGTGTTTACGTAAAAGTACTTATCTGTATTGAAGACGGATACGAAGGGCGATCCTTAAAGGAGAGTGTGTACAGCTAGCCTGGTAGAACCATCCTCTGCTATTTTGCTTCGCTTCATAGACAGAGTCTGGCTGGGCATAATTGACAATCGTTTTCCTTCTCATGGGAGGGGCTTGTCTGAAGTTTAAAATCATTGGTCTAAACGTAAGCCAATCACATAACGTTTGGATATGATGTGCGTTATGCGCCAGCTCAGCCGCATCAAATTTCTGCTGTAAAACACACGCATGATGTGAAAACAAACCCATCGAGCGAAATACCGAAGTTAACATGGCTATGAACGACTTCTGCAGATTATGTAAAGTAAATCGGGCCAGAGCTAGTTGAACACTATCCTTACGGTGTCTTTCCACTCACGTCTAAGTGGAGGAACGCCCGTCTCTCCTCACAAACTCTTCCACCAGACGGCCATAACCATATGTAAATTAAATCTTCCTACCTTTTTTTCTGGTTAATCAGGAACGTCACCAAAGAATGTTTGCCCACGCGTCCTCCACCATTAACTGTGAACAATGAAATTTCCTTCCATGATATCTCGATTGTTGTGCACGTCAAGCTGTGCTGCACACAGTTTCTCGCTGACGATCGATAATAGTTGATAAATTAAACTTTTCCCAAAACCTGTCGGGAGTAGGGCAACAACATAATCTCCATTCAAAATGTTTAACAAACACTTTTCTTGTTCGGGATTAAGTTGACAAGTGCCGGTTCTCCACAACAGAGCAAATAGCTTTCTGTGCCTCCATGTCCACTACAAACTACAACCGTACATTCGGCGCTTAGCGTCTACGTCACGGCTCTCAGCCCGCCCTCTGTTCATTGATTCGCCGGTTGTTTTGAGACCTGAGGAAAACGGTTTGAATGGGAGGTATCTCAGACTGAGTACAGAAGCGTAATGAAATTTAGCGGAAGTACAAAGTCTGACGTAGTCAGGCTAGTGTACAGCCGGCGACTTCTCAGGATAACGCTGGAGTAGAGAGAGGACGACCCTAAAAGGGGAGAAAACACCATAACGATCCGTGAGTACCAATGCCTCTTGTATTGTGTTGAAAACTTGGAGTTACGGACAGTTATTGCTGTGTGCAAAGTGTGTTGTTACGTAGTGACCCTACCGTGGAATCCGAAGCCGGTGGGTGAGCCAGAGGATTGGAGGATACCCAGAGCGTAGTGCGGGGACTCGCGTCATCCGTCCAGAGTGCCCGCGGCCGCAAGTGAAACACCAGTATGAGCCCTAATTTTCACTATTAGAAGTGTGGAGTGCCGTGTATGAGAGTGCATTATTGATGTGTGCGCACTTGAAGCATTTGCTGTGCTGTGTCCCTGTTGCTCATACCGCCCCTAGGAGTTACCAGTTTTGCTGTGAGGCACCCTGTGGAGCCGATGGAACGTGTTCACTATCGAGGACGTAATTGTTACTCCCCCCGCCTGCGCGTCTTGAGCCTGTATGCTGTGGGAAGGACCCTAGTAGGAAGTACAGGAAGGAGAAGCATTGTGGAGATACCTATTGACTGTGGTGTGCAACTTGCACGGTGAGAGGAAGTCTAGCTGCCTGTCCCACCAGTGCCGGCATTGGGTGTTGACCCTGAGAGTGAGCAGAGGCGCCCGGTCCGTGACAGACTTCACCTCCCCGTCTTACCTGTTTCCTCGCCGTGGGCTAAGGCCAGGTGATGTACATCCTTTCTATTCACCTAAGCTGTAATACTGCTGTGTTGTGTCTAGAGTGAGGGAAGAAAGAGTAAAGTTAAGAGCCATACTTACCTGAAGAACCTGTGGAGTAAAAGCCTAAAATAAGGGTATACGTACCTGTACGGTCCCCCCTGACACGATGGAGACGTCGTTGAGCGACGAAGGCGGAGCTATACTTCCCTAGGCCGCCTTGTCTTGCAGAGCCACTTAGAGTCCACTTTAAGAGCCACACGCACCCAAAGGGTCCTGCAATTACCAAAGCTGTATGTCAGTAGAGAATAGAGCTGAGAGCTATCTGCATGTGAAACTGTCTTGTCGTTGCAGCATTGTATACCACTGAGCCACTATAGAGCCAAGCCGTGAGTAAGAATTGGACACTTACCTGAAGAAACATACCCGTCCCGTCGACTGCCCAGCCACCTTAGGGTGAGTTTAAGTTCACCTTACCTGAGTGTCCCGTAGGTCCCGCCTTGCACGCCGAGCAGAGCCCTGTCCATCTGGCATTTCCCCTGGCCCAGGCTGGTGACGCCCTCGAGGTAAACTATCGGGTAAAGTAGAGTGGTGGTCACTACACATCCTGCTATCCAGCCCCCTTAGGCCAACGAGAGGCCTTGGTGCACAGTGAGTTCCCCCTGTTAACCTGTTTTTTTGTGTGTCTGTGACCACAGTCGATCCCCGGCCCAGGAAGCGACACCAGCCGGCTGCGGACGGAGAAGAGTGGCCCCGGTGTCCTGCAGAAAGGAGCCAAAGAGAAAGAGAGTTAGATCACGGACGCAGAGAAAGAGCCATATACTTACCTGTATCCCTGACGGGAGGCCATTGGAGCCAGTCGTGGGACGACCAACGGAAAACACCGAGCAGGTAGCTGTCACAAAACCCCGCACAGTCTTTTAAAGCTTTGTTTGATCTGCCTCCAGGAGCCAAGGAGCGCGCCACAGATAGTAGGACCAAGAGGAGGAACTCCGCCCCTCTCGGCCCCTCTCCCCTCCCCGTGCTCAGTATTGTCCGGTCCGACACTTGGCCCCTACCCCCGAAGATCTGTGGAGAAGACCTTTTAGAAGAGAGACCTTTTAATAATTCCCCTTGCCCCTCCCCATTGCTTAGAGCATTTTAAATAACTTAAATAAAATTTGTTTTAACTTACTTACCTGTGTTCATCTTGTTGGTCATTGTGGTGCTTTTGGGGACCTCCTCGAGGTGGAACAGACTGTTTAAGAAAAAAAAACGCGCTTCTAGCTCCACCTAGAAGTGGAGCTAGAATTTTTGCAAAAATCCACCGCTCCCGGTTCATTTGGTCCAATCAGCGCAGGCCGGTTCATTTGGTCCAATCAGCGCAGGGCTGTGTAAAATCTGCCTTTCAATCACAGTACCTGCACGCGCCACAGATCCCCCCTCACGCGCGCTACAATATCATGTGCATCCGTCTGAAGTTCACAAGCGTGTTGGATTAAACGCAGCTTAAAGGAATAGTCTACTCATTTTCAATATTAAAATATGTTATTACCTTAACTAAGAACTGTTGAATCATCCCTCTATCATCTGTGTGTGTGCACGTAAGCGCTGGAGCGCGCTGCGATGCTACGATAGCATTTAGCTTAGCCCCATTCATTCAGTGGTACCATTTAGAGATAAAGTTAGAAGTGACCAAACACATCAACGTTTTTCCTATTTAAGACGAGTAGTTATACGAGCAAGTTTGGTGGTACAAAATAAAACATAGCGCTTTTCTAAGCGGATTTAAAAGAGTAACTATATTTTATGGCGTAATAGCACTTTTGGGAGTACTTCGACTTGGCGCAGTAACACCCTCCCTCTCCCATTATGAGAGTGAGAAGGGGAGCGGACTTTTCAGGCGAGTACTATCTGTTAATTAAGATGTTTTACTTCTTTTTGTAGAAGTCTTAGGTAGACATCTTCTTCTAGATGTGCAAGCAGCAAGTAAACTGATCTGGTAATGTGACCTTTCACGCTAGTCACATGACATTGATACATTTTAATCAAGACAATCTATTTTTTCATTTAAAAGTTTAATTTCTTGCCCAGAGCCAACATCAACACGTTTTAGAGAAATAAGAAAAAAGACACGGTCACAAATGTGACCGGTGGGATTAAATGGGTTAGGTTCCTTGACTAAAATATATAAGCATCAATTTAGAAACCGTGCATTGGGTTAAGAGTGTCATATGTTGTAAAATGTATTTAAATACAGATAAAATACTGTTATTTTTATATTTGTATGAAAATATTGAGGCTTTTATCCAAAGTGACTTACAGTGCATTACAAAGTTTACAGTATATTAAAGTTTGTTAGAACTATAACTAATATTTATGAACTAATCTCTGAAAACACCATAATTCCCTCATCTTCTATGTTTTAGAATATATAGTATTAATATATCATTATTAATGTATTAGGCCTACCTGTAATATTTGCAAAATGTCCCCCTAAATAAATAATGTTGGCATACTCTTGTCCACACTATCGGTTGCAAATCAGCTGTTCCAAAAGATACTTTACAAGAGAAACTACTAGACCAGACTATGTGCAAGGTGAGAGAATAGTTGTCTAATTTTAATGTGTGTGAACAGACTAAAAAAGTGTACTCACAATTCATAATTAGTTGTCTATTCCTATTGTCTGTGAGCCAGTAGGCCCATTTTCTGAAAAATCTGCACCTCTTTGTGGCTTTAATTTTTTAATGATCCTTACTCTAAGAAGTCAAGCATCAGAGATTAAGTGACAATGTAAAAATACTACTAGCCCATTTTGTGGTGATCTACTTGCAAGACTATTTACATTCTGTTTATAACAAAGGGTGTAAATCTATTGCTGGGATCGTAGATTTGAATTTAGCTGCTGCATGAAATTAAAGCATTTAATCCATAAGGACTATCCAGCTTTTTGATCTGTGCGTCTTTCATTAGTTTCATTTTACAAGCATGGGAAAGTTGCGCGATCTTATTTCAGTAATTGTGCTGAAATATCGGAGAAAGCTCTTACATATACATGGACAAAACATTGTGTAGCATGTTTACTTACAACACAAGCAGTGGACTCTAACATCATATTAGTTCACATCCATTTAACCCTGTCATTACTCCCGCTCATGTTTTAATGACAGGAGAGAGACTCTTCCACAGACCATCCCCTCAGTAATCTGGAGAGAAGCGGTCGAAAGTAGACAAAAGAGATGGATTTAAATACCAGGTGTAAACGTGATGTGTCTCTCCACTTGTGATCCGATCGATGAAAACACATCTTAATACCAAGTTTAACAGCCCCTGGGATATTTGTCTTAGATGTTCTCTACATTTTTTCAGACAGTGAGTGAAATCACAGAAATTCTGCTACCCCAAAAGCCCAATGTTGTAATATTACAAAATTCCCGTAAAAAAAACTTACTAAAATTTTAAAAAAATATATATACTCCTACAACTACATATAAAAGGTGAAAACAGTTATTTTCTATATTTGGGTCTTACAGGGTAAATCATTAAAATAGGGCCCCGGGTCTTGATAAATACAAATAGCATTTTTTATGAGAAATTTGCAAATTAATTTTTAGTACATTTCCTTTTAATCCAGTACAAATATGTTAAACCTTTCTAAATCAAGATACATACTTAAAAAGCAAAATTACTTAAGAATAAGTTTCAAGTTTTATTTGTCATGCTTAGTTATGTCTAGGGATGTGACGATTAATCATGTGTCCCATTAAAAATGCCTGTCTGAAATCGATTCAGAATCGCAAGGCTGTGATTATGGGGCGGTTTCCCGGACAGGGATTAAACACTAGTCCTAGACTAAAAAAATTTAACAACTGTCCAATCTGAAAACAACTTGCACTGACATATTTAAAAATACATCAATACTCTTTGTTTTGCCTCAAAATGCACAGAAGTAATGGTTTCAGAAAGGCATGTTTGTTAAAATGAGTTATATTTCCTAATTAAACTAAGGACTAGTCCTGCCTTAAGCTAATCCCTGTCTGGGAAACCACCCCTATGTGTTTCATGCACAGCTTGTGCGTGTATTACGGCATTTGGTCAGTAGGAAGTCCTTATCAATCGAGGGTTCGGACCAAGATGGCCGCCTGAACTGACGCGATTTGTTGAGCTCTTCATCACAAAGTTAAATGTGTTAGCCTAAATTGATGTAAACTACAGTTTTAACTTTTTGGTAGTGCTGTATGCTTAGCTTAACATCTTCAGTGGTTTTTAAATTCACCTTGGATGGAACCCTTACGAAAAAGAAGTTTATTCAAGTGTGCTATAAGTATACTTCTTTTAAACTTTAAAATAAGAAAGTATACTTTCAGTTTACTTTTTATGTACTTCTCTAAAATGTACTTTAGGTACTTCTCAGAAATATACTTAAATTGTACTAAAGTATACTTGACCTATACTGACCGAAATGTCTAAGTATATTTGGCCTATACTTGTTTACTGACATATACTTAAAAGTATAAAGTAAAAATGCAACAATGAAAGCTACATCAAGAAAGCTGCAAAAAGCCATATGAATAGCCCTGGTGAAAAATAAATATACTTTATTGTATTTCAAGTATATTTAACTTTGCAATAGTACAAATATACTTAAAAAGAAATGTACGATCTTTGAATATATTGAAAGTATGCTTACAAAACAATTGCTTACAATTAAACTTTCAACATATTTCAAAATAATTCTAATTTAGTATATTTTCTAAAATTCTTTTAAAAAAGATATACTTGGAGTTAAAGTTCTGTGCAATTTTTAAAGTATACTAATTTGAACTTTAAAAAAAAACTTTTTAAAGTTTATTTTAGGTATACTTTATCTGTTTAAGTTATCATTATAATAATGCACTGACAGCATATTTATAAAATACATTATTTAGCATCCTTTAGAAACAGTATATTTTAAGTAAATTTTGAAAGTATATGTAATGTACAAATGTATATTATCTTTATGGAGAATCTTGTGTTAGTAAACTAGTAGGTTGTTAATTTTGTGCTTCAGGTATACTTGCAAGTATTCTTTTACTATACTTTTAGTTAACTAGAAGTTTACTACTCAGCTTTACTTTAAGTAATATATATATAACTATATATATATATATAACTTAAAGTACAATACAATGTTCCTGTGTATTAATTTTCATACTTGACATATACCTTTTAATTGTACTTTCAATTTGAAGCTAAATCTTTCGTATGCTATCAGTGAGCTAATCAAACAAAAATAATAAATAAAAAAATTATATATATATATATACAATGGGACACTACAGTGGGACACTGTAGAAATTGTGAGTAAAAAATGAATGGAATAATTTACAAATCTCATAAACTTATATTTTATTCACAATAGAATATAGAATATCTCTGCCCATCTTGACTTCTGAGAGACACTGCCACACTTTTTATACCCAATCATGTTGCCAATTAAGTTGCAAATTGGTCCTTTAGTTGTTCCTTATATGTACATTTAACTTTTTCGGCCTCTTATTGCTACCTGTCCCAACTTTTTTGGAATGTGTAGCTCTCATAAAATCCAAATTGAGCCAATATTTGGCATGACAATTCAAAATGTCTCACTTTCAACAGTTGATATGTTATATTATATTGTGAATAAAATATAAGTTTATGAGATTTGTAAATTATTCCATTCCTTTTTACTCACAATTTCTACAATGTCCCAACTTTTTCTGATTTGAGGTTGTATATATATGGCTGAATCCCCTGAATATTAACTTTCGTTCTGGACTCCATTTCCATTAATCCCGCATACCTGGACTGATTAGTCTGCCACCTGAAACTCATTGGACAGCCTATATAAACTCTCTGGAATCATTCAGTCAGTGCAAAGTCTTGATTTGTGCCGGCTGTCATTGCTGAGCGGTTTGCCTGCCTGCATCTATCTGTATTTATTGATCTTTATCTGTTTTACCCGGTTTATGAGTATGTTAGTGATGGGCAGTCCGGCTCTTTCCATAGATTCGGCTCTTTCGGCTCAAGCTCCGGCTCTACATTTTAGTGATGGCAGTCCGGCTCTTTTCATAGATTCGGCTCTTCTGACTCGGCTCCCTTAGAAGAGCCGGCTCTTACAGTGCCACCGCTGCCTGCGTCTGAAGATACGGCTCTGCTCGTTCGCTACAAAGAATCAGCTCTGAGCGGCTCGTTCGCGAACGACCCATCACTAGAGTATGTTTGTTGCCTCCCCTCACCCTTTTGCCTGTTTCATGACTACGAGATTTGCCTGCCCTCAGTGTTGGGGGTAACGAGTTACAAAGTAACAGATTACAGTAACTATATTACTTTTTTGGGTAACGAAGTAAAGTAACGCATTACACTAATAATATTGGTAACTACACTACTTTACTAGACTATAGGGGAGCGGGAAATGAAGACGGAGGGTTTTGGCCACTGGGGCGATATTTACATTACTTTCAGCTTATTGCTCGAAAGGACAAAAATATTCATGTGAAATGCACACTATGCCCACACGACAAGTGTCTTTCAACTGCTGACAACGCGATGAGCAACCTGTCTAAGCATTTGTAAACCCAGCATGGCAATACAACACTTGTGGCGAAAGATCCTGCTTACCGGTCATTTAAAGGAGTCACTCATCATCAGCCGACCCGCCTAAACCATGTCCATGTATCTATGTGGTAAATTAAGAAAAAGGAAAGTAAAGTAATAAGTAGTGAAGTTACTTTTCAAATGCAGTAACTAGTAAAGTAATCTCATTACAATTTAAAGAAGTAACTAGTAACTAATTAAATTTTTTAAGTAACTACCCCAACACTGCCTGACCTACATTGCTGTGTTTGCTGTTGTTTGACCTTGCCTGTTGAAATATGAGTGTGTTTAATAAAAACCTGCAGATGGATCCTCAGTGTCAAAGTGCTTTGTTACACAAGCAGGATACAATAAGTAACCTACTAGTTTACTAAGAGTACACTAACAGAACATTTGCATGTACACTTTCAGTATATGAAAGTAAACTACTAGTTAACTAAAAGTATATTAAAAGAACACTTGGAAGTATACCTGCAGCACACAATAAGTAACCTACTAGTTTACTAAGAGTACACTCACAGAACATTTGCATGCACACTTGAAGTATAAGTCTAAAAAACTACTAGTGTACTCATGAGTTCACTTGCGTACAAATGAAGAACTAATTGTGCACTAGTTGGACACTTAAAGTTGACTACTCTTACACTTATAGTACACTTAGAAGTATACTTTTATATACTAAAAGTGGGCCAATTTAGTCCCAAGCGGTATTCAAGCAGTACACTTACAAGTATACTACTAGAACATAAATGTTAGTACACTTACTACATAAAGTATACTTAAAACTATACTCCAACATTACTTAAGTATACTTAATAAAATGAACTTGAAAGATACTTATTTTTCGTAAGGGAAGGTAAGAAAAGAAACAGGAAAATGCAGTCATCTTCAAAGCAAGACAGGGACAGTGAAAGCACGCTGCTTAGTAGTGGTCACGATTACAGTTTAAGCGGAACTGAAGGGAATGACCTAGTAGAGATGATTATGGATGAAAAGGAATTCCCGGAGTTACCGGTGACCGCTAGCGAATCACCTGCAGCTAAGAAAACAATGAAGTCAGTTAAAAGCGCCTCTTCCTATGCTGAAGTTATCGCCACACTCTCTCAGCTTATTAATGAACGGTCTGATTGCATTGAAAAGTTGGTGAGCGGCAATACCGAGAGAATTGATGAGTTGAGTAAGAAAATTTACACTGCTTTTGTTGAAATTAAAGAAATGTCCAGAGGCTCTTTTGGCTTGGTCTCTGATAGTCAAACACAATTTTTCACCTCATAAGTATTTTATTTGGAATAACTGCAATATTTTGTACAAAAATAAATCTATTTTTTTTTTCAGAATTTGGTTGATTAAAATATTTTGTTAGTTTAGTCAATTAATCAATTCTCAAGGGTTTTTATTTTCATATAAGGAATTTCTAGATCATTTTCAGTTTCCTGTTTCTCCCAAAGAATTTTCAATAGTGATGGGTTCAATCCGTTCAGGTGTACTTGCTTTATTGAGAGGCGCTCATTATAATCCTCATCCAGTACCTTTAAATCTTGTTGATACATTTGTTGGAAAATTGTTTTTCTTCATCCTACAAAAATAATAACAGATCAATCCGTTAATTATTCCAGCAGGACATTGTTACTTTGCCATTTGTGACTGCTTATTGGAATAATGCGGTAGAAATATCTGCTTGAAAAAAGTCTGGATGCTTCCACATTTCTATTTCTTAACCAATAAAGTAAAAGAAATTTCCTTTTTTTTCCTATAATTCATATGTGTTACCCTGCAAACCACTACTTAAAGAGTAACTAAACCCTAAACCAACTTTTTTTAGTTAATGATCTGTAAGAATGATGCTTTATTAGTGCTGTTTATTGATTTTAGTAAGTTTTTTGACATTTGGATATAAAGTGTTTCAATACTACAATATATGGTGTAAAAACGTCTGAGTGCTGCCCTCTTCAGGTTGAACGGTGGCTACTGCAGTTGAATTTTTCTATTGGATGTTGGGTCCAAAAAATGACTCGTGAAGTAAGCAGGTTCAAGCTCACCACGCCCTTGTTACGATCTCACCACACACTTAGTTCGTCCCCTCTATCTCCGTTGGGGTCTGCCCACTTTCTTGCATTTTTTAAATATTCCCAGTGGGCGGAGTCAGGCTCTGACCAGGGGTTTAGTTACGCTTTAAAACATTTCAAGAAGGACATCTCCTCCAGTTGCTCATTTTGTGACAATTCTGAAGAAACTGTAGTTCACCTTTTTTGGTATTGTCCATTTACTAAGATATTTTGGCAAGATGTTTTACGATTTATTAGGAAAGAAATTTATAATAAATGTACTGTCAGGACTCGGCCTTGAAGTCTTGTTATATTTGTATTTTGTCATGGTGGCAGAGTTCTGGCAGTCCCAGGCCTTATGTGGAGGCTCATGCCTTGTTTACTGTGGCATGTGCCTCCGGTGTCTTGTCATTGTCCCCGCCCCCTCGTCCTCCTGCTTATTGTTAATTATTACTTATTCCCATCACCTGTTCCCTCCTCGTTATCTTGTTTAGTTTCTCTTATAAAATGTTCTCTTGTCCTTAGTTCTGTGCAGGTTCATTTTGTATTGTCCGTGTGATCTAGTAGTGTTTCATTGTCATGTCTAGTCTAGTGTTTTGTGTCCGTCTATACTGTTTGCCCCCACGTGGGCCTTTGTTTTGTCTTCTTATATATTAAAGTCTTTTGTTAACCCCTTCATCGTCCGCTATTGGGTTCATCTGTCCAAACCCTAACATGTATGTTGTTTTGGAAGGATGTGGCATTAGGTTTTGTAGACTATGATAAATCTAAGAGAAATCAGTTTTTTATTATTAAAATGACATTGCTACTTGCAAAGTTCCACATTCATAAATCTAAATACTTGAAAGCAAAACCTCTTTTTTTCTTGTTTGTTTGAAAGAGTTTGAAAAATACCTCACTACTATCAGAATGTCTGAGAACAAAAAAGCTTTAAAAACTATATCTGTATGTAATTCCTTTACTTTTTTTATTATTATTTATGAATGACATATTTAACTTATACCTCCCCCTGGTTGTTCTATTTTGTTTATGATACTCTTGTTGTTATTGTTATAATTTGTCATTTTTGTTATTTGTACATTGTTTTTGAAAAGAATAAACAAAAAGTCCTTATCAATCTAAAATCATTATGAGTTGGAGTCGTTTATAACGTGCATTTAAAAAAGCAACACTCGTTAAACAGAATCATTCAAAATATTCCTTATTATCATGAAAATACCTGAAAAAAAATTGAAGAACAGCGTATAAATATTCCTGTAGACATTTCCTGGAATAGCCTTGTAATGCTACTTCTTCTATGGCACAAAGGGAGTTTCTGCATCAGAACGCCCCCTGGATTTTGGATGTGCCGGGATTTCACCATAATTCATTCAAATTCATTCATTGAGAAAACGCGCATTTGCACGGTTAATCGTTACACCCCTAGTTATGTCAGTGACAAAATTTAAATGCTTAGTGTGAAACTCAGACATTCTACATCAGTGTTCAACAAAGATACACAATTTGAAGGAAACCAATTTAATTTATCATTAATGAAAATATCTAATTCAGACACATCCAATGACTATCCATCATGTAGGCATTTTTATCTTTATATACACAAGTTTTTAATCTTTAATAATTTTTTTTATATTTGGCATGTATGTGTGTGTGCTGTTACGCTTGCCTGTGTGTGTAATAAGCACAGTGTATGCTTCACTTTAATGCAGAGGTCCCCAACCACCGGGTCGCGACGCAGTACTGGGTCGTGGACAAGTTGCCACCGGGTCGCAAAAACGTCCCGAAAAAATGTGTATAATAGCCACGTAATAGCTTAATCGGGTATTTTGTACTGTAAGAGCCGACTTCAAATAACATCAATCATTTCCACTTTTGAACAGAGCCACGCTCTCTCTCTTTTTCTCCGCCTCTCTCTCTCTACCAGCGCATCAGCGATCACATTGCTGTCATTAGAGTTTGAGCATACAGTACTTCTAAAACACAACCGATCAAAGAATTGCGGAGGTATGACTTTATGAATCATTTGCAAATGTACGTCGCAATGATGTACATATGCGGAGACGTTCAAATGTGTGACAGCGCAAATGACTGAAAAGTAATTATTTTATTCTTCTTTAAAACAACTTCAGAATTATCCATCGATCGTAGCACCATGATCACAATAAACTATTAGGCTAATAATATTTTAACGGCTACACTTTTAACGTAGGTTTGAAAGGAACCTAAACTTGTCAATCATCATTAATCATGGTAAACGTGAGTCTCCGTGCAGCCGCAATTCTTCTGGCATCATTCCTCCTTCACTGCATTTTTCTTCTCTTCTGTTAACGTTACTTGGAATTGGGTCTCGAGCCCGACCAAGATTCGAGCTGCCTTCGAGAACAGCAAGCCAAGTTCGTTTAGGTTCCATTAATTATTAAGACTAAATGGGCAGGCAAACTAGTAAAAACAATGAAAGTAAAAAACAATCCGCCAAAATATGGTTTTACACGTCTAAAGAAAATATACTATAGCCTAAATAAAGCAATTATTAATTTTCCTAATGCATGGTTGTTATCTTTACTTCCGTTTAAAACGTAAATTTCGAAAAGGAGGATTTTCAGCCCCCCCCAATCTCACCCCCCGGTCCGCGAATTTTTTTTAAAGCTGAAACCGGTCCGTGGTGAAAAAAAGGTTGGGGACCCCTGCTTTAATGTATTAAAATAGAAGTAAATCGTCTTATTAAAACTGATCTGTAATTGTTGGGGTCGTTTTTTAACTATAAATGCACACTAGAAATGTACATTACAGATGTGAATTATTTTTCGTGCTGAGATCATACCATTATGCAGAAGACAACATACAGTGGGTACAAGCTAATTCAATTCAAATATAATTCAAATATATTTATATAGCACTTTTCACAATTGTTCACTGTTACAAAGCAGCTTAACATGAAATAGAAACAAAGAAAAGTAAAGATAAATCAAGTAGTGATGCACTGATGTATCGGCCGCCGATATTTATCGGTCGATTTTTGATTAATTTAAAACACTTGTTTATTAATTAAATGCATAAAGAAATCCATTATATGTAAAAAAAAATGAGTTAATGTTGTTAATAAAATACAAATGCTGAATAGCAAAAACCACCTTTGAAGGTTGTCATGCTGTCTTCTTATATTTGTTTTGGCTTAATTTGTGCCTCTCTTATTATGTTGGTCAGTTGAATGTTAATTAGATCCAATCCATGTTCAGTAAAAATAATTTGATGCAGAAATAAACTAGCTAATAGACCAACTGTATAGTATTGTATACAAGTGTTTAATATCAGTATCGGCCAGAAGTTGTCTGTTTAAATCGGTATTGGCCCAAAAAAATCCTATCGGTGCATCCCTACAATTAAGAAACAACGAAAGCATGACAATTTTTGATATAGATTAAAGTGGAGACCATGGACTGTAAAAAAGATTTGTTGGCTCAACCTAATAAAGTAAGCTACCTGGCCACCCCAAACCCCCAGTCAACCTGACCCAAAACACCAGCAAGCTAAAAAAAAAAGCTCGAACTGATTTTGCCAAGTGGTTGATGTCCTCAGGGCATCATATTGTGTTGACCCAAGGACAACATTTTTGTAAATAAAACCTAAACCCACCCCAAACACCAACCCTAACCATAAACAAACACTACAAACACTAAACAAATCAGGTAAACAAGCTACAGCTGGTTCAAAACGCCGCCGCAAGAGTGCTTTCTCGATCCAAAAAGTATGACCACATCAGTCCAATTCTGGCATCTTTACACTGGCTACCAGTTAAATATCGCATACAATTTAAAATATTACTAATCACCTACAAAGCCTTAAATGGCCTAGCACCCTCGTATATTAAAGAACTACTATCAGAATACAATCCATCACGTAAACTGCGCTCACAAAATTCTGCCATATAATGTATGACACTTGCATTACATGCGAACGGCCCCTACGCTAATAGAATTCTGTTTTTGTCTCCCTGTCTCGTCCTTGACCCCGAGGACAATGAGACAAACAGACCCAGTTCCTGCTGCTGTGAAGGTCATCTACTGGCTGTCCTTCAACGTGATGCCCAGCCGATGCGCGACCAACGACCACCGGCTGAACCAGTTTAATCCGCTTACCCGCTTCCTATCCTTACCTTGTCTATATATATAAATATATATTAATTTCTCCCTAGGGTTTTTCTCCTTCGGGGGAGTCCCAGAGAGAGTCAGCCAACTTTGGCTTAACTTAGCACTTTACTGTATACGTTACATTATTAATATGCACGCTTGTTCGGTTTTAACCTTAGCCGCTATATTCTACTTCTTATACTATGTATTGATTTTCTGTGTTCTCCTCTACATCTACTCATGTAAAGCTGCTTTGCAACAATTAACACTTGTGAAAAGCGCTATATAAATAAAATTGAATTTAATTGAACTAAAATCAGAGGGACATGATAAGTGAAAAACAATGGGCTAGAAACCTGCTAATCCTGGTTGTAAGCTTAAACTTAAAACAAACTGTAAACTTATTTCTGAAATCTGATTGGTTGATTGAAATGATGTCCCAGGGTCAACATAATGTTGCCCTGAGGACATCAACCACTTGGCAAAATCAGGAGAGTCAAAAAAAAAAAAAAAAACACACACAGGGCAACAGTCTTCAAAGGGTAAAAAAAATGGAAATGAGGACTAGCAATCCAGCATCCCATGCTAATGACCAGCTAACCTTCATTCCATGTTGGGGAACAGTAAACCAGCATCCCATGGTGTTCCCAGCATGCAAATTATACCTTATGCTGAACCCACAATGCTGGATTTTTCAGCATGGAAATCATACACTTTTGCTGAAAATCCTTCCATAAAGATGTGATTTGCATGTGCAGTCACTGTGACTCGTCTCCAAACACAATTCATAGTTTTGTTTTTGTTGGCACACAATTTTGAACAGAAAACAAAAATACAGCATATGACATTGCATCTTAAATTTTATGCCCATGAGTAACGTAGGACCAGCATTATTCAGGATCTACAATGATATCATTTTTATCCAGATATGTTACAAATAGATAATCACGTGCATCCTGTTATAAAATGATGCCCAATGCACTTGTTTTCATGTATATATTTGGTTGATACATTTATATTTGCAATATTAATATTGAATGTAATAGACCATTAAAAAAAAGAAACTTACCTACACTGTAAATAAACATTTATTAGTTCACATGAACAAGGTTATATGGTTCCATTAAAATGTTGAGTTAATTTGACTTAAAAATTTTTGTTTATACAAAGAGACACACTTGTCTTTTTCGTGTGAATTAATATTTTAAGTGAAATAACTCAACATTTTTAAGGCAACCAGGTAACTTATAAAGTTGAACCAACAAATAGTTTTCACATGTTGTTTATCGTACCCTATCTCTTACATTCAGCGAGTGGAAAATAGTGCCATTGATTAGTTTAAATAGAGGTCAGTGACAATTCATCTACAATCATGCCTTGTCAGTCATGATTGATGGACTAGCATACAGGGATGTACCGTTTATGGAGGCCCTGCCTGCCCTCCACACAGCTACCAGTTTCTCATGCACTCCCTTGGGAAACTAAAAACCCCTAGACTAATGATTCATTCCAACTTGTTCAATCACATTATTTATCCTTTAAATAAACATTTAGAGTCTTTACCGTGTTATATAGCCTGTATCAAAATAATCAGTCTCCTCAGTTGTGCAACTATTTTGTTTATGCATACCTCCTGTGTAGGTCGCAGTATATCCTGATTTTGAAGCTTGATTAGTCTCTATGTCTGAATCATGGGAACACAAAGAAAAATGCTTTTGGTTTCCCTTTGTTATTGGATCTTCTGTTTTCTCTTCTGTCTGCACAGATGGTGGGATTGTGTAGAATTCTTGAAGTTTGCATAGCTCTTTCTTATCACAATCTTTCCCATCTTCCTCTGGTCCAAAAGATCTAAAAGTGACAGATAATAAGTTGATATCCCCTGTAGCATCTGAGCCATCTGCATTTCCCTCTGGCTCAAGTCTAAATTTAGAAAGGTTCTGATTTTCCCTGGACACTCCTGTCATCACTTCCTCCTTATACTCATCTTCATCAATTTGGATATGTTGGGACGGTCTAGTTACACTGAAATGCAATGGTATTTTATTCCCTGTATAGGAGATACCAGAACTGTATAGCAGGGGCAGAGATGAAACTATACAGTTCTCTCCAATTTCAGTAGTTTTAAGACTACTGTGGTTAATTATGCGATCCATGTACGTGCAGTTGTCTTCTTCATCTTCTTTGTTTTCTTCTTCATCATCATCTGTGTCTGCCTGTGAAAATAATGATAATAGTTACATTAACAAGGAATAAAAGTTGGATTGAACTAGATTTGAATGGTAATGATGAAAAGTTGACTTTCAGAATGGTGCAAGAACTAAAGGTATGAAATCTTTTCAATGGATTATGGTATAGAGGACTACATTTACTTTTTCCTCCTGAAACATAGGTGTTGTGCAATGTCCTCATTTGACTCCTTTTTTATTCATTTGCGAAGTTTGCAAATACATTATTTAAACACAAAAGTTAAGAGAACAGTTTTTTCAATTATTGTTTTATTAGGATCATTAAAATGTTACTTTGTTTCTCATTGCTCTATTTGCCAAAAGTATGTTAATGGACTACAGTATGAGACAAAGTAGTGCAACTCTCTCTAAAATTTATATACCAAGAGTTCTGATCTTTGAAGGGAATATGGATGATTTTTGCTGTTAAATTGTTTAAAATCACTTGAAATGTTAACATTTACAAGCCTTTGAAACACGTTCAAATGATAGACTTTCCCTATTTAAATTTGCATATAAATCCCCGATTCACATGCGAGCCGAACAGTTGGTCGTGATCCTCCGGATCATTGGAGATTTGTCACACCACCACTACTACATATTTTATTTTTGTGTGGCAGGTTTTACAAACTAAGTTGCCTGGTTTAGGTAATATTTAACTAGGGACTCAATCAAAAGCTCATCCAGAACAGAATGCATACAGTCACGGCCTTTGTATAGGTCTTTTTGCAGCACTACAACAGATAAGCAAAATGTAACAGTATGACAGGAACGGCTAGGCATCTGCTGGCATTAACATATGATGCACGATGGCCAAGATAGCGTGAAAGAATGTGGATGAAGCGAAAAACGCGGCTGCCCACAGCCCATCTTTGAAGCATAAAGAGTAAGAGTAAGAGTGGAGTGCTCAGATAAACACATAAGACCCATACCGGGCACAGCTCACATCGGCTAGATGGGAAAGTAGAATGCAACCGCTTACGCTCTAGCTGCGCTGAGTGTAGTTTAGGCAGGCACATAGTCCCTTAAGAGCATATACAGCCCATGACAGCACTATAATAGGTAAATGTTTCGGGAATTAATTGTGCCCAACCACCGCACGCTCAAGGCACCTGCATGAAATGCAATGATAGCTTCATGTAGGATAGACAGCCCGCTTCACTGTCACCTGCTTGCTGCTGCAAAGGTAGAATATTGGACACGTGACAGCGCACCAGGTTGTAGTCATTGCTTCACACCATTACAGGCACTGTGTAAAGAGGGGTGTCTAGTAGAAAGGGCTTGCTGTCCTTACTGATTTTCCGTGTACAAGCAGCAAACCCAACTGGGGCTACACATAACTGCTGGCACTTGGCCAAGCACAACGTGTTTCATACGCGAGCGCAACAGGGAGAAGGACAAAGCGCATATTTTCCCCCATCATGTACCGATTGATTACGCCCAAACCAGAGAGGCATTCTTCACCAGCACCGCAGTGTCTAAGGTGGAATTGCTCGGAGCAGACCCCTATCTAGTGAGTGCTCCTGAGAGAGGCGGGCTCGCATGAAGCCACGTTCATATCCCCAACCAAGCACATAAACGTAAAGCTGGTATGCAGACTGTGCTTATATGATCACACACACTCATGCAGAAATTAAAACTAATGAAAGGAGTGCGTCTGTGGCCAGTTGTTACATCCCTAAATAGGCAACCGAGATAGCAAGATGCGCATTTCATAAGAGGGAACAGTGTTGCACCCTGTGAATGTGTATGGGTCTAAACAAACCCCAACATAAGCACCGCTGTAGTGCCCACAGTAGTGCACGTAGGTCTCAGATCAAAACAGGGGTCGCCATCTAGGATGAGAAGATAGCAGCTGCACTAGCTGTTCTACCTCTCTTGTTAGGCACAAACTGTGCACTGGAGCGGTATCAGACTCAAATTCTGACTAGAGTTGAGTATGACAACATCAGGGTACCGTTTCCTACCAGTTTGAATGCCTTTTAAATACAGTGTTTTTGTATGGGCATGCAAAATCTGTAGCAAAATTATATTTTAAAGTGTAAGATTTCCTAAATGCATTTACATTCTTTCCGCTTAGCATTTTGTCTGTTTTACTTCAAATAGCAGCTCATTTGTGTATATACTGCATATTTAAGCTATTGCAATACATAATATGGATCCTACAGTATAGATAATACTGTATATTGTACATAGGTTCAATAGGAGGGAAAACCTGTTCATTCCCAGCTATAAAAAACAAAAAGGCACTGATGTTTTGTTAATTTAATTTAACGTTTTTGTGTTCATCTATACTTTTTTGTTCGCAACGTAATGTTTCTTATTTTACCGTATGGAGTAGGCAAAACTGTTTGTTATCCCAAAAGTGGGTGGGTTGCCACCAGTGGCAGCCAATGACTCCTTTTTTGAGGGAACACGATGCGAAGCTCGTCACAACATGTATTTAGCCCATCATGTGTGTGGCTCATCATTTCAAAATATGTGTTCGGCACGTCAGGTAACCATGTGCATCATGTCAAAAAACATGTCTGCTGCACAAGTGTCTACTGCACAAGTGGGTTTCTGATTAAAGAGATGCTCGTATTTGCCAGATACTCGCTTAATCTTGTGTAATCAGAGTTTAGTGTTAAGTTAGTGTCTTGCGAGTATTTTGTGAACAAACCTTTCCAACGCGTGTGCAGCAGGCACTTATTTTGACAAGACGCATGATGCACATGGTTTACATGATGCAAGGAACACATATTATGACATGACGAGCAACACACATATTTTGAATGAATTTGCGGAAGAACAAGGTTGAAAGTTTAGTAAAACAGAATTATTAAATACACCTTAATTTAATCTATACTTAGATTAGGAGTAGTATAATTTAATCTAGATTACTCCTTGTTGGTTCACTCTCAGTGCTGTAAAATAAAATTCAAATAACCACACTCTTAAAACGAATGTGTTAAAATAACACATCTTGTGTCTAGTTAAGGACAACACATTAGATGTGTTGTCCTTAACTTAACACACCTCTGTGTTATTTTTGAAACAACACACTTTGTTTTTATTTAAACTCAAAATCAACACAAAATGACACATAATGTGTTAAATAGGATAACACAAAACAATGTGTTAAAGTTAACACATCCTTTCCTAGAGAGCAAATGTAAGAAAACTATTTTATAAACTTTTTACATGACAATTGTGAATGTTTTTACCACAAAGTAATCAGACTGACCTTTTGACCAACGTTGTCATCATCTTCATGTTGCTCTTTAGGTGGCCCATAATCAAGATTCAGTAAAGGACTGTTTTTGGTAGGATAACATTTTAACATTTTCAGCTGAGCATCAGTCAGTAATACACTCTCAGTCATTGTCTGTTCAGGGTTCAAGTAGTATGTTTGAACTATATTACTCTGAATTTGAGGAGAGAGAGAGAGAGAGAGATATTAACATTATATGTAGAATCAAAAGGCATTCTGTTAATCAAAATTACTAAGTGGCTTTCAGATTTTAAAGTTAACTTTAACAACTTAAGACGCAGCAACCTTACTTAATTAACAAACTTAAAAAAACAAGGATTAACTTAACTATTTCGCCGCCATTGACGAGATTTCTCGTCAATCAATAGAAACACTTCCCTGCCAATGACGAGATTTTCCGTCTTTACGCAAAACCGCTATTATCCACCAGGCCCTTCCCCGACTTTTTAAACCCAGAAGTATTGCCCTATGGCAAGCGGCTGTATGTCCGTGTCTGTTGTAAAGATCGCTCTGAATGTGATCTCTATGAAAAGTCCGTCACAAAAATGAAATTTTATCTCTGCTTTTTGCTCAAAATCTGGTGTTTTTGCAGAAACCTACCCATATTCAAAAGCTGATTACAAAAGAACCACTGAAGGTAGGATGAAACGTTTTATTTTGTTTGAAAGCAGAGGGTCTGTTCTTTAATTTGGTATATTGTATGTTTATATATTTAAAGAAGAACATTTTCTGGAGGGCATTAAACTTTGGTGAAAATCATGAAAAAATGCTGGCGCTGGCTGACTTTTTTTAAAAACGCTGGCGGTGAAAGAGTTAAGCAGAGTTTAGAGCTAATCTAGGGTTTGTTGATCTCAGCTTTAATTTTAAGTCGAGTTACATTGCACCACTTAAATTTAAACGCAGATTAACAAATCTTAGATTCCAAAAAGGAAATAAACAGTTTATGCAAGCAAAGATAATGTAATTTTTGTATTATAAATCACCTACATGCACAGTTAGGCTAATCTAAAGGTCTGATTCAAATAAAAACATTTGACAATCTTTTAAAACAATTGTATTGATTAACATACCAGGAAATATTGTGACAGGAAATATCGCAAAGATATTGTGATATAATAAACAAGATGTGTCGACGCATGTGTCATTAAGCGCCACCATGTGTCCGTTCATTCACTGTCCTTCGTCTGACTGGACGTGTCAGAAGAGAAGCACATCGGTAGCGGTCACCGGTGCTGTTAATAATCTTTTTGAGCCGCCAAACTCACTTTGTTGAAACGTTATAATAAACGCATCTTTGAATAGCGCCACCACGCTCGCGGTATGTGTTTCTAATCATTTAGCCAGACATTTAATTGTAAAAAAACATATTTAAACCTCCTCATATGCAAGTTTAAAGTTAATCCCTCACTGAGATTTAAAACAGAGTTTAAAGTAATGGAGCAACAGGATTAAAGATAATCTAGATTTACTGTAAGATTTAAACCTGGATCAAAATGACAGTTTAAATTTAAACCCGTTTATTCTTAAACAGGTTTAAAGTTTGGTGCAACGGAATTATTAAATTAGATTTGATTTAAACCAGATTTAGGCCTAATCCTTGTTGGTGCAACCCACCCCTAATATACTTCACTAATGAGTCACAAAAGTAATGATGGTCTGAAAAAAATTATTATTAAAATAGCAAATCACATATGATAAGGGGTGGGTGATAAACCGGTACTGTAGGTATGATAACCGCTATCGAGGTTACACGACCATTTCACCTTGCTGTGCGCGTGGTCACAAAACATAATGTTTGTACACCTTTTAAGCACCGGAGTTTTAAATCAGGTGATTCAAAGCCATTGATTTGAACACAAAAAACAGTGCTGAAAACGCGTGCAAGCCACGCATCCAGTTCTCATTAAGCTTGTTAACATTTTTGCCACTTTATTGGCATTAAATACACATATGCATCAAAATGCCCATCTTTGCAAGTATCCTCATAAACACAGCCTGATCTGTCATTCATAAAAATCAAACAGCGTTGAGAGAAAATTTTACTGCTCTTGACGAAAATCACTTTTCTAGAGTGTTCACAGACACTCTAGAAGTGAGCTTGAGTTTTGATTGTTTTTAGTATTCTTTTTTATGCTTGTTGACATTTTTTTGATTGATATTGGTACAAGAATTGTGAAAATTCAATGGTATTAAAGATTTGAACAACATAAAAACCTTATTAAAACTTTACCGTGATGCATATCATTATATCATGATATAAAATGAATCCTATCGTGATATAAGATTTTGGTCATACTGCCCACCCCTAATAGATGAGGATTTACCAGTGCTTCAGGAAGTGTTTTGAGCTTATACAGACATCCAATGTAAAACAGAATGCCTGCTAGCACCAGCACACCTAATCCAAACGAAACAGCTCCCAATGACCAACTAGCCAAGTATAACACTGCAGAGAGAGAAAAAAAATTCACATTCACATACATCTTCAAACATATTTTACATATAAAATTCTCCAAATCTACTTGTGATCGTTCTTTTCCATGCAATGGTTTTCAACTTCATTCCTGGAAGCCCACTGCTCTGCACATTTTGTATGTCTCTTTTATCTGACAGACTCAGTTCAGTTCATAGAGATCTCTACTAATGAGCTGATGATTTGAATCAGGTGTGCTAAATAAGGAAGACACACAAAATGTAGAGCGCAGTGGACCTCCAGGAATAAAGTTAAGAACCCCTGATTTAGAACCACTGATTTAGAGCAACCATCACTATGAAATGAAATGTTTTGGAGGCAAAATTTTCAGATCTGTCAGGTGTTCTTAAATTCTTGGCCACAACTGTACTGTATACTCACGCTTTCAGAAACTGTGCAACAACTTAAGCTAAATAAAAATGATCAGGAGGTTGTGAGGTGCTTGTAACCTGCTCGGCTCTTAATTCCTCTTAGACAGTGTGAGCTGCAACCAAACGAGCATCAACGAGGGGGATTATTTTTCAAATATTTGTATAAATGAAAGAATTTTCTTTTAAATGTAACCAGATTTGAACCGCGCTGATCTGGCATGAGAGTCTGACGCTCTAACAAGGAGGTTAAAGGTCTCTCACAGACTAGCTGGCCTCCGTTATAGAAACTTAATAAAACAATCACAGAACCTAAACTGTACATGCCAGAATGCATTTATTCTTTATGCAAAAACACTTGTTTATAAATCATAGTATTTAATAGAAAAAATGCAATTCACAATGTCTCAATATATAACAATAACTCTTTCACCGCCAGCGTTTTTAAAAAAAGTTGCCAGCCAGCGCCAGCGTTTTTCATGATTTTCACCAAAGTTTAATGCCTTCCAGAAAATGTTCTTCTTTAAATATATAAACATACAATATACCAAATGAAAGAACAGACCCTCTGCTTTCAAACAAAAAAAACCGTTTCATCCTACCTTTAGTGGTTCTTTTGCAATCAGCTTTTGAATATGGGTAGGTTTTTGCAAAAACACCATATTTTGAGCAAAAAGCAGAAATAATTCCATTTTTATGACGGACTTTTCATAGAGATCCGATTCAGAGCGATCTTTAAAACAGACACGGACATGCAGCAGCTTGGCATAGGGCAATACTTCCGGTTTTAAAAAGTTGCGGAAGGGCGCCACCTGGTGGATAATAGCGGTATTGCGGAAAGACGGAATATCTCGTCATTGGCGGGGAAGCGTTTTCTCTTAATTGACGAGAAATCTCGTCAATGGCGGGGAAAGAGATAAACAGGCCATAAACAGTCATGGCCAAAAATGTTGGAAACCTTGGTAAATTTGAGCAAAGAAAGCTATAAAAAAAGACTGTACAATACTTCTTCTATTTTTATATATTTTCTAATATTTATTTTCTCATGACTGGACAACATCATGTTTCTAGTCATAATGGTGCTAAGAAACATTTAAATTTCAATGTTAATTTACTTCAGAGATATGTTACTCATAAAAATTTCTATGGGTGCAAATAATTGTGTCCAGTGTGTATTAAAGAAAAACATTTCTTTCATAATGTAATTTCCCCCCTAACTTTGTTAGTGTCTGTGGTCATTTTTATTGCTTGGATTAATGATGAATGATGTGTTCTGATGTCAGTGTTTAAACTCTTAATGTCTTGATAGAAAGTTACGTTAGCAAGCAGCTAACGCATGCTGCACTAGTGTTTACATGTTTGCTATGGCCCGGTTAGTTGTCATAAATGCTTAAATGAGTGTAAAACTGTTAGTGTCTATTATTGTTTTTATTACTTGGATTAATGATGAATGATGTGTATTGATGTCGCTAATGTCTTCTCAGTAAATCATGTTAGCACTAGGTCAATACATGTTGCACTATTGTTGGTCTGTGTGGAGACTGTGTCAGTTGACCAATCAGAGCAGAGTAGGTTACTAAAAGGTGGGGTTTAGGCAGACTGAGTCATTGAACGGCTTCACACAAATCGTTTGGGGATCTCTGAGAAATGGGGTAATATTAAATGTATATTTTGAGAAAATTACAGTGTTTTTGACCTTGCATTCATTTAAACCTGTTGTCTGGTACATATAAACAGTGAAGGGAAGCTTAAAATGTGCATCTTACTGGCTCTTTAAAAGAAGAAACATTGTACATTTTTTATAGCTTTCTTTGCTCATATTTACCAAGGATGCCAACACTTTTGGCCATGATTGTATGCCTATTTAGACAAGACATCAGACTAAGAAAATAGTTGAAAATAGTTGAACGTCTTTTTTAAATCCTGGGAGTTCTCCTCGATTCTAACGACGATCGTTTCTGCTGGTCTCATTCTCAATGGTATTATTTCTTAGATTTGTTTTGTGAAAATCCTGTAAAATACAGTGGGCCCTATCTTGCACCCAGCGCAATTGACTTTGTCAGTGACGCATGTATCATTCGTATTTTGCGCCGGCGCACAGCGGGGTTTTTCCCTCCACAGATGCACGTCAGCAAACTAGGGAATGAACTTGCGCTCCCTGGGCGGTTCAGCGCAAAAAGGAGGCGTGTTGCGGCGCAAACCATCTCTTATGCTATTTTGCAGTTTCAAAAAACAATTGCGCTACTAACCAAAAAAAACTAGTCTAAAGTCAGTGGCGCGTTGCGCGTGGTTCATTATGCTATTTTAAGGGCGCATGCTTGACCATAATGTATAGCGTGCACAACGCGCATACACTTTGCTTATCTAATCTACAGATGCAACAGTTATTTTTGCAAATCATAAATTGTTACACTTAAAAATATTAATACACGAGATAAGGGGAATCATAGTGGTGAGCATTGTGGTGATAGTTTTTATTTATTCTCATGCAAATAACGATTAAAATATTTTCATTGTTGTGTGGCTGTATTACGTTTATTTTATGTAAATAATAGTTAAAATGTTTTCATAAGAAACCTTAATGTATATGAACTTGATTTGTTAGTCTACTTTGGGGTTGGACATTGCGTTTCTTGGGTCCGATTTCAGTGCCCCCAAACCCTTTCAGCGGTGAGGGTGGACGCAGCGATGTCCTCTGCTGGCGTTAGGTCCTGAGGCAGATCCACCTCCCGTTACACGGCGTGCCCGATTTATGCTGGCAAACGTGGGATTCCCCCGTACAAGGACGTCGGTCTCCTCGGCTGTGAACCGCTCCTGGCGTGCGCCTGGTAAATCCGTCATAATAATAGCAACCCGCCATTGAACTTGCGCCCTTGCGTTTAAAGGGAATGTTGGCTAGCGTTCTGATTGGTTTATTTGACGTTATGCCCAAACCACACCTATGAATAATGAACCTACTTCAGACCAACCCCTTATTGATTTGCGCCCGGCGCAAGAGTTATTTCTCACGCCGGGAAAATAGCAACAGCGCCCAAGATCCGCCCACAAACTCACTTGCGCGTTGCGCTTCGCACTTGCGTTTCAGATCGTTAAAATAGAGCCCAAAATGACCAAGCGCTGCATTTTCTTTCTCCCATTTTCTTATAATATTATTATTAATACAATAAAGCCATATATTTTCTAAAAAGATTGCACAGAGATGGTAGCAAAAAAGCAATGCTGATGTCAGGACAGCAAGTAATAGAATTGAATAGAAATTATAACCATTATAACAGCAGTCACATTTATAATCTAGAGACCTGCACTGTCTATCATAATGTATTCAATAGAGTTTAATAAAAGGTGTCATCTAATTGCTTCATATATCAGTGCAAAAACAGATTGTGTTTTTGTGGTGCTTTGACAAACATTGTCAGCTTTGTTCATGGCAAAGAAAGTTTGGGATGGTTGGATTAATGAACTATAATGTGAAATTAATTTAAATGTTCAATAAATCAAAGTTTTGTGTGTTACACATTACTAGTTCTTAGTATAGCATAGTATACCGTGTTTTTTTTTTTTGTGGTGGTAGTAGCCATTGAAAAGGGCAATCATTACCCACCAAGTAAATTTCAGATGTGTGGGAAATACTGAGGCTTGATTATTATATATAGGTAATCTCAGTCCAAGCAATACACTGATAATATAACCTAAAGTGATATTTTCTTAATTGTAGTATGGGAGCAAAAGTGAGACTTGAAAACCAACATAGGTCAAAAGGGGTCTATGATAATAAAAGACATCTGTTTACACATCAGCACTATAGCCTAATCATATTAATTTTTGTTTGTAATGTAATTGAAGTAAAGTGGTTAAGTTAATATATTTCTAAAGTAACTGAAAATTGGGGTTGTACTGTTATTATTTTCTGTTATGATTTTAAAGTAACTGAATCAACCCGACGCATTGTGGTGGCAGAATTATAACAAAAAGAGTTTCTAAAGTAACTAAAACTTCTTGTAGTGAGAGCTCGATGCACAGTGGCTCTGTGTAGTTTAAAACAAAAAACCCAAAGTAGTGTGGTTTGCTCGACGACGTACCGTAGCAGAGTTTAAATGTGATATATAGTGTTGTAAGCCTGAAGTACTGTGGCAAGAAAGTTTTAAAATATAACACAGAAACCAGGCGTAGTGTGGTTTTGTCCAATGTACTGTGACAGTGTTAAATTTTAAATATTTGAGCGGTGTAGATGAATTTAAGGCCCGACACACTGTGGCCATGTCTGAAGCAGGGACTTTCAGGTTCAGAGTCCTGACATATTGGGTTTTTAATTAATAAGTGTCTGACATACAGGAACTATGAACAAACAGACTAACAAATATCTTAAAGCAACTCGATAACGTGGAGTCACTGTAACAGTAAAATGTAAATACATATTGAATTATTGCAGATAATTCAGTAAGACGTTTAAAATGGAAAAGTTGATTGTTGAATACATCGCTAAGGACGGCTCACAGGTAGGGCTGGGCGATATGGGCAGAAAAAAATCATGATTTTTTTTTCATATTAGTTGATATCGATAATTATCATGATAAATGACAAACCTTTATTCCTCTCAAATTTATAGGCACTCACTGTATGAGTTAAATGTACAGCTGCAAATTTTGTTTGTTGCAATTGTGCAAAATAGATCTCAAGAGCTTTGCATTGCTGCGGGTCAACACAGTCGCACTGTGTTGATGTAATTGGTTACGTTTGCGACATAGGAAACCGAGGCGATTTCAAACCACGGGAATGACTCTAATTTTATGGGGAAAAAAAACTCAGCAATGGTGTTGAATGATAAATTTGCCCATGGTTTGTGTTAAATCACAGTAAAACACCACATAGACATATAAACAACAACAAAAAAAACTTTAAGACAATATTCATCTTCATTGCTAATGAAAACATTTTATCAGTGCAAATCAATGGAATATTTCTTACCTTCTCTTTGTGCTTCTCTGCTAGTGTATTCACACTGCCAATCAGAGGACTGAGTGTTGCGATTGACATTGGTTATAGGATTTACTCTAATACAGTACTTTTCACCAGGCTGTAGATTCTGTAGAACATAATCTCCATCTGAATGGACGTGGTTTGCCTGAATGTACAGAACAGCAATATAAATGTCAGAATTTCAGTTGATGTGACATTACATATGCAGTAAATAAAACCAATTAGCCAAGTAACTTTGTTTTCTAACACTTAAAATTGTGATTGTTGTTGTTGTTAGTAGATTATTGTATTTAAAATGGTCCAACCTTAAAGCCCTTACAACATCTTTTGTTACTTTTGTCAGTAAGGCATTCTATGGTCCACACATAAGGGCTTTTCACACTGGAAATAGTGAACCCCAGGTTATTCCTGGGCTACAGTATGTTTCACACTGTTCATATTTTACCAGGGGTTAAGAGGTAACCCTGTGTATTCATAATCTGATATTTTACTCAGTGCATTCCTAATCCCTATGAAGCAAGATTTCTCCATTGACAGGAAATGTTTTCTCTTAATAACAAGATAACTGAAAGGTACATTTGCACAAATGCAGTTTCAAACTTAATTTTATTTCCTGGAGTGATAACAGAAAGTAACAAAGTCAAAGTTTATTAGCATTTGTCTGCATGTAGCTGTCCGTTCGACTTTTCCGAGATCTACTGTACTACTCTTCCCTTTGCAACCCGGAAGCATTACCTCGCACCCACTTTCTTTACAATCTGAATTTCTGTGTTTTGAATTTTTGACAATTAAAGTTGGTGTTCTGAATTTCCTCTTTTTCTTGAAAAACTGAAGTTGTATTTTTTTTTTAAACTGACCATAACAGTCTAAGTATTCAAAACCAAAAATTCACTCTTTGAAAATATATATATTTTTAAAAAATATGCCATAAAATTAAATACATTTTGTTAAATGACACTTGTCTATAATTTATGCAATTTAAAGGGTCTAGGCAGAAATCGGTTTCCATAAAACTCTAGGTCAGGTGTCTCCAACTTTGTTCATACACACCTGTCTGTAATTATAAAGCAACCCTGAAAACCTTGATTAGCTGCTTCAGCTGTATTTAATTGGGGTCATAAGATTATAACCCTGCTTTATTTCACACTCCTTGCGTTTGGCACTGCAATGTGGGGTTAACCCCCCACAAAAGCAGGGCTAACCCTATGTCTGAGCATGGTTTCATAAACCTGGGTTAATTTCAGGGATAACCACACTTCCAAATTACAAGTGTGAAACGATCCTAAACCTAGGGTTAAAAGCGGGGTTTAGAACGAAGATAACCCAGGTGTAAAGTCAGTTTAGTGTGAAAAGCCCTATAGATATTTTATGTAAAAAATTCTGGACCTCTTGGAAATTTAATTAAAAAATGCTCTTTATGTAAAGTACATTTTGCTACCAGCTGGTATGGCACATTTGTCCCTTTATTTCTTAAAGTGTGGTGGGGATTGTAAATTGGCACAGGTTTTAAGATTATTTAATTGCCATCCCTGATCAAATCATCACAAAATTTGTTCACAATGGATGGGTTGTTAAAATTATACAAAATTAATGTTTCAAAGCACAACAGTTACTAAACCGTGTGTTGATTTAAGACACACATCACTATAATATGTTTTGTGTAAAATAATTAAATATTAAAATAGCAGCATATTACCTCTATACATTTGATCATTATTCTCTTTAAGCAACTAGTCAGAACAATTATTCCCCAGTCATTCTTACCTTCTTCTCTTCTGCTTTCTTCCAACTTATATTGAATGATACAGAATTATAAAACTGATCAAGCTGTTTTTTTCTTCCTGATCCTCTGGGTAGTGAGATGTTGATTTTCAGACAGTCTCCACAACCAGACAGAACTACCATGGGTGGACCTATAACCGCTAAAAAAAACCCCAAAATAAATCAGTTTTAAAGGGCCAATACTTACAATAATCTCTGCATCATATTTTTGAATTTATATAGGGTCCACCATTGACTGTTGGAGTTAGCTTCAGGTAAATTTGGGACTGAAAACCGACGCTGACACGGCTGACTTTTTGTTGAGCAGGTAAGCATTTATTTATACTTTTATGGTGTGAGGTGTTACATAAATATCTTTTTATCAGTCTGACAACATGCTCATGCTGCCGGTCGGCATTGGTATGTTAGCCGTTTAGCATCGCCTATCAAGGGTCAAAGTAGTTATATTTCTTGAAGTGGTTGAATATATTTCAATAGGACTAGCGGGTTTCTGTTCGATCCGATCGGAATTTGAACAAGATGCACTGTGTGTGCTGCTATAACAATTACTCAAAACCTTAGCAATACTAACTAATAATTATTGTGCAATTAATGTGCGCTAGGTAGCACTTTTGACCAGGGTAAACGAGGCTCAGGAGGGGAAACGTATGCCAAACGTTGTTATAATTGTAAATGTTCATTACTTCAAGGCTTTATGTGTTCACTGCTTTCAGCTAAATCTCGGTAAATCTCTGTTCCGATGTTTACTACTTGTGATCACAGCTTGACTGAGTGACGTTGTTCAGGGCGTTTCCCGGTGGGAAGGATCAGGTAGTACAGAGGGGAGGAGTGTGTGTGTGGAGGGGCGGGATGAATTTTTTAAAACTTCCCAACCGTCTCAGGCTTTCTCGACCGATTTTCAACATCATAGACTACAGCTTTAACCCAGAAAATTTTTATATTTTACCCAACAATGGGTTAAAACGACCCAGCATGAGGTAAATTTAGGGTTGTTAAATTTACGTCTGTTAAATTTATGGCTATGTTAATGACGTGTTAACGCAAATTCATTTTAACGCTACCAATATTATTAACTCTCTCCCCACCAGCGTTTTAAAGAAAGTTTCCAGCCAGCACCAGCAATTTTTATGGTTTTCACAAAAGTTGAATGCCTTGCAGAAAATTTTCTTTAAATAAATAAACATACAGTAAAAGAACATCTTCTTTCCAAAAAACTAATTTTCATCCCCACTTCATTTTTTCTCTTTTTATCACCTCTCAAATATATAGGTTTCTTCAAAAATACAAAATTTTGAGCAAAAAGCTGAGAAATTGCAATTTTCTGAAGGACTTTGATCAGATACAGAGCGATTATCAAAACATGTGTGCAATCAACGCAATGTGAGATTTCTGCTTAATCCTTGGTCTAGCCCATAGTTGGATAAATTGAGACAGCCTTAAGGCCGGGTATACTTTTTTCCGCGTCCGGCTTGCGCGCGCACGTATCCGCGCAGCTTTCCGAATATATTCCCCGCGGCTACACGGGGATTGCCGCGTTCGACACTATAGGCAATACAAATTATTTCTTATTCAAATTATTAGTCCAACAGGCCGTCAGGGCAGCACTGATTTGGCGACATTTACAGTACATTAAAACATTAGGAAAGGTGAAGAAAAGTAACTGATCCACCATTGCAAACAGTTTAGAACAAACAACAAGACAACAAAGAACAGGAATCAAACATTATGGTAACAAATGTGCTCCAAAGCTTTCTGTTCTTGGAAGAAAGAAAAGTTAAAGAAGAAAAACGATAGTGTGTGTGCAAATACTGTCTATTTCCTTTGAATAATTGTTTATAGTGGAGTGTCCTGTCTAAATATTTTCATAAAATTATGTTTTACAAAATTTGCCATACATGGTGATTAATAACATTAGTAATGTTCAATACTGTATTCTCCAAAGTTTAGCATGTCTTCACAAACACTGTTAAAGTCATATTCCTGTTAAATAGTGGATGATGATACGTCACCCACAAATTACATCTGATATTATTTACTCACCCTCATATTGTTCCTAACCTTCATGATTTCTTTCTTGAGTGAAACACAAAAAAAAAATTGGGGATTTTTTTGCCCTGCCTTGCAAAAAATACAATGGAGAGCAGTGGGGACCAGACAGTGTTTGGTTACAAACACTCTTCAAAATAACTAGTGTATCAATAAACAATAAAGAAACTCATAAAGGTTTGGACAGTCTATTCTGTTATGTAAACTATAACCCCATTCACACAGACCTTTGGTCCCAGAAAATACCCATAAAATTGCCAGACAAGCATCTGTGTGAACACAAACTCGTCTGTTAATCTTCTGGGATCATTGCCGGAAAGAGGACCTAGTCAGATACACGGAAAACCCTCTGTGTGAACAAGAAGCCGAAACAATGCCGTAATGGGCGTGTCAACACAAGTTATGGTTCAGCTCCTTACAGGGGCGGAGTGGGACCCAAAAATCTACCGGGAAATTTCATAGACCACCAGCCCTTCATGGTCAAAAAAAAATAAGCAAATGCTGAAATCTAAAATTACAATAAAATGACTGCACAACAACATGAAATACCAAGTGTAATAACTATTATTTAAAAGATCTTAAAGTCAACAACAGTTCCCTAGTTTTAGGTAAGATTAAGCTTACTATGGTTGCAAAGCAGTTGCTTATAAAATTATTAAGCTTGTTTGGAGAGAGATGTTTTATGTGACAAAATGTCAGTCATCGTGTGATAACGAAAATATAACGCAACTTACATGTTCTGAGCAGGTGTTGTCAGTGAACAGGCTGTAAACTGTTGGCTAAGTTACATACACTCGTGAAAAACTGATGCTGATTATCTGGGAAACATTCTCTAACAGCAGTCAAGTTGTCATTGTTTGTGTCAAAGTTGTGCATTTGTTGTAACATTAAAACAGGAGATCAGACTTAGGCTACTCTGTGCAGCTCAAAGTGATGCTCGGAGCTCCATTCCTCGATGGGTGTGCGAGGCTATGTTTTTTTATTGGTTGTTGCATTAAATCTTACCAAGATACAACAGTGCTATTTTCTGATTGGCTATTGTGAAGCCTCTTTCTTTTCTTTTTTTTTGATTGGCTGATAGAACTCCAGGGGAGACGGGCTTGATAGAGAGAGCAGTGCGGCCAGATAAATTTTGAGCGCTGAAGCATATTAAATATATGATAAATAGTTTTTAGTGTGGCCGGAGTGCACGACTAAAGACTGAAAGCACGGCTATTATCAGACCGGCCTTCGCGGCCTTAAAACACTACCGGCCCACCGGGAAAAGTTCAGACTCTCCCGATTGCCACTCCGCCCCGGCTCCTTACAACGAGAGATAACATGCATATAAACATTCACCACGAGAAATGTTGCAAACTAGATTGAAGCAGTTATCAGGAAATGATAAATGAGACGCATAAACAATGAGGCACCTGCCGTAGTGAGGACCCACGTGTCATGGCAACATGAAGTTGGTTCAACTCTTTAAAATGGGGGATTTACAACATTCACGACGAAAAATGTCAGCAAACTGGACTGAAGCAGATATCAGGTAAGTTAGCTCGTCACTTACTGCGTTGAAACGGAGATCATTCAGCAGCATAGAAGAATATCGCGTCACATGCTCATTTGAGCTATAATAAACGAAAATACCCGCGCATCATCCCAACAAGATATATCGTTCCTCAAAATGCGGGTTTTAAATGCATTTAAACAATCACGATGAGAAATGTCTGAAACTGTATTAAAGTAGAGATCAGGGAGCTCGTCAAATATCCACTTTGAACCGGAGATCATTCACCAGCATAGAACTGTGCGTTCACGCGCTCCTTTATAGTCTTATCATAAACAAAAATACACGCGAGTGGTTTCTGGAGAGAGAAATAATAAATAATTTGCAAACTTCAGACGCTGCGTAGAAGAGAGGGCGGGACTTTCAACAGGTCACGTGTCTTTCTGGGACCATCAGATGCCGGGTAATCATGGCAGTAGGGCTGCAGCTATCGATTCTTTTTGTAATCGATTAATCTAGCACTGAATCGATCGATTAATCGAGTAATCGGATAATTTTTTTGTGTGTTTTTAAACAACCAAAACAAATAATGCATAACGAAAATGACTTGGCTGTAAAATGTTCAAGCATTTGGCTTTTATTTCTAAAAAAACAGAGGTATTTGGCTCCAAGAAATAAGCCTATTTATTTCAATTTTTTACCCATTTAGTGTTTATAAGTGCCAGTGCCAACAATTAAACACTTTAATTTATTAATATGCACAACTGGTTTCATGCTGTAATCTAGCCCTGACATCAAAGTAAATATCTGGTTTATGTACATTTCTACACCTGCAGCATTTACCATTAGGCTTTTAACATATAATATATCATTTCTGGGATGAGCCTATTTGCTATGGTAACAACCTGTGTGTATGCGCGCACTTGCACTTGTGTTTGTGTGTGTGCACGCGTTCTGTGCGTGAGGAAGAGTGACACCCCAGTCAGACGTTCAGTTGCTTCATTGCATTTTGGTACTGCAGAAATACATACATTACTTTTCAATAGAACGCTGCATTTGGTTTGCATCACTTGCATTGCGGTGCATTTTAGGTTAAGAATCCGTTCGAAAAATCACAACATCACGCCCCGCTGTATACAGTGAATGCATGCTGAAATTATTGTTGCGTGGCTACATAAAAGTTTAAGCATATGTGATGCATTGCGCGATCGGTCTGACTCGCGTGAGAGAGAATAACTTCCTTATGCTAAACTCCAATAAGACAGAGATTATTATTATTGAACAGAATATGTCAGATTACAAGTTGCCCATATATGATTGCACTGTGGTGCCGTTTTTTGGTACACACACCTGTAGTGCATGCGTGTGTGTGAAGGGGTTCTTTTTTAATCTATACTGTCCTGCAATTGAACGTGAATACGTTTACTACTTAAAAACATCAAAGCTAAACATCATATCTAGTCAAACCGCATAACGACATCGCTACAAATACAGTATGGGATTAAAATCAACGGAAGCTACGTTACCTTGTTTCATCGACGCTTGGTGAAACAGCAGTGGATGTTTTCGGTTCAGATGCTGAATGTAATGATAATGTAATGATCCCAAACTTTAGACAGTCTCTCTCTGCCGTTTATGGACATATTCGCTCCGCCATCGCGCCAACTAAATTCAAAATGTACCACGCGCTATGATGTGCTTCCTGAACATTGAACAACAGTCCGTGTGAATCAGATCTCGGCGCGTGTAGTGCGCGTCATAGGAATTTAACGAGGCTTCGAGGCAGAATTTTTGCCTCGAGGAATTTTTTGAATCGAGTAAATCGAGTAACTCGATGAATCGTTTCAGCCCTACATGGCAGTGTGAATGAACAAAAAATCTAAGGATTCCGGTAAAATCCAGGATGCCTTTCCCGTGTATTTTCCGGAATGTCTGTGTGAAAAGGGCTTATGACTGAATTAAATTTAAGTTAAATATCGCTTTAAGACAGTCTTTTAGAGTTAACACTGATTTAAATTCAACCAAAACTATGGTAGAACCAAGTAGATACCAACATTTTTTTAACATGACGGTACCTGCTTTCTCTGGTACCGGAGGTACCGAGGTTGCAAACCTCTTCCGGTACTGATGGGGACTGATATGCTTATGTGTGTGTATTTGCGCGTGTGTATTTGTTGCTCCACACGAGTTAAAGAGGAGGAAGAACGCCTCAGACGAGCACACAGGAATCTCTCTGAAGTAGTTTGTCGCTATCAAACATAGAATTTGGCAAAGCTCTGAAAGACAGACGTCAAGTTTTATTTCATATTAACATCATATACAAACTGTAAAACTTCAATTTTATACTGAAACCTAGACCCTATATTATGTTTGTTTGAGGCAGCTGGCATTAATGCCGTGTAAACAGCTAACTTTATGCTAGATGTTAATGTTTTGTGTAAGTCAGTTATTTGTTAATGACGCTGCATTGGCAACATTATAAACTAATCTAATCTAAAATGGGCGACCATGCATCGCCATTTAGCCATCCTGTCAGCAAAATGTAGCCTAATGTCACTGGATTATATAAGTATTAAAATGTTAAGGGTTTTTAATAACTACTTTCATCCTGCAACAATGTGAGTGGTATTAAACTAATGCTTGCATTCAGAGTGTGTGTGTGTGTGTGTGTGTGTGTGTGTGTGTGTGTGTGTGTGTGTGTGTGTGTGTGTGTGTGTGTGTATGTGTGTGTGCTTAAAAATATGTTAAGGTATAATTGATACCGTGTACTTTTTGTGGTATTGGTACCGACTACTAGATTTTTGGTACCGTGAGATCCCTACGTCACGCATCTCGTTGGGTGCTCGAGACACGAGATATTCTCCGTGTATAAAACTTCATTTGGTGTGGTTTGTATATGACGTTTTATTTTATTGACAATTATCAAAAACGCGTTATTGCAGAGCGCATTTAATCCGCTTCAATCGGATGTCAGGTGGATTCCCTTCACTGAGAGTGAACTTTCCGTTTTTATTTGACTAAAACTGGATGCTCTCCTCCATGGTAAAATCATGGTACTTTTTCGTAAACGCTCATTTATAAATGGTGCTCATTTACAAATCATAAGTAATATTAGCGCATCTTTATTATTGTATTTAAAAAAGTGCACGTTATGAAACAGAGCCCGCGCGACCATCGACTTCATAGGATTAAGCTAAATCATTATTTCAACTTTGCACATCCACCCTGACCAGTTTACCTTAGGGGTGAGACGGCTTGACTCTCCATTGAAAAAGAGTGTCAGAAACTGTGGGTGGAGGGAGGAAGGAGATCATACGGGATTTTGTGGTTCCGTCGATAGCAGACTCTTGTTACTGATTGGCCATACGACTTGTCAATCATCCCCCCTTTCTATGTGGTGGATGAGCCCAGTGCTTTGATTGGACATATTTTTATTTTTTCTGTTGCTTGTTTCGAGTACTTCGCGCGGCAGAGGCGTCACCAGGTTTTTGCGTAGTTTAAAGTGACAAATCGTACCACCGTACTTTGAGGTCAATATGAGTACCTGCTACACAAAATGCGTACAGGTTGGCAGGTCTGCTAAATGCTTAACACAAAAGATGGTTGTCCATCCACTTGCACATCTGAGGTTTTGGTTTTAAAACATGCAGGAATGAGAAAATGAAGTGCAGGACTTGCTTGAATTTAAAATATTATTAAGAGAGATAAAGTTCGGACCTAATTGATGTTAAAAGAGTTATTAAGAGCAGTCTTTTTAATCAAATATTGAAGCATGAGCGCTTATTTCCTGTGAACTGTCATACTGTATTAGCAGAAACTTTAAAAAGAGGATGCTTGCTCTGACCTTGATTGAGAGGATTAGGTGCAAAAACATACAGGAGACAGTGAGTGATTGCAGTCCAGTTGTTCCAAGCAACTGTAAACTTCCATCACCACATCGAAAAGCCTGCCTCTCCCTTCATTCGATTGGACAGTGGAAAAACACGAAAGACAATGGTTGCTTTTCCACTCTGAGCGCTCCTTCGAGTGGTGCGGCAAAACGCGCATAATGCTCACTGCCCATTGAAAATCATTCAAAAAAGATGCCTGCCACTGCCATAAACACTTTTGGTATGATCAGCCCCTTACTATTCTTTGAAAAAATATTTTAACAAACTCATCTGAAAATGAAATAAACCATTTTTAATGCATACCCTTTACCAGTGTTGGGAAAGTTCACTTTCTACATGAACTAGTTCAAAGTTTAGTTCACAAAGTTCACAAACTCGTTCAAGTTCATACTCCAAAAATTTACAAATTTATAGTTCTTTTTTCCCATATTATTTTAAAAAAATGATTGCCATTATAGCCAATATAGAACCACAGACAGCAATTCAGTCAGGATTTAGAACCGGACATAGCTGCATTACTGCAGCCATGTTAGTGTCAAATGATATTATAACATCACTAGACAGCAAAAAGTCATGTGCTGCCTTATTTGTTGATCTTTCAAAGGCATTCGATTCCGTAGACCATAAATTATTGATACAGAAACTTCGGTCTATAGGCTTTAGTGAAGCAGCTCTGAGTTGGTTTGAAAATTATTTTTCTGATCGTACTCAATGTGTGTCCGTGGAAAATTATAATTCACCATTCCTTCAAGTAAATACTGGAGTCCCTCAAGGATCTGTTTTAGCTCCTCTTTTATTCTCTATTTATATTAATGATTTAGGTTATGGAATAGATTCCGCCAAATTACACCTGTATGCCGATGATACAATTATTTATTTGACTGCATCTTCCTTAAACCAAGCAATGAAACAATTACAGAACACTTTCCAAATACTGCAACTAACATTGTCGCAGTTAAAATTGGTTTTAAACTCGAAAAAGACAAAATATATGATTTTTAGCCGGGGTCGCCCTAATGTATCGAATATAATAATTACAAATTCAAATGGTCAACCATTAGAAAGAGTAAGCTCCTATAAATATTTAGGTATATGGTTGGACGAAAGACTAGCATTTGACGTACATATCGATAAGTTGCTAAAGAAGCTCAGGCCAAAATTAGGTTTCTTTTATCGTTTAAAAAATTGTTTCCCCTTTGAGGCTCGAAAGAAAATAGTAGAGAGTGCTTTTTTATCAATAATTGATTATGGTGATCTTCTTAATATGCACGCAACTACATCGCTACTTAAAAAACTAGACTCTGTGTATCGAGCAGCTTTACGCTTTGTCTCCGGCGCAGAGCCACGGACGCATCACTGTATTTTTAACACTTCCCTAGCGTGGTCATCGTTACATCAAAGGAGAAGATTACATATGTACTTATTCATCGCAAAAGCTCTTTTAGGCAAATTACCCTCTTATATATCAAATCTTCTTAAATATTATACAAATATTCATGGTACTAGATCTGGTTCTTATATTCGCTTAAAAGTCCCAAGGGTATTGTCTGAATTCGGCAAATGTGCTTTCTCTTCCTATGCTCCTCGGGCTTGGAATGAATTGCAAAATACTCTTAATTTAAATGCACTTCCAACTTTAAGCAGTTTTAAACGTCTTTTACAAAAGGTTTTAATGGATACTTGCAATTGTTTTAACTGATTTGTTGTATTTGTGTTCTTGTTTTAGATCTTTCATGATGTGATTGTTGTAAATTGTGTTGTTGTCTAATTGTACTCTTTTTGTATGAAACTCAATGTGCCGTCGTCTTGACCAGGTCTCACTGGAAGAAGAGATAGAAATATCTCAATGTGATTTTCCTGGCTAAATAAAGGAAATAAAATTATTTTATCAGTTTTAACACTGAAGCTAAATGTGTCAGATTTCATCTTCATATCCAACTTTAAATCCTTATCCAACCAGGGTTTACATTAGCATTGACTATTTTTTTATTTTTTTATTTGATTGCACATACCTTACAAGGCTAGCCGGGTTCTTCAAGGTGGTCGCCCACCGGGCGAGAAGCGATGTGCGGTGTCGTGTGTAGAACAATTCGCAGATATCGCACATTGCACGTGCACGTTAAATAGCGTGAGCTTAGAGTCTATTTCAAGGTCCAAAATATTTGCTAGCAGCCTATGTTAATCGTTTATGATTTGGGACATATATGATATTTTTTAATGTTTAACTATGTGAGTTAGTGGCGTTCTGTGGCGCGGCAGGGATTTCAACTGCGTCCACATTCAGTGTGTGTGTACATTTATAGAACATAATGTGTTTGATTTTTAGACACAACGTGATGCGGTGCTTCTCATTCGGTGCTCGACCCCCTTCAGTTCAATTTGCCATTTCAGGTTTGCTGTGGATATGACTAAATTGTGGATTTTCAGTTTGAAAGCCGGCGGGCAAAGTTTGCACAGAAATGTAAAATTTTTCCAATCCTCCCCAACTCCCTGCTGCTTTGTCGCCTACATGCTGCCCTCACCTCCATGCTGCTTTTTGTTTTGATGATGCGTGAAACACTGGTTGCTGGTGTTGCCAGATTGGGTGTTTTTTCTGCTACACATTAAGGCCTGTTTACAGTGTGTTTTAGGTCGAGTGTTATACCAACAAGTCACCCGTGTCCCTGATGACTACGGAGGTCCTTTATCTTCCAGTGACATCAGAGGATCTGTTCCTACAGAATCTTCTCGCAAGTGCACAGGTCGAGACCGCAGAGTCCAGACATGAATCACTCACAGACAGAACATGTAGCTCCCCAACACGCTTTGCTGATAGGGAGAAGAAAGGCAGTTATAATAGAGACCCACTTTAACTCCTCCTGAGCCATGGGTTCAAAGGGAGGCAAACACACAAATAAAATCGAGCACCAGGTGCAGATCCCACGCTGAGGTGCGCTGTGGTCGTGGGGGGCACAACTGCCACGCACCCTTCAGAAAAAAGGACACCAGTCTGTGACACCCCACCGTGTTGTTATCCACCCGGGCGTGTTGAGCGGAAATGGCTGCCACGTATACCCTCAAGCTAGCAGGGGACCGGCCGCCATCAGGGAGTGACTGGAGGAATCCTTAAATCTTTGGAACTGAACAGTGCACAGGGTTCTCACTTATGTCTGAACACCATGTAGTAAACAGCTGCCACCTATCTCATACTGTGCCCGGGTTGAAGGCACCCTATCATTCAATATGGTATTGCAGACACCATCTGAACACTCAAGTTAGCAGTGGCGTGGGCCCTGCAGTGACCAGACCCACAGCTGCATGTTCTCCCCGGCCAGAAGGGGGCTACCAACAGTAGCCTTTGACCCTGCTGGAGGACTCTCTGTAGCGTTGGGAAAGTCAAAGGGATTGGTGGAAACCCATAAAGGAGAACCTCTGGCCAATAGAGGGCGAGAACATCCTGCCTGCTCTCCTCCGTCCAGGAGAACTAGAGGAGGCAATGGGTAGATTCCTCTGAGGCAAAGAGATCCATGCCTCCCCTGCTGAGAAACATGTCCAGATATAGCCCCCACTCCACCAGCGAAAGCTTGCAAAGGGAGAGTAAGTCTGCCGCCTGATTCTATTCCCCAGGCAAATACATTGCCCTCAAGCTGGCCAGGTGTGCCGCTTCCCACAGCAGGAGGTCCTGTGATGCCTGCAGTAGCGGTGGAGACCTGGTGCCTCCTTTGTGGTTTATGAGATACAGTCAAGACATTGTCTGACCCCACAAGCACATGTCAACCTCCCAGGAAGGGAAGGAAAACCTGCAATGCCCTGTGCACAAGCCCGCAGTTTCAGAACTTTTATATGTTGTGAGCAGTCCCGCGTAGACCACATCCCCTGAGCTGTCCAATTCTGCCACACAGCACCCCACCCCAAGAGTGAAGCATCTGTTGTTGCAGTTTTCCGACAGGATGCAATGGAACCACTGTAGCAGCAGCCGTCAGTTTCCCAAAACTCCACATAATGCAACTGCCTGCCCTCTCGAAACAGGAGGAGGAGACGGAGGATGTGGTCCACCTGCTGTGGTGAAGGGCAAGCCTTCATGGTGACTACATCCAGAGTCACCCCGAGAAAAAACGTGCCCTGCAATGGAAAAGACATGGTCCGTCATGTCTGGAGGATAGCCAGTTGATTTAGCGTGTCCTTGAGATCTGTAAGTGGACTTATGTTTTGGGTTTATTTAAGCCTGTTATTGTATTAGTCTATAGTTCTTGCAATTTTAAAGTAAGTTAGCTGGTGATTTTGTTGTTTGAGCAACCTGCTAGGGTTTCACGTGCCTGTTGATTAATTGTTGAGCGCTCTTGCTCACTTTATTTATGTTCATTATTTACATGCTACAGTAGTTACACTCCTTTAAGATAATGTAATTAATAGTGGGAAATAATCTGTTTTTTTAATTTTTGCGCTACCTATCATCGTTTGGCAGACGTTCTACAACATCTGCTTCAGTTTTGTGTTTATTAACCCTTTAGTTTCACTTCATCACGCAGCTATTCCCGTTAGTGGTAAAAACATTTAATTAATTAATAATCTAGTATGCGTTCATTTTTTGTCATAGTTTTTTCAAAATTATGTCTATGGAATGTCCCCACAAAACATGGAAACCAGAATGTGTGTGTGTCTTGTCTGCAATTGCCCTTTGGGTTACTTACCTTTACAAAACTACTAACTAGAACAAGTATGCATGTATGTATGTATGTATGTATTCAGTGCTAATACACATACCCATACTATCTTTTTGATTCCAGAAAAAAACAGCAAACTATGAGAGGCTTATTGGTAGAAATGCATTATTTACACCACAGCAAGCCGCTGTCTTGACTGATAGTATCATCAACATGCTCGTCACTGACATGAGGCCTCTGTCGAGGGTTGAAGATGACGGGTTCACTAAAATGATCCACACCTTGAACCCTGGTTACACTCGGCCCTCCAGGACTCACTTCACAAAGCTCATGGAGAGAAAATATGAAGAGACATTATAGGAAGTGAAAACTGCATTAAACAACAGCAAACTTGCTCTCACCACTGGACAAGTGTAGCAACTGAAGCCTACCTTGGCATTACATGCCACTACATCACAGATGACTGGGACATGCAGTCATTCTGCCTCACCACCATGCCAATGCAGGACAGACATCCTGCATCTAACATTGCAGAGTGGTCGGAGCAGGTAGTGGACAGATTTGAAATTCCTCCTAGCAAAATCAATGCCATAGTTCATGACAATGATGCTAATATCATGGCTGTAGCAAATATCCTGGAGGAGAAGCATGGGTGGTCCTCTTTCCATTGCACTGGCCATACTTTGCAACTTGTGATCAATACTGCATTGAAGCATCCAAGCATTGAAAAAGCTGTCGTGCTGCAAGATGTCTGGTAGAACATTTTAAGAAAAGCGAGCTAGCCAGCAATAAACTCGGAGAGAAATAACAACAAATGGCAACGACAGAGCACAGACTTGTTCAAGATATAAGCACAATGTGAAATAGCACATTCTATACAAGTCGACTGCTTGAGCAAAGGTGGCCTGTAACAGCAACACTGTCCGACAGCTCTGTCACACAGAGAGGCAAAAGGTACCTGGATCTGAAACCAGACCAGTGGAGCCTGCTGAAAGAGCTTTCAACAGTCCTCAAGCCTTTTGAATGTGTCACTGTGTTCATGAGTGAACAGAAATAAGCAACAATATCTGCAATACCTCCACTTGTGAAGGGGCTTTTGAAGTCCGCCCAGAGTGCTATCTATGAGTTGGCTCGGTTGCGGGCTTTCCAACTCACTGTGGTGCAGCAGTTGCAGGAGAGATGGAAAAGGAAAACTGCTTTCCAAGATGGAGCACCAAACACAGTGATTCTTGCGATGGCCCTTGACCCAAGGTTAAGGAAACTGAGAAAGTTTCTGTCACCTGATGAAATCCTACCTGTTCAAACTAAAGTGCAAATGTCACTTGAAGAGAGAAAGAAGATGGATGTGCAGCAGTATGGCAGTTGCAGTGTTGTTACCTCCACCAATACTACAGCTACTGAATCAACACCTCTAGTAGCAAATTTTCTTGATTCACTCCTTGGTTCTGATGGTGAAGAAGAGGAAAGGCAGGCGAAGCTGAGGATCTCCACAACGAAGTGAGGAATGAAGTCCTCACATACTTTGGAGAAAAGAGCCTTGCCAAGGAAGAAAACCCATTATTGTGGTGGAAGGCTAACAATGAAAGATATCCCATGTTGGCCAGGATAGCCAAGTCTTACCTCTGCATCCCTGCCACCTCAACACAATCTGAGCGGCTGTTTTCTGTAGCAGGCAACATAGCCTCAAAGAAAAGAGCGAGCCTGAGCCAGTAGCATGTGGACATGCTCAAATTTTTGCATTGCAATGCAAAGTGTCTGAACAAAGAGAGTGAGAGAGAGTGAGGCCATGTTTACATTAGAGGATTTGCGTTTTAAAACGGCATTTTAAAATGAAAACGATCCTCGTTTATACTGGCATTTTAAATCTTCATCCACACTATACACCACCATAAACCCATGAAACATGACCAATCATGTAACTGGGCATGCGCATAAAAGTGTAAAATAACTTATTACTCTAATAATAGCTTACCTTTGCGCGTTTACGCAGCCTAGGGGTGTGCGATATTGACAAAAAGTCATACCTGGGTCCTTTGCTGGCAACTATAACAGACACTATTTTTGAAACTATAAAAATGTGTTTGGGAAGTCTTATACTGTTCTATCTCCCCCCTACAACATATTAATATGATTAATAGGTTAATTTGGATTTTATAACTAAACATAAAGGTCTTTATGATTTAAAAAGAAAGCATTCAAGTGAACAGTACTACACAGTAGCGAACTTGAAGCAAAAATAAATTTTAGCAAATGCAAACTTCAATCAAACATAGTAAGAGGTGAAGTATTGCTTTAACCTACCAGAAATGCTTATTGCATTAATTTTTAAAAGTGTGCGAGGTCCGTGCACGTCCTCCACAAGCAACACAGAATAGCTAAAAGCGCAAGCGCCTAAACGAGCATTATATATTAACGATGTTGAGTTTATTGTTTTTATTAATTTATATTCACAAAACTTATCAACAAAACATCGATTAAAATCAAGAGACAAATTATCTGAAACGAAATTCATTTTAAAGTAGCAAACAAAACTTAAATTAAACTCAAAAATAATGTCTGACCCATTACAATTCTCCCTTCATATTGGCCTTTACAACGCCTATATGGCGTTTAAAATTACAGTCTATCTTTCGTAAGCTAACTAAATTTAAACAAAACATAAACACCTTAAACCCAACAATACTCAAACATTAATATAAAACAGACATTATCTATAAGGATACATGTTAAAACAATCCGATATAGCGTTTATAATAGCTGGTTGGTAGATGTTTACTATTTTTGGCAAAACCTCCGTTGCAAACCAACATTTACATGAATAAAAGAATTTTTACTTTGAAAATGATGCGTTGTCAGGTTAACATCAGCTGTTCGTTTACATAAGACTCCGTCTACGTTCATTTACACTCAGAGCAACGTCTGAGTTCTCAAACTAAAACAGGGTCTTCAGCGTTTGCGAACCGTTTATGAGGGTCGAAAACGGTGATGTAGTGTAGATGAAAGGCGTAAAAGTAGCAAAAGTAACGCGTTTTAAAGGATAAACGCATTAATGTAAACATAGCCTGAGTGTGTGTGTGTGTGTGTGTGTGTGTGTGTGTGTGTGTGTGTGTGTGTGTGTGTGTGTGTGTCAGAGTCTGTGAGTGTGTGCGTTTGCAAGTGTAGTGTAGAAAACAAGTTCTTCTGACATTCAAACAAAACCTGTTAAATTTTCTGATTTCTATTGTTTTTTATTTTTTATAATTTATTTGTGCAGCCGTGAAGAGCCGTTTCGTTAAAAGGGACCGTTTTTTGGGGTGCACAGGCAAGGTGTGTGGACCAACTCCACTTCCAGGGGCATCGCTAGACCCCTTTTACTGTTAGTGGGTTAAGCAAAGGAAATTGTATCTTGCACACCGCATGCTTTTAAGAAAATAATAATAATAATAATGGGGGGGCCCGTGCCCCAGTAGACCTTTATGTCTAGCAACGCCCCTGTCCACTTCCCTTCTGTACCCGCCCCCATTGTACTGTTTTCTGCACGTCTCCTATTGAAAAAGAACGTTGCTGCGTACCATGTGAAACGCCCATAATGAGGGAGGGAGGGGAGGTGTCCGCCCTTCACTATCTGATGAGTGTAGACCACGGTGTATGTGTGTGTCTAATGTACATCTGTTGTTGAACCAGAAGAAGACGTTCGAGTTGCTGAGACTTTTTTCACATGAACGGATGGTCGCACTGGTGCAACTTCAGATTTGCACTATTGAAAAATTAGTACCAAAGTACCAAAGTAGTTTGTGTCCTGCTCTCCTATGCACCTATCATACACAGGTGTGCAACGTTTATGTGATTGATATTATATTGTATTACCAGACGTTCATGCGAAATCTGATGTAAACAATAGACTATATATCTATATTTCACGGATTATACGAATTTGTGGACAGAAATGGTCATTGGATGATTCACACATCTGAAACAGACTGGTTTTGAGGGGGTATGGCTTAGCTAAATGAGATGTAAATGAGCCCTATTGTCTCTCCCAGCAGGGAAAAGTGTTAACTTTTCTTTCTCTATTTTCTCGGCATTCTCTTTCTTGAATGTGTTACATTCAAAAGGCCACAACTTCTCCAAATCTTATCAGATTTCCATGTGTTACACATTGTTGGAGAGCCTAGAAACTGCACTTTCAGTATCTGTGAATAACTCAAAATGCCCCAGATCTGACTTGTGTCCCTACTTTCCGTCACATATATTTGCCTTACTGTAAATAATTAAACTTACAATCAACTTTTTCTTACTTTGTTGTAAAAGCTACTCTTAGATAGACTCGAGTAAAGAAATCACATTCTTGTGCTGTAATTACTACAAATTGTCTCCATGCACTCTGAACATATAACTTGGTCAACTTGTAAACTCTTAACGGAGGTACTAACGGAGGCACAATGTTTTACATCTTTTCTGACTTCTAACACACAGTGTACCGCGCTATCTTTAAGCAGCGGACTCTGACATAATATTAGTTTGCGGCAATTTAAACCCGTAATTTCTCCCACTTGCGTTTAAACGAAAGCAGAGACGGAATCGCCTGCGCATTATATTAATTTAATTATATTATTTTAGTTGTCCTGTCTCAGTCGTTGTTTGTTTGTATGTGGATTACCGGGTTTGGTTCTTTGTTTTGTTTTCTATTTTACCATTCAGTGTTATGTTATATTATTTTGTTTATGTTCACGTTAAAGTTACTTGCACTTGGATCCGTTGCCTCTGCCTGCCTTTATCTACAAAACGTTACAGATGTCTCCTAAGCCCCCCAAAAGCACAGCATTTTTATTGAAATAACTCATTAAAACATGCATCAGGGACATAAAATCACAGGGAAAGTAAGTACAAGGATTTCACTTAACCCATGTTACCAGATCTTGAATAAAAAAAACAGAGGAAACAAGAACAAGCCCATAATAAACAGAAACAAATTCAACTGCTCCACATTGAAAATAAGACCAAAATATAACAACCTGTGCTTGCACACTTTAAAAACATGATCGCTTCATAAGCCAAGCCCAAAAAAGGTTAAGAAAAACAAATTGCTTCAGCTATGTCATCATTATGACCAGAAACACCTCTTTTTGCTAAATTGGATGAATGTTTGAAATGTACATTTTATTTTGACAGCCCTAGTGCAAACTGTAAACTAGCTTCATTTCACTAACAACCTCCAGATTTTCAAGCATGACTTACTGTCTTCAAATGGTGTAATCCTTTTTTTAACTTTTGATGAATTCATGTTGTCAAGTGATGCCCAGAGTAAGAAAGTACATGGTTTGTAGATGTTTTCTAATGATTTTGAGACATCTACTGTTGTATTTCTAATTTCTGATAGCAGGTCTATTGGCTTTTCAGAACTGCACCTGTGAAAATATAAAATTTAAGGTTGGTTAAATATAATTAAAATAGAAATATTGAAGACTAATTGTGATTTTTACAATTTGCTCTAGTTGTTGAATATAAAAGGCATACATTTTTTAGAAATAAAAATTCACAGAAAAATATTTACTTCTGAAGACTCTTGGGAATCTTGGGGGGTATCTGTATGTGGAATTTTTGCTTTAACTTTGCAAAAAAATAACAACTGGACTATTCCAGCATACTAAACAGCTCATGCAAATAAATAGTTTACCCAAAATTAAAACCTCTCTCAACATTTACGCACTCTTAGAGTGGAATCACACAAAATGCTTTTATGGCAGTGAGAGGCACCTTTTTTTTGTTTTCTATGGGCAGGGAGCATTGCACCCTGTGCAAAATGCAAGCCACTGTGGTACTCTTGTTGTACTCTACTTATTCTATTTAGATGTGATGAACCTAACAGTGCTTGCAGTAAATTAAATTCAACATTTTGCATGCCACACGTTTTTGCAAGAGTGCCTGAAGTTGAAAAATGTCAACTCTGAGCAGAAAATGTTTACATTGTCTAATCAAATGAAGGGACAGGCAAACCTTCCGTTGTGGTGACAGAAGTTTGAAGTGGCTTGGAACAACCTGAGAACAACAGTGCTTCCAGTAAATTAAATTCAACATTTTTTACAGACCACTTGGTTAATTTTATTGTGTGTTTTTAAACATTACATTCTTTTTATTTTCTATCATGTGACAAGCTGCAGTGTTCTATCTGCTTGTAGATTTTGTTTATACATACAGTACCAAACCAAGCGTGCCGCACAAGCCCTGCAAAGTGAAGCCAAAACGTCTCGATCGCCCCCCAGTGACTGGTCCCAGTATAGGTCATAAACCCCGCCTCCCCATGTTATTCAATGGGACTTGAGACCAACAAAAAAAATTAATTACACTTTAATTATCTTTTTTCCGAACCTGGTTTCTGTCATTTCTTGTAGTTTTTATCATGATGTAAATTCAAATGTTTGTTTTAAAAATTAGTTTGTGTTTAGTTAGTTATTTAATGATATAAAAAAGGTGGTGTCACGTCATGATTGACAGCTGTGATATCGTGTGATATGCGCATTCTGCGAGAGCGAGGGCGGGGTTTTGATTTCGCGGCTTCACTTCCTGCTGACTACTGCGCATGACTGGTCCCGAAATCGCTCCTACGCAGACTCTAGACCCAAGATGTCAGCGCCATTTCGGGACACTGGCGGCTTCACTTTTCACCAATGGAAGGGAGCGAACAGGCGTCGTCCATCTTTTTTTACAGTCTATGTACCAAACACATTGTTTTCATAGATAGTTTTAAGCCCTTACCTCTGCTTTATATTGAAAACAGTCTGTGGAGAAGAATTCTTTCCAGGGGTCCATTTTAGAATGTGTTTGAAGTTGTCAGACAATATTGTGAAGTTATCTGGAGCAGGGATTGCAGAGACCACTAAATGGAGACAACCAAAATTAACTGTAGATAAAATACTTGTTTAGAATGGTCAAAAACTATTAATACATCTATATATCCATTATTAACATAATCACATCATTACAATATATAAATTGTACATATTTAATACATTAAATACAGGTCAACAACAGTTAAACATAACAATTATAAAGTACTGTACTTAGCCTATACTCTCTGCCCTAAAGAAACTTTGCATAAACTAAGTAACGTAACCTCGGGTCATTCGACACCCAGGTGTAAATGGAATCATTTGTTATCTTTTTCATGCTCCTCTTTCTTTAACAGGGGTTAGCCCTGAATAGGGCAAAAAAAATCTCTTCATGACCCCCAAATAGAATTTATGACATAAAATATTCTAAAATTTTAATTTAAACAAAACATATTCAATTTTACAATGTAGTGATGTTGGTAGTAGCCTTATTTTTCAGAGTTTTAATTACACAGAATTTATGATAAATTAATGTATTTTATAAAAATGTCATATAAAAATGTCATAAAACTAAGCCACCTGGCAAAAATCTTGCGGCCCCCAGTTTGAGAACCACTGGTCTAGACAATATTTGTATTCAGAAACAGAAAATTAAACTTTGCCTTGTTGAATATTAAAAAATGAATTAACAAACAAAAAAATCTGGACCTCCATGCAAGCAAAGTGTTCCTGATCATCTCCACTGGATTTGTCCTCCGTGAATGCAGATTAAATTATTAAACCAATTATCAGCATTATTGTTTTTATTCAGACTTTATGGAGATGAAAGTGCAACAGCATTATCTGACATCTACTCACTATTTAATAGTGGTCCAATAGCTGTTAATAGTTATGAAGTTTTTTGAACTTTAAGCAAGTGCACAACATCTTACTAGGAAGTCCAACCCCCAATAATACAGACCATATTGATAAAAGCACATGTCTAGTTACACATATAGAGTAACACTGTGTCCGTTCTCCGAATAGTGAGGTCAAACAGTAAGTTGTCTGTAAAATCTAGAAAAAAATCTGATCATTAAACCGCAAAATATCAAACAAGTTGAACAAAACTATTTTTTTAAGTCAGGGCACATAAACATTAGATCGCTTAGACCTAAGGCAGTAATTGTAAATGAAATTATCACAGATAATGGTTTTGATGTATTATGCCTATGAAACCTGGCTTGAACAGAATGACTACATTGGTTTTAATGAGTTTGTTTAAATCCTCAACTGTAATAAGCATGAACCCTATTTGGTTGGATGTAGTGGTGGCGGCGTTGCAACGAACTACAGAAATATTTTTATAGGGCTGCACGATTAATCGTATTATTAACATGATAACGATATGTGCGCCCCACGATTAGTTAAAGACAATCGTCGCGATTAATCAGTAAAGACCAAGCACAAAGCAGACGGTCTAGAACAGGGGTGTCAAATTCAATTTCATCCCGGGCCACATCAGCATTACGGTTAATCTCAAAGGGCCGGTTGTATTTGAACGACTGTATGAATGTATCAACTCTTTTATTACTGTACATTGCATAATTTTCTCTGCATTTGCTTACTATTGGTTTTGTTAATAACTCAATTAATACCTAGCTTTGAAAGTAGAAGCCCAGGCAAATAATGACAAAGTGTATAGAGTACAACTATTCTACAGATTATTTTAAAAATAATTGTGGTGACAAAAACACATGTTGTATGTGAGTACAGTACACTTAAAATGTTCTGTTATCCTTCATTGTGCAGATGAGAAAATGAGAGGCATTTTTGATACTAATAAAGAGTTTTACAATCTCCACCTTAATATGCATTTATTAGACACATATACTCTCGCATGTCATTTCTTGCCCTCTTTACAAAAAAGCTGTGATTTTTTTACTTGGCTTTGAGTGTCTGATTGACTGACGTCTCATGAGTTCATTGTTGTAGGCTACAGAGATTCAATCGTTTATTAATGAGTCAGATGAGTCATTAGTTCGCGTATTTAGCGGGAAATAGACATGTTGTAAACTAATCCCAGCTGGACATCGCAAAACATTTCTGTACACGAGACGGAAAACATATTCTCGCTGGATTCGCGTGAGCGTGCGCAAGAGAGGGAGAGAAAGAACAAGCATACTGTCCGTTTCCATATGCGAAGGTCGCATAGGCAGCGTCATCAAGCCTGGTTTATTTAAGGTAACTTACCATTTACATTCACAAGTCATGCACATATTACAACAATTTACTATAAACAAAGAATAATATTTAACTTTATAATTGTTAATATTCTGAAACAAGACTTGATGACGTATGCAGCCTGGAAATGCGACCTCTGGAGGCTGCAGCGTTCACATTCAGACACGCCCACTCTAGTAGTGCGCGCTTGCGGGGCACTGCTCGTTCTTTCTCATGCAATCATCAACATTATCACTATAATTACATTACAAAAATACTTTGGCGGGACAAAAATTAGTTTTGGTGGATGCTAAAAAAATCAATGTAGGAAATAACCTGCAAAAAATAAAACTTATAATAACAATAAAATAATCTTTAAACTCTCACGGGAAACATAATTAACATAATTTGTAAACTCTCGCGGGCCAGATGAAATGACCGGGCGGGCCGGATTTGGCCTTGAGTTTGACACCCCTGGTCTAGAATCAAGCAATGTGTTTGCTTGATATGGGTGGAGTCAGAGTATGCGGAGTGGATAAGGAGTATAAGGAGCTATTTTTGCTATTTCTGCTGATTTCTTTTGCAAAATCTATGCAGAATTTTGCGGAATGATTTTAAGGGGCGGTTTCCTGGACAGGGATTAGACTAGTCCTAGACTTAAACACTTTTAAGAGCTCTCCAAACTGAAAACAACTTGCACTTACATATCTTAAAATACATCAGGGCCCTTTGTTTTACCTCAAAATGCACACAGGTAATGTTTTTAGTAAGGTTTGTTTGTTAAAACTAGTTATATTTCCTAATTAAACTAAGGCCTAGTCCTGGATTAAGCTAATCCTGGTCCGGGAAACCGCCCCTAAATGTTTTAAAAAGAGAATGGGAGCTGTGAATATTACAAAACAATAAAATATTTTATAATATATAACATATATATAGCCTAATATTATATACATGGCTGTAAAGTGTAATAAAAATACTGAAGTGAATAGAAGTTCTTCACTTAGAGAATGATCGTGATTTCTAATCGTGATCAAAAGTTTGAACAAAACAACCGTGATTATAATTTTTCCTGGAATCGTGCAGCCCTAATTTTTACCGTTACTCAGAAAACAAAATACAAGTTTAAATCAATTGAAGTGATTGTGCTTAAGGTTATTCTTTCAGATATAAGACAGAAATCGATCTCACCGATATAGAAATTCTTCCGCAAAGTAAGGAAGTCATCGACTACTACTTAGTATTGTGCACACTGCCTATTACAGATATGGGTGTGCACAGGCTGACCACCTGCCCCGCTTTGCATTGTATGACACAGCATTTTTTTACAAGGTGTTTGGACATAATGTGCGTTGGCAGTATGTGAACCCAACCACCCTACAATGAAAAAAATCCACCCACATCTTGTTTTTTAATCCCCATTACACCAAAGCAGTCTCATTAGACATGCCGTTTGATTCTCTTATCAATGTGAGGTCACATTGATAAAGCCACGCCCACTAACAGTCCTGGATTACTATAGTTTCCACTTTAAGCAAGTTGTATTCTGTCCACAAGATACTATTGTCTCAGACTGTATAAATCAGATCTATTTTAACTGAAAGCACTCACTGTCTGTTTGTAAGGAAGTGAGTAGCTGTAGCTCATTTGCATTTAAAGGTACAAACATTAAAACAGCCAGTTTTTGCTTACACCTAAATAGGTGCATTTTGGACATGCTATAATAAATGATATGTGGGGTATTTTAAAGCAACACTATGTAGTTTCCATGTAAAAATGACTTACAGTTCCCCCATGTGGTTGAAAAGCGCAACAGTGCCTGGTATCAGACACTCTTCTGCAGGCATGGGGAGGGGCGGGGCTGTGTGCTCTACCCTCCCTCGCCACTTTCAGAGTGTGCTTGTAGCAGCTAGGAGGCTGCTCAGGTTGCAGCAACAGTACAATTTGTCCGGTTAAAAGTTGTTCTATCACTGAAATAATTTTAGAGACATTATTTAAAGGTAAAAAAACTACATAGTGTTGCTTTAAGCTGAAACTTCAAACACACATTCTGTGCACACCTGAGACTTATATTACATCTTGTAAAAAGGCCATAATAGGTGCCATTTAAACCGTTTTAATAATGTGGCATAGTTTCTCCACTATTTTACAGCGCTATGTCAAAAGCAGAAACTCCGGTCACACAAATAGGTGGGTTCGACTTTACGGCACACCGCAAGAACCAAAAGGCGGATGACATCAAAGTGCTGTGAGAGCAATTTAAAAGCAGACCCCTTTGTATGATTTCTCACATTGCTCTCGTGGTACTTTGATGGTTCCTGCAGCGACGATGCATGAAGCCGAACACACACAAATAAAACAAAGAAATTAAGCCTGGCTTTTGTCCAATGGTTGAGATGAAAGCAGAGAACGCTGTTATTAGGAAACTTTGACAAAACTGCTGCAGTCTTGGTCCTCAAAATCTGTTTGCTGGTGTGCTCTGGAAGTACATGTTATGAGCTAAAATACAAATGTTTTTATTCCATATATTATTATTTTACATTATATCATAGTTTTAGGTTATCATTAATGTTTTAATGTTACGTTTCAAATTGTCCCTCACAAACCTGCTACTTGTCCCATATTTGGTTTGTTGGGTGGTGGTCACACTAGGTAGGTGTGCAAGATATATTGTTTGCGATAATATTGTAATTGTTGATTTAACAATGTGCAAAATCATATTATTAAATATATAGCTAACTTAAAAAAAAAAAAATGCATTCAGTGCCCACAAATTCACAGTGTGAATGTGCATTCAGAGTGTGATGTAGCAGCACATTCGATTGCGTTGTGTACGAACTGTAAAAAGTCAATGTCATTGTTTTTTTTAATAGGCTACTTTAGCCGATCTTGCTCTTTTCATATTTGAGATGCATATTTGAGATGAAATAAAACTTTGTCTTTGTCAACATGCGCAACAGTCAACATTTTGACTTTTTAAATCCATTTACAAGACGAATGATCTTATGTTATGTTTAATTTAAAGTCAGGCTATGCTTACATTGTGTGTACAAATGAAGAAACGATCTTGATACATGTTAAATTCATAATGTGAACAAGGATGGGTCTCAACCGGGTGTCCACGGCCCACAGGGGGTCCGCCAAATGAGGTTTAATCACAAGCAATTTTTCGTTTAAAACGTAAAACATAAGTACAAAACATTACATTCCCTTTAAATTGTGCATGTGCGCAGCCACATAGGCTTATTGAAGGCGTGTGTTCAGAGCAATTTTAGCCTGTGGATAACAATAATATCTGAAGACTAAGCACCCACTCAACAGCAGTTGCGACAGAAAAAGCATCATAAAACAGGTAAATCATTTAAGGTTTTGTCTTTCTTTCAGAATGTTATTTTAGAATCAGTGCGACCTGTTCTTATCTGTATTTCTGAAAAATTGGGGTATTTGAAAGGACAATGTTTACGCTTTTTTCCTTGAGTTAAACTTAATTCCCAATTAGTTCTTGACAATACTCTCCCAGATGACAGATTACATCTATTACAGACATTGGAACAATACAAAGCAGGTTGGAAATCTGTAAATTTCCTCTATAATCATATTTGTCTGTTTAACTGAGCATGACTTGAAACACATGACTTATATTATCTTAGAGCTATATGATTGCTGTATTAACATTACTTTGTTACTTAAGGAGATAAATGCTTATCCCTAGTTTCACAGACAAGGCTTAAAGGGCGATTTATAGTCGTGCGTAGGTCCTACGGCGTAGCAGCGACGGCGTAGGTTCCGCGTCGGTTTTCATTTATACTTGTGCGTCGCCGTCCGCGTCGACGTGCAAACACACGCGAAACCGCTGGTTGGCAGTAATCACGCGTGTAACCACAATAGCAGCAGAAGTCGTCACAGAAGAAGAAGCTAAGCAAGTTAACCCACAAACGAAGAAGAAATAGCAACTTGTTGTGTATAATTTGAGAAGACCAGCAATGATGGAAGTAAATAAACAGCGACTTATGTTGCAGTTTGAGTTAAATCACTCCTCAACTTGGCTCAACGGGAGGGGTTCTGGTGGACCAATCACAGAGCTTGCGGTCCGCGTAGAACCGACGCGCTGTAAGAAATTTTGTGAGGTGCGCGTCAGGCTACGGCGTAGGACCTACGCACGACTATAAATCGCCCTTAAGCCTATAGTCATAGACTAAGACGCATGTTGAGCTGTCTCAATTGAAAAGAACTTTCAATGCAAGATTTTAAAATAAGCCAGTGCCAGTTGTCTTAAGATAGACACCAGTAAAAAAAAATTCTAAGGCATGTTTATTAAAGATGCTTAAACATCTTAATTTAACTAAGGCATATTCTAGCTTTAGCTAAGCCTTGTCTGTGAAACCAGGCCTTTATGCATTTTCTTAATGAATTAAGATATGTAAGTTGAATTAAAAGATTAAATTCGGTTTACACTTTATTGGTAAAACATACCAAGCAGATTAGCCCAGAAAATAAACCAAATGCGTTAAATAACAGCTTGCTTGACTATTGTATGAATTTAATAATTTGGTTTAACACGTTACAATTATTTTAATTACCATGCAAAGTGTTAAATTTCTTCGGCATTTTGTTTAGTTTTGTTTTTAGTAAACATTTTTGTCATATTAGGTTGCATTAAATTAAATCCTTGTAGTTCTTAAGATATTTTCTCCAGTGATTTGTCAGTGTAGCTTAACGGGTCCTAAGAAGAATTGTGTTAAAATGAGCTCAAAGCCTACTGGAAATCTATTAAATTTTCCCTAAAATAATGGAAGACAGATTTTGCGGAACCTACAGTTCAAGTCTACCTCCAGAAGAATTGAGAGCTCACAGGTTTGATGATTAACGCGTTCTTTCTGTTAACACCCAACGTGTTTAGGCACGTGCAACATGAGAGGTATTAATAACGATTTTTTCACGTTGTGAAAAGGTTGTGATAACATTATTTTCCAACTTACTTAATACGACCAAATGTAAGGTTTTTTAAACGTTATAAATACGTATTTTTACAACGTTGCAAAAACTTTTAGATTACGTTATCAAAAAGTTTTTGAAACATTGTGAAAATACGGAATTATAACGTTTAAAAAACCCGACATTTGGTCGTATTAAGTACGTCGGAAAATAACGTTATCACAACCTTTTCACAACGTGAAAAAAAACTTTTTATAACGTTTTTGTGTTTGCTGGGTATCTCTCGTCCAGATGTGATCCGATCGATGAAAACACATTTTAATACCAAGTGTAAACAGCCAAGTTTCAAAACCAAACGCTACAGCTGCAGTGTTGGAGTAATTCGGATTTTAACCTAATGACCGAGGTGAACCACTAAACCTGAACGAGTCAGTATGTTGCATTTGTGGTAAAACCACTTAAAAGCGGCAACACGACAAACATGCATATGCACCTTAAACACAATCATCCGGGTATTTTATTCATTTCTTGTTGATATTTAAAATGTCTTCCAGTTCCAGCATTACATATTGTTTAGAAATAAAAGTTTATAGATCTTTGAAAAGGTGTACCTGCATTATTACAATGGTCTCAGAAAAACAATATTACCGTCTACCGAAATAAATTCTGAGGCAATTTATCGTCTAGCAAAATTTGTTATCGTGACAGGCCTACAATTAAACAAGATTGACTTTAACAAAAAAAATTATTATGCATGTACAACAGCATGCGTAATAGTGCTAATGTAGGATACTGTCTTAACATGCCATGGCTGTGTCAATAATTGTACTTTATATTGCATTGTGTGTGATTTCATAGGACTATGTGCCTAAATCTGCACGTAGCCACAGTGAGTATAGAGGGAATGCATGTGATGTTACCTTCGGCGAAAGTGACTGCGGTTACGCCCACTGATATACAGTGTTGGGGAAAGTTACTTTTAAAAGTAATGCATTACAATTAAGTTACTCCCAAAAAAAGTAACTAATTGCATTACTTAATTACTTTTTATGGAAAGTAATGCTTACGTTGCTTTTTAGTTACTTTTGTGTTACTTTTTCTTGGCTGAGACTTGATCTCTTTCAGGCCTTGAAAAGTTCTTCAAATTTGTCTCAAGACAATAACATGCACATGTTAAATCCCTCTCTGCTGATATTATTTTTCTTCAGAAGACCCATATTAAACAAACAGAAAAGAGACGCCTTAGATCTAACTGGATCTCCAGTCCTCATTTTCCTCAAAGGTTAGGGGTGTTGCCATTTTATTTTGTAAATCCACCCATTTTCGTTTGTCAACTGTCACTGCTGATCCTGCTGGTAGATACATTTTAGTATCTGGACACATAAATTATTTTCCAACTACCCGTCTAAACATATATGGCCCAAATTTTGATGATCCTATTTTTTTCAGAAAGGTTTTTGATTTACTCCCTGACCCCAGTTCTACAAATATAATAATTGGTGGCGATTTTAACTGCTATCTTGATGCCTATTTGGATTGTTCTTCAACACAAGCCTCTCATATTTTGCAATCAGTAAGCACTTTAAATTTTTGGGTGTGGTGATGGGTCGTTTGCGAACGCCGGCTCTAAGAGCTGATTCTTTGTAGCGAACGAGCAGAGCCGAATCTTCAGAAGCATGCAGGGGAGCCGGCTCTTCTAAGGGAGCCGAGCCAGAAGAGCCGAATCAATGAAAAGAGCCGGACTGCCATCACTAAATTTTAGAGACGGAGCTTGAGCCGAAAGAGCCGGACTGCCCATCACTAGTATGGAGGAATCCAAGAGCAGACAGGAGGTATTAACAAAAGACTTTTATTATAACACAAAACAGAAAATAAAACCCACGAGGGGGCAAAACAACATAAACAAGATACTAAATGAACACTAAACTAGACAAGACTAGACTATGACATTAAACACTAAACTTGACAAAACACTAAATATAACTCACACTTGACTAGACTGGACTTGAGACAGAGTACTTACAGGATATAGGAACAACGCACAAGCACAGGACAACAAACACAAGGATCTTAAATAGAGGACAACTAATGAGGGCAACAGGTGACAGGAATTAAACAATGAAGATGAGGATAACAAGGGAGCGGGGTAAAAGAGACAAGACACAGGGAACACGTGGTCTAGTAAACCAATTCTGAGACCACGTGAACCCACACAAAACATGGGTCTGTCATGATTCTGCCACAAGACTAGATTAAACAAAGGACAAGATGGCAGAACCATGACAGCATCCTCTTCATCATATCCTTATAAATGATTTTGAATACTAATCAGACACTAATCATTATTTATCATCCCAGAAATTAAAGTAGAAATAAGCATGTTTCTCAAAGCAACACTATGTAGTTTCCATGTAAAAATGACTTCCAGCTCCCCCATGTGGTTGAAAAGCGTAACAGCGCCTGGTATTAGACACTCTTCTGCAGGCAGGGGGAGGGGCGGAGCTGTGTTTCCTACCCTCCACCGCCACTTTCAGAGTGTCCTTGTAGCAGCTAGGAGGCAACAGCAACAGTACAATTTGTCCAGTTAAAAGTTGTTCTATCACTGAAATAATTTTAGAGACAATATTTAAAGGTAAAAAAACTACATAGTGTTGCTTCAATGTTACAAATCACAAGTAAAACAATTACCTCTTTCCACATCCTTATCATAATGTTTTTATAACACTTCCCAATCCCCAGAATTCTGAAGTTTGACAAAATGACGTAGATTTATTATCTCTGTTAGAGTACAAATACTTCTGTATTGTAATGTATGAGAAGAGCGGCTTAGGAACTCCTTGCTGAGTGTTGTGACTGACTTCAGGGACATCAGCAAGGATGCTCTTTATCGATGTTGGCTCTGTTTTAATACCCTAATTCTGGACATCGTCATATCCAAGCTTGCCGATTTGAACTTTTCCCCCGCCACATGTGCTTGGATTAAAGACTTCCTTACCGATCGCCCACAGTCTGTCAGGATTGGTCACAGGAGTTCATCCACCCTGACGCTCAGCACTGGCTCTCCACAGGGCTGTGTGCTGAGCCCCCTCCTGTACACAATCTACATCTCTGACTGTACTTCTACACTATCATTAAATTTGCAGACAACACCACTCTCATAGGACTCATCACAAGTAACTTACTTACTTGAAGTAAGTAAAGGCCAAAAATGTCCCCAACAACCCATAAGGGTTAACCTGCTATAATAAATTATCTGTGGGGTATTTTGAGCTAAAGCTTCACACACTCTGGGTACACCAAAGATTTTACATCTAGTAAACTGGCCAAAATAGTTCTCCTTTAAATTGACAAAGCCTCAAAACATGGAAATAAAAAACTTTTGTGACTGTTTCATTGGGCTATCACTGTTTAGCTGTTATGTAACTAAGAATGAGTACACATTTCATCTAGATATTTGCTTTTGACAAATCATGTACTGTTTATAAACATACCTGTAAAGTAGAGAAACATCTGCAAAAGAAGTCCTGTAAATGTAGTCCTCATACTGACTGAAAATCATCATTCACAACTGGCAACAACCTCACACTAAAATTAAAGTAAGAGACAAAATAAAAACCATTATAGTGCACCACAAAATCAAAGCAAAATGAAGTGTAGTATAAATACATATAAAGCAATAATTTTACAGTATGCTTTTAATTAGAAATTATTTGCTCTTTAAATAGTTTAGGGCTTTGCAAATTGACATGAGTGTATATGTCGACTGCCTCCCTCTTTATTTAGATTTTTACAATAAGCCTAAATTAGAGTAGAAATATATTGTCAGTGTTAAACCATCACGCTCTATACAAAAAATGCTACTTGTTCTACATATGTGACTTTAAGAGCTCATGATCCATTAAATGTTACAAAAACTTATAAAAAATTATAAATGGGTATTTTGGTATATTACATTTACCAGGGGTGGCGAGTGCCGGTCCTGGAGAGCCAGTCCTGCAGATTCCAACCCTGATTAAACCTCACATGCCTGTAGCATTCTAGTAACTCTTTAGACTTTAATTAGCCTGTTCGGGTGTGTTTGATTAGAGCTGGAGCTAATTTCTGCAGGACTGCGGGCGGTTCTCCAGGACCAATGTTCGCCACCCCTGATATAAACCAAAAAACATGTTTTCACATGTGAGCAACAGATAAAGCACAATTTAAACCAAGAGATGCCTAATCTTAAACGAAGTTAAAAGCCAAACAGTCATGTATAATGTGAGTGTGATACAATAAACAATGTTTTATATACAGGCAACTACACTGCGACCCAAATTTTTTATGGGTCGCAAATGTATAACTGATTCTTTTTGTAGCTCCCTTATGTTTTAGACAATATGCTATAATTTACTATGAGCATTTATTAAAACAGAAATGTGTATTTTAAGAATATGTTTTATAACGTGCTCTGAGCCTTCCACACATCAACTTGGCTTCATTTTGCGGGAAAGCACGTCGTAGGTGTTTCTCAATGTCAAGGAAGGATCCTCGGAAGCCAGAATTTCGATGCTACATCATCGACATTTCAATGTCGAGGATACCCGAATTTCAGAGTTCTTTGTTCGAAAAAATATCCCATATACAGGAAAGGATGCATATGTGTATCCTTCACGCTCTTCGCACTCTGAAATCTCCCACAATCCTATGCGCCCATATGAATTAGTTTGCTTATTTTAGGGCTGGGTCAGAATATTCAATTATTCATCCGGTGGGTTGGCATTTGATTTTTAATTTTAAGATTCGAATATCCTATTTTTCTCAACATTATTAGCTTCAGAGACTGCAAAGCAGGTGGCGACGTGGCGCTGAGAACCTGGCTTGCAGCTGCCACAAAACCCCACAAGAACAAGATTCTGCTCGTGTTGGCTAGAGGCTTAGGTCGTTTCTCAATATGCGTACTTGTCTGTACTTGTGTTCTTGTGGACTTGTAAAACGTCATCAGTCGCGGCCCAAGTACTGTTCCAAATACAAGTTCGCATCAAGCAAAGTTTACATTACATCCCCGGATGTCTTCTTGATCCGCCCTTTTTATCGAGGATGCATCCAGAGGTGACTTGTGCGAACTTCAGACAGCCAAGTTTCCCAGTCGCATTTCTCGTCAACGGCACTGACGCTTAAAGCTTGCACAATATTCGAAATATAACTTTTTTTCCATATAGTTTAGTTTTTAGAGCTGTTCAGTCAACTTCAAATATGAGGTCAGTTAGTAAAGATAGCGCCTATATAAAAATTTCCTTTTGGGTATGTGAGTTTCTGTGAATCAGTGGGTGGTCAGCGGCGTATACACCGACGAGGTCAGCCTTATCTCGGCAAGTCCTTCTGAAATTTGACAGGATCTCAGTGAAGCTGCTCTGCCCTCCAGCGTCTGATGGTCAAACATAAAATATTCCCTTTGGATATATCAAACGGGCGTTTTTGTCTCATCAATTAATTTATGTTTATTATTTTGAATCAGGTGTGTTAAATTAAGGAGACATACAAAATGTGCAGAGCAGTGAGCCTCCAGGAATAACGTTGAGAACCACTGTTTTATATCATACTTCATTTTGTAATAAATACATTAAAGCTAATCAGCGTATTCACGTGTTGCCTTAACCACATATTAGTTTTTTTTTGTATTTGATATATTTCGTTAAAAATACATTAAAATAAGAATAACCAGGACTGCACATATTGGTTATGAATGACGACCTCAAGTACTATGCTGTTCCATTTGCAATATAACCGGACTCGCGTCCTCCCGTCCTCGGGAGTTCGTTCTTCCGAGTCTGAACTTGCAAGTACGAACTACGAAGGACGCAAGTCCGAACTTGGCCTACTTGCTATTGAGGAACGGTCTGAGTCTCGCGTGGTGTTTTTACATGCTTTTTCTGGAAAAAGCCCACCCACAAGCTGTTTGACCGACATGTCAAACAACCAATCACAGTTTGTTTCGTCTAGCGTCAAGTTTTGGACTCCCCACAATAACGAGCGAGTGGCAACAAGTCAGATATTGAAATAACCAGACGCAACCGAATACCATCTAAATAAAACAACTTTACTCACCATCAGGGTCCGAAATTAACTTTTTGGCTCACCTGCCACGGGGACTGGTAGATGAAAAAATCCACCAGCCAAGCATATTTTTTACCGGCCAGAATAATAAACAGCCTTTTTTGTCACATGTACATTAATTTCATTTGCTGTTTTCATGGCAGGGCTCGCAAAATTTCAAAATCCCTGGTAGCCTTTCGGGCAGGCACTCTAGCCCGAAATGAATGCAAGTAGCCCGAATAAAAAATACATTACTTTTAATGTAGAATATTAAGACAAAACATCTATCAAAACACAAATAACACATATCAATTTTCAGTACATATCAATCATCAGTACAAATTTTTCTTCTAACCGAAGTGAAATATCTATACATCAGATTCTGAATCTGAAATATTAACTGAAGTCACAGATAAGAAAATGCCACTTGACTTTGTGGGCATAGCACAGGCTTATTCAATTAGTTTTACCACAGGCCAAATTTTGCCAATACAAAGCCAATAGGTCCTCTAACCAAAATGTTTAATCTGCTATTCTTGTTGTTGTTTTGATGCTGTTGTTTTTTTAACAAACAAAAAACTGGATTTCCATGTAAACCAACTGTTCCTGCTCATCCCCACACCAGATATACTCACCATTTAAAAGTGGTTCAGTGGTTCACAAAACTCACAGTTTGGATCATCCAGTTACAGATTGGATAATTTTTTCGATCAGAAAAACGGGGGCTACTGTCGCTTTAAGAGCGATTCTGCACAAGTCACTCTTTTCACTGCTCGTACAATCTATACTTTAAAGCTTGCTGCGAGAGATTTAATTTTCTACGTGAGGATAGTAATGACTAACAGGACGAAGTTGGAGGATTTGCCCAACAAATCCATGACAAATCAGTACGGATTGCTTCCTGTACTGCGGCTTTTCGCGCGATCGCGAAAGTGAAACTCGAGCGTGCGCTCAAGCGTAATTTAAATACCCAATGCCTGAATTTGATACACCATTATTACCCATCCAAATCTGTGAAAGAATGCATAAGCATTTAAATATATTTTTTCCTCCCTATAAGTCAAGATAGCCCGACGGGCAGGGCGGGGATGCATTCTGATAGCTAATATGCAGCAGATAGCTGCAGACCGCAAGTTACCTGCAGTACTAGCTACAGACCGTCTCTAGTGCGAGACTTGGAGCGTAGAGACGTTCTGTGGCTAGCTCAACTCGTTCCCAGAATAGTTACTGGCAAACACATTATATTGCATTAATATTTTGGTATGAAAATCACCCGCCAGTGTGGCGGGTAGCCTTTTGAATTTTGTCGCTGTAAGAATCTAAAAGATGTACCTTTCCCACACCCACTAGTCAACTTGTAAGCAAACCCAATATATACCTATATATTCTGTTTAGTTTCACATTTATGTTTGCATGTCTATGATAATCCTTTTCATAGTGGCATTTTCTCTAATCATATATTTTGATGACAAGCTCATCCTGTCTTTAAGGTTTTAAATATATACAACGCATATTATAGAAATGCTATGTGTCTGTTTTTTCCATTGTATAACACACTGTTTGTTTTCTGGCCTGTTCAGTTAAAGTTTTCCCCAGTGATTAATGATCTTACATTTGCTATGTTTGGAAAATATCCTTTGGTTAACTGCAGGTTGGATATTTTGGGAATATGTGTCAGACCCTACTTCCCTGTTTTTAGTATCACTTCCCCTTATGTTGTTTGGTAAATTAATCATACGATTATTGGCTAGACGGATTCGTCAATGTTTTGATCACAAGGTTGTGCCAGACATAACCCAGGTGACTAACGTTTCCTTTTTGCATCCTATATAATGTGAAGAATGTCTAATAAAATTTGGTCTATGATTGAACGGCATTTGGTGTCAGTATCTTTCATGATCCTCTGATATCAGATTTCTCTGCTGCTCACCTGAGATCCTCACCTAACAACCTAAGTACCGAACTTAAAAGAAACTCTCATACTCCTAGACCTGCTTAGAATTAGATTCTAACAGTCGCCAAACGGAAAATCTACCCGCATTTGGCGCTTGGCGGGTGTTAATTTCGGACCCTGCTCACCATAGAACAATGTTGTGCAATTCATCAACAGCCACACCAATGAGACGCTCCCGTTAAACATCTGTTTGAAGCATATCTCTTCATTTTTTAACACCTACAAGCAATTCAGGAGAACTGAACTTTTGACTCCACTAACTGCCTCAAACAAAACGCTTGGACATCTTTTAGAGAGTCTATGCCGCGAATAGGGCTTGGGTGCCGTGTTGCATTCTGGGACATGGCGGCCATGTTGATGGCCTCACAAATGTAAATACACAGCAAGTCGAACGAAAAGCAGCAGAGTTGGGAGAATGAAAAGAATGAAAAAAATATGTTAAAATTCCGAAAAGGATGTGGAATTTACTGGAACAAATTCTGAACCATTAACGGTTTGGATCCATATGAAAAAAGAGTGAATAAAGAGCCTTTTTAAGATAACAGTCACTATTTTCATCCTGCAACTATGTTAGTGATATAAAACTAATGATTGCATTCAGAGTATGTGTATGTGCCCGTGCGCGTGTTTATAAGTGCACCTTAGCACCTGTAGCTTTAGCTGATTTATTAGTCAATAGCCTCTTTCACACAGTAATTCTGGTAAATTACCATGAATTTACCAGAATTAATTTACCAGTAAATACAAAAATGTGCTGTTTACACATGCAGTGACATTCCGTCTTTTTTACCAGTAAGACATCATTCACACATCAGTATCAAAATACCGGTAAATTCGGAGAGAAAGCGGAAGTTCCTGTGGCGCGCGGCCGGCGAGCTCCGTCCGTGTCGTATTTGTAAACGGCGGGTTATGACTTAATATCCACGGTCCGTATTTTGTTGTTTTCACATCTGTGGCAAACGGTCGCGAAGTTGCTCGTGACCAAACAACATTGCGTTAGGCGGCGTCAAATGGAACCTGCGCGTTTGCACATTAGGCTTCACAGATGGTGTGCTAAGGACGTCGGCAATTTGGCAATTAGATGGTAAGCTGTTTTAAACAACTTTGGTGAAGAAATGTGGATGTTAACTTCAGGTGTGCTCGACTTTTAAGCAACATGTGTGTGGAAACGTCCGTAAACAGTCTGCGTCACCTGTATAAAAAACTTTCTGATTGGCCCGCCCGATCTGTCAGCGCGGTCTGACGTCATCTAAATGCCGGTAATGCTATATTTTTCGTTCACACACAGCGCTTACCGGCAAATTACCGTTAATCTTACAACCTGTCTTACTGGTAAATTGGGAGCACTGATTTACCGGAAAGGTTCTGTTCACACATGACATGTTAACTGCAATTTACCAGTAAATTACCAGTAAAGACTGTATGTGTGAAAGGGACTATTGTCAGACAGTATGTTAAATAAATAAAATTTATTTCTTATTCTCTCTCTTTTTAACAGTATCAGCCAGAGGAGGATGTACACCAAGAGAGTCAGGAGAAAAGTCAACAAACATTAACACAGACAACCTAAACAGAAGCTCTTAAAAGTTTTCTATAATGTTGAAATGTTTTAATAAAAAAAAAAATATTTAAGTATAATTGTTCTTTTTTTACACACTGTGGTACCGACTTAGGTACCGAGTACCGTGTACTTTTTGTGGTATTGGTACCGACTACTAGATTTTTGGTACCGTGACATCCCTATTCACACTAGAGATCGACCGATATATCTGTTTTCCGATATTTTCCCCGATATTTGAGCATTTTCCGATGATCGGATATCGGTTTTGTAATATCGGATTGACCGATAAACGAGAGAATTGAGAATTGCGCGCCGGACGCATCCTGAGGAGAGGAGCTCACAGCAGCAGAAGCAGCGTGCACAGCACATATGACGGCGGAGTGACGGGACTTCATTAAAAGGTCTTTGAGTATACTTACTTTGCATATGAGGCATTTATAACACATCTTATTTGTGCATTAATGTGTGTTATGTTAAATAAGTTGATATATTAAAAGCAATGTATGCAGCTTGTCCAAGAATAGAGACGAACTCACAGAGTCACGCTGGCTGATCCATAAAATCCGGTCCCTATAACGACGTAGCTTTGCATGAATAAAACAGCCATGAATTAATTCTTTGTGGAATTAAAAACGCTAAATTAAATGTGTTTTTCTGTTATTTATGCTTATCATTAGCATCGTAAAATCACGTTCATATTGCTGTTAACTTACCGGGGTTGAAGGCTAAAGCACAGCCACATTTTTTAACAAGATTTACCCTAAGTTATATTAACATTTCCCAGATAGACATTATTTTGCTAAAATATCTAAATAAATGTCTGTGGATATTAATTAATTATTTATTACCTCCGCAAGCGGTCACAGTTTGATACAGTTAATGCGCGAGTAAATGCATAGATAAACAGCGCTGTAAACAGCCATTTCATAAGCTATAACAACAAAATATTAATTATTCTGACATCAAATAACGTCACCAGTTAAGAAATTCAGTGATATATAAGCCGTTTTGATTGTTACTTTCCTGAATGTAGTATTCCAGTCAGTGATATTATTTGTAAAATCTCTTTGCTAACTACTGGTTGGACTGCTGAAGGCTACAGGTTGATAGTCAAAACAACGATATTATATCCCAAAACAGAGACTTAATCCACCTGTTTTACTCTATAAACTATGTATAACAAGCAGCCAACTCTGCTATACTTTTCTCTCTCTCCCGCTCCGTAACCTGGCAACCGGAGCGCGAACTTTGGATCAGTCCATTTCTGACGAAATGATAGGGGTGTTTGGAATGGTCCATGTATTGGGAATATAGTTTCTACATGATTCATTAAATTAATATTATTCTTCACTCTTTCAGACCCCTCTATTTATGACTTTGTATGCAAAGAGGAAGTGATTGTGATGATGATGATGATGATTATTATTATTATTATAAGGGTTTGTTCAGTTCAGTAGTTTTGTAGTTATTATGTCAGAAAACAGAATTATAACTGTAAATAAAAATCGGTTCAGCATATCGGTTATCGGGCACATAAGCATCCAAATATTTGTTATCGGCATCGGTTTAAAAAAATGAGTATCGGTCGATCTCTAATTCACACACGAGTGTTTTTGTCATATGCGCTCTTGTGCAAGCAATGAAAATTACTCTAACCTTACAAACAACACTCACACCTGCACATTTCCATATAATTTCCCCATAAAACTAAACAAATTGAACAGCATAATGTTACGTCTTGCATTAATAATAGGGAAGAACCGGGGCAAAAGTAACCCTGGACGAAAGTAACAACGCGATTTTCTCAGAGGACTGATAACATTTGCATCCCAAACAGCTAAGGGTGTCACGATTTCGATTTAAATCGATCGAAATTAACCCTTGTGCATTGTTCAAATTTACTACCTTTCGTGTTGTTGGTGGATGAAAACATCCACTAAATTCAACGGCTATGAAAGTGTATCAGATGAATATTTTTTCCAAATTTTTTTACATAAATCTGTTAATCAACCTCAGTACTGATCAAAACTATCAAATCTTCACAAAAATTCAATGATTTTAACCCTTTAATTGCCAAGTTTATAAGTGGTGTCACTGATTTGGGGAAAAAACACACACAAAATGACAGATTTTCAATATAAAAAGTGATTGTAAACTGGATTTTTTTTTATTAAAGAAGGATAATGCAAAATACAATGATACAAAGAACAATTAATTTTAACATCCTTCAGTATATTTATATACTAACACACATAAAATACCTTTTTCACAGTCTTAGGCATGCCAAAGATTGGTAAAAACATTGGCTTTGAAGCATTTTTAGTTTTTGTGTAGCATCAGTTTTAATTTTTTTCTCCCTCATTTATTGTTAGTGGCTGTTTTTGCCCCATTGACTTCCATTATAACCACATTTTTTGATTGCAGAGCTATGACACCTTTTTATCATGCATTTTTGAATGTTGGTGTTTTTTCCTTTTGCTAAGAGGTCAAATTAGTCATTTTTACTGTTGATCACCATGTGGCACTATTAACCCTTTAGTAGCCCTGTGCAAAAACAAAGCTTAATTTCTGGCTTGTACATTGTGTTTTATGGAGTATAACTCCATAATAAAAGCATATTAGTGTGTGTGTGTGTGTGTGTGTGTGTGTGTGTGTGTGTGTGTGTGTGTGTGTGTGTGTGTGTGTGTGTGTGTGTGAGTGAGTGCGTGTGTGTGTGTGTGCGCGCGTGTGCGGGTGTGTGCGTGTGTGTGCATGAAAAAAATATATTCTGTAAAAATCTTCTCTGCATTAGACATTAGATTTATGAACATCATTATTATAAACACATAAGTGTTTAGTCATTCCAACAGGACTTGCAATTGTTCAATTTATTTGAAGTTGTTTTTGTGTTCATAATAAATGATGTTCATAAATCCGGTGCAGAGAAGATTTTTACAGAAAATCTTTTTCGCACGCACGCACACGCACGCACACACACACACACACACATGCACACACACAATAATATGCTTTTATTATGGAGTTATACTCCATATAACTCAATGTAAAAGTCAGAAATTAAGCTTTGTTTTTGCACAGGGCTACTAAAGGGTTAATAGTGCCACATTGTGATAAACTGTAAAAATTACAAATCTGACCTCTTAGCAAAAGGAAAAAACACCAACATTCAAAAATGCATGATAAAAAGGTGTCATAGCTCTGCAATTAAAAATGTGGTTATAATGGAAGTCAATGGGGCAAAAACAGCCACTAACAATAAATGAGGGAGAAAAAAATAAAAACTGATGCTACACAAAAACTAAAAATGCTTCAAAGCCAATGTTTTTACCAATCTTAGACATGTCCAAGACTGTGAAAAAGGTAAACAAAAATCCAGTTTACAATTAGGGATGGGCATTCGATTAAATTTTTTTAGTCGATCGTCGGGAGAATTAACGATCGACTATCGATTAATCATTAATATTTTTATCATAAAAATAATTATTTAACTTTTATAATTCAAAAATGTTGAATACAAAAATACAGCGCGTTTTCCTCCATGAGACCTTTATTACAAGATCAACTTGTGGCAAACAGTTAAACTACATTTAGTTAGACAAATGGAACATATATGCTCTTGAATATGCGGTGCTCTAAAGCAGCGGAACCTGCAGCTGCGAGCCGCATTCTTAAACAGAGACTTCATTTGTTCCAAAAAATCATGACCTCTTCATTATTATTTTTTTTAAATCAAAACAGAAGGTCACAGATAACGGAGTATGGTGTCAAATATTGCACCCTGGTGGTAAAATGTTGAATTGCTGCCACACAGTGAAATTAATTTAATTGCTTCAAGACACACGCTACGCTAGGCAACGCAACCTGCATTAGATAAAAAAAGTATTCGATTAATCAATAACAAATTAAAGTCATCAACTAAATTCTTAACGATCAATTATCGATCGTCGATTAATCATGCCCATCCCTATTTACAATCACTTTTTATATTGAAAATCAGTCATTTTGTGTGTGTTTTTTCCCCAAATCAGTGACACACCGTATAAACTTGGCAATTAAAGAGTTAAAATCATGGCATTTTTGTGAAGATTTGGTAGTTTTGATCAGTTCTGAGGTTGATTAACAGATTTATGAAAAAAAAATTGGAAAAAATATTCATCTGAAAAATTTTTACAGCCGTTGAATTTAGTGGATGTTTTCATCCACTAACAACACGAAAGGGTAGTAAATTTGCCCACGGTATATCGTTGAGTTTAAAAAAAAATTCAAAGCATTTTCTTAAAATATATGTAAATATAAGATTTGTCACCAAAAATCTTTCAATTTGATAAAACAGAGAAAACGTTGTGGCCAAATTAAGAGTAAAAAAAACCCTCTAGTGGATGAAAACATCCCCAACAACACATAAGGGTTAAGTCACAACCTCGAACTTCGAATTAAAAAATGGGATCGTCAATGCTGCCACGTCCCCATGTCACGTCCGGTCTGCGTGCCAAGCGGGGGAAAAAAACTCTCAGGGATTTATATTTTAAACACAAGGGATGTATAGCTACAACTCCTTGAAATGCATATCATAAACAGGATTACTACCTAGTGATCTGACATCAGACAGAGCCCTGCTCTCTGCACGTGCACGAGAGAGAGGTGCCAAGATGCAGCGGGTAATATTTTTAACAAAAGGGATAATTTGTCTCAGCTCACAGGAAACCCATAATACTGAACAAATACGTAAGGATTACTATTTTAGTTACCTTATGTTGTTACTAAACAAGCTGCGCGCAGCCTCGCGCATGAAACCTGATTGCCGAACACTGAGGGGCGGGACGGCATGGAGTGGAGAGTGATGTTTCAGGCTCCGGCGTGGATATAATTGATAGGCACTTCAACTCTTCTAAAGTTCGGTAAAAATGCATAATGGGCTTAAAATCTTGTTTAAGAATCTGTTTTATAACGAGAATCTCTTTTTCAGCGCGCCTATATGTGTGTGCGCCGCGTAGCAGCTGATTTGAATCTGACAGAGTTCGTCACTGTACATTAAAAAATCCCACACAAACATTACATCATAAAATGCTAGGATTAAGATTGATTTTATATATAACAGATAATCTGGATACATTTACCCTAATAAGTTTTTTAAAACATGGTAATGTTTTAATGTTTTGCTTTAGTGTTTTAATGTCAGACAATCATTGAAATGTGGGAAAAATGAAGAGAAAGGCAGCAGATATAGCATCCTTCTTCAGAAAGAGTAGCAAGAAGCAGCCAAACAAATCTTTGTAAAATACATTTCAGTGGCCTACAAAATTCACGTGATTTTCTGGTCTCTACTGGTTTTTCAGCAATTGGAGATATAGATTCTGGTTTCAAAGTAAATTCAGTGTTTCCCATACATAGGCTCTACTTGGGCGCTGCGCCCAGGTAAATTGCGACCCGCCCAGGTAAAAAAAATCACTTTACGAATTTCCGTATTTTCTGAACTCGACTGGATGACCCGTGTTTTGGAGAGAGAGAGAGAGAGAGAGAGAGAGAGAGAGAGAGAGAGCGAAAGATAGAGCGCGAGAGAGAGAGCGCGAGAGAGAGGTGGGGGTCGGGTGACCGTGAAGATGATGCACGCGTCATAAACTCATTATCCAGCGCGGCAAACTGGATCAACTGCAGCAGCACATACGGAGCAGCCAGGGAACACACTGCGACCAAAATGGTCGCATATGCTTATGTGCATATGTGTTTATAGCATCTAAGTTGGCTTCATTTTGCGTGCAAGCACGTTGTGTCTCTCCGGTTGAGTGTCCGTTCACGTGCTCTCTGTTTCTCAATGAATTGGGCGCGACGCGAAGCAACCTCAGTGTCACATTGTATCCTTTCATGTTTCTGAACTTGAGCAGAGTTTTACCATTAGAGGTCTTTCTTCACTGAGGACGCGGGACCCGTACAGTTGCGGGTTTATATTTTAAATGGTCAGATGGGTCCGGGTCGGTCCTAGTTCATTACTTCGGGTCCCAAGTCTGATTAATATTGTGTGTAAAACCCGAGTCGATCGGAGAACGGCCGTGAGCGCTACCGTGCTAAAGCTCGAGTGCTGTTTTAGCGTGCCTCCGGTTTCTATGGCGATAGCAACTGGCTCTTGTCACGACCACGCGCCGCTTCATTTTCTTTATCCCATTTTTTAATCTTACTATTAATAGACAATATCTTTACTAAAATCTAAACAGTTAGCACAGAGATTGTAGCAAAAAGCAGTGCTAATACTGAATGAGCAAAGCTCTAGCTGACTCAGGATATAAAAACGCAAAGCTGTAATGTAAAGTCTGTCATCGGGACAGCAAGTAGACTTTTAAATCTGAAATAATTAGTGGATTAAGCTTTTTTTAATTGGCAAAAGAGAAATAGAAAGCAGAAGCAGTAAAAGTGCCTATATAGAAGTTATTAACATTATAACATCAGTAACATTTATAATCTATAGACCTGCACTGTCTATTAATATACTGTACATAGTATTGTATATAATTGAGTTTGATAAAAGGGGTCATCAAATTGCTTCATATATCAGTGCAAAAACATAAAGTGTTTTCGTGGTGCTTTGACAAACAGTGTCAGCTTTGTTTATGGCAAAAAAAGTTTGGGGTGGTTAGATTAATGAACTATAATGTGAAATTAATATGAATGTTTTATAAATCAAAGTATTGTTTTGTGTCACACATTATTAGTTCTTTGTTACATGTATAGTAGACCATTTTTTGTCGGTGGATAATAATGATCGCCCTTTTCACCAGCTACCACCACAAGTAAATTTCAGATCTGTGGGAAACATTGAAATTTCAAAAGTTTTCTTTGATTAAATAGTTAAAAAAGCATGAGGTTAAATCAGGCCCGGTACTAGGCTTGCTGGACTGGGGGGGCAGTCAGGATTTTTGGGTGGGCAGCCATTTCTCGACTAAAATGATTCATACACTAAAATTATGGATGTTTCAATCCAATATTATTTTGCATATGTCTTATAATAAAAGGCCATTTATATGTCATTTTGCACATTCAAATTTTAAAAGTAGATGCAATTAGATTAATGATTTATAATGTTATAATGATTACACTAGTTTGACACATTTAGTCACAGTTAATGAAATCAGGCAAGCAGGTGATATGAATACAAAGCTGTACATATAGCTATATTTTATTAATGTTTACACTGCATTTAATCTATTATTTCACTTATAGATAAATTAAAGCCATTCTTATACCTACCCTACCCAACATATGCCTTTATTCTAAATAAACACTTGTTAGGAACTTTATTTCCACTTCTCAAACATTTTCTTCATTTAAAATAATGTATTTTCAATGTGATATATGTGATAAGCTGTATTGTCATTAATTCCTGACCCTATCATACATGCTGCTGCAGCAACCTCAAATATCACAACAAAGCACAACGCTTTAAATAATATATTTTGAAACATCATGCAATTTGACATGCATGACAAATTCGTCAAAGGTTATCCTGTTTGCCTATAACAGCACCAGACAAAAGCACAAGTCCTATAATACTGTAAGTGTGATTTGCGACGAGACAAAAGATAAATCACACTGCTTTGTTCATAACACAGCAAATCAGATATTATAATACAACGCAACATTATAAAATACAACGTTTTACCTTACGATGACCTTGCGGAATGAAAGCTGCTCCTGAACTTAAAAGTCTGTAGATTTTTGCGTGTGAAGTTTTCCTCAAACGCGAGCTGAATGAGCTGATGAATGACGATGACAAAACCGCTAAAATTTGAATTTAAAACTGCACGCGATGCTCAGCTGTTACAATACTGTATATTTACTGTATAACCATCTTATATAATTTATATCTACTATATAGTATGCCACAACCAAACTGCATATTCTAATTTTAATAAACAGAACTACGTCTAAAACAAACACACTAATTGCTGCTGGAGACTTGCCATTGGCTGTTGTATTTGAATGAATAAATAATGAGGTGAGTCCAAGAAAGGATATGGGGACTTTTTGGGCATGTTTTACTGTTTTAAGTATTAAATTAATATGTGTTGGGTTATTACGTTTATGTAATACTAAATTGCATTGTTTCTGATATATATTTTATAGATGTGTGTTTTTTTTTAGTTACCGTAATAGAGAACAGTAGTGCTTTTCCTGTGACTTAAATACTGCTGAAAAGCCTGCTAAGGTTTGAATAAGCTAATTAGATGAGGGTGGGCGGGAGCTGTAAACGCTAGCGCTTGGCTAAAGAAGACATTTTTGTTCAAAGACACAGCGTTATTTTAAGTTTGGCTGGACATTTTTGGGGGGGCAGAAGGAAAATCTGGGGGGGCAATGCCCCTGCCCCCCCGTAGACCCAAATTATGACTAAAAATTGTATGTTAATTAATCAATTCATTTTTATTAAAATTAAATTATTGTAGCAATTGTATGTTATACATAATTGTAATTAATGCACCTATAATACTTAATAGTATTTTAAGGTGATGATAGAGATTTTATGTGCCACCCCAGAGTAACTGGCCCCTGCCTGGCCACCCGTATGAAAAATCCCTGGCTCTGCCACTGATTAGCAAAACACAAAAAATACATAATATTATAAATCTTTACCCGGACAAGTAACTTTTGTTCATGGACAAGTGAAACATAAATGTACTTGTCCGGAGGACAAGTTCCTCAAAATGTTAATGTCAAGCCCTGGGATTTATTTTTAGATGCTAGGAGTCCAAGACGCGCGCATTAAGTGCAGGTGCGTCCAAGAAGGACGTCTCTCTCTACAAGCTCTCTCGCGTAAAGTGAAGCCCCCAAACCCCCATGCGAGCTAAAGCACGCAATGTGCATGTTAATGTGAAACTATAATAGTAATAAATAATAATGGCATAGCATTTTTTGTCTTTAAAAAAAAAGTAAAAACCGAGAATTGAATGGAATCGTGACCTTAGAATCGAAAATGTAATCGAATCGAGGATTTGGAGAATCGTGACACCCCTACAAACAGCATCTTTACAACCCTTGACAGAGCTGACAAATTTGCGTTATTTACTCACAGTTTTCCGCGTGTAGATTCAGAAAGGTGTTTTCAACCATAAGTAAATTCCAAAAGCGGTCATTGTTTTCTTATAACGCATTGTGTTTCTCATTTCATCAATCTACAGGTTATTTAGTGCTCTAACACATCCTGAAGTTTCAAGAGTTTTTCAAAATAAAAGTAAATCGGGTTTAAATGTGAGGAGATACTGTCTGGATGAAAGCAACACTTACTTTTGTCCCATTTATATTATTCTAATTTTATTTAATTTCATTTTCATAGTGTTTAAACTGTTGAATTTAAGTTTGTACTGTTGGTTGCTTTTGAAACATTTGATAAAACTGACATTTAAAGGCTCTCCAAGCGAATATGTTCGACGTCACTTGTTGTTGATATTTGAACTGTTTTCAAACAAACGGAGCGTAGCTAACTCCTCCCCCTCCCTTCCGTGCTTTCTTGAACGCGACCAACCCCCACCCCCAAATCCTTCTTGGCGTTTATTGGCTGTAAAACTTTCTTTTGTTTTGTGGTGCAGGTTTGGCCACTGTGTGTATATTGAAGTTTGTAGAGCCTGGGCTCTTTTTACAGTTTGATCAGCGTTCAGGTAGCAAGCAGATAGTGAGGAGATGTGTGCTGTATGTAACAAAAATTTTTTTATTGTCTAAAACGCATGAATTCGCTTAGAGAACCTTTAAAATGAAAAGGTAATTTCATTATTTTTTACAAAGATAAATAACAAAATATGTTTGCAGTTACATATTCAAGAGGTCATAGTCATGTATAATTAATAAAAACAAGTGTAACACGAAAATCTATCTTGTTTTGTTGTAACAATTCACCACTTATGTTAAAGTGAAATTATACTAGTCATTTTACATTTGTTCAAAATTACACCTGGTATTGATAGACCACACTTGTGAGTTACTGACCATAGCAAATATATCTCTGTCTGAAACATTATCTTAAAAAATTAAGTTTTTCTAAAAAATTGTACTTTCACCCCTGTTCTCCCCTACACACAACCAGACACCTTACTTAAGTGTAGAAAATACATACGAATCAAAACTGGATTTTATTTAATTCCTTGCTAAAGATTCTATATACTCATGAAAATAAAAGAATAAAGTATGTTTTTAAAGAAACATGTATTATATATTATAATAAATGTAGAGTTGATTTGCAAACTCAAAAGTTCCATTTGAATTCTAAAATAAGCATTTTATCAAGCTCCTTATGTTCAGTAATTGCACTTTAATGGCAATGAAAATAACCTATTCATATAAAAACACGATAACAAACAGACACACACATTCTTTTTTTTGTTAACTGTTAGCTTGTTTGAAGGCAGATGCTGCCAAGATTGTGTTGTGAACGTGAAAATAAAGACACAGTTAACTGTCAGTCAGTGTGTGTCTGAGATTTTTTTTAATGACATGACACGTTATATTATGTTGCAGGACTGAGATAGGCTGCTTTACTCTAACCTAGGTTTATAAGCAGTATATAAGCAGAACAATGAGACTTTCAAGGAGAGGTTTGTGAGAACCCTCCAAGTAGTCTGAAATTCAGTGTTTTTACGCTTCTTTTCCATCAGATTGGAAGTAACGAGTAACTAAATACTTGAGTAGTTTTTTCATCTAATACTTTTTTACTCTTACTCAAGTAAATAATTAAGATTGTTACTTTTACTTGAGTACAGATTTTGGGTACTTTACCCACCTCTGGTCCTATCATAATAACAAGCCACATATCAATGGAAAGCTTATTTATTCAGAGTTAAAATGTGTAAATATCAATAAAAAAATTTACCCATATGACTGGTTTTGTGGTCCCGGGTCACATTTAAGCCTGTTAACAAACAAATAAATATCTTGTTCATGTACTCTTTCAGTCTTTCTTGTATGTTGCTTAAATAAAAATAAGCCCATTTGCAAGTAAAAAAATTAAAATCAGCCATGAATAATTATGATTGGTGCATCCGCATCACTAGCTAGGTTTTCACGTGCAGGTTAGCAAATTAAGCATTTTGATTCAAACCCTATGGGTATACCTATACCATATCAGAGCCATAGAAGGATAGAGTTACGTCAAGTCCGTTGACTCCAATGGAACGGTTTTTTACAGCAATGGCGGACCACGGAGTCTCTCCAGAGTTCCCGGAAGTCACAGTCAGCTCCATAGAGTTGCATTAGAAAGATTGAATGTGTTGAACTTAATACAAGATTTAAGACTTAATACGCTTTACAAATAAGATTCTATGTTAGCAATACATGTGAATCGAATGACTTTATGCATCAGTGTGTTTGTAGTGCATTATTTCTCATTTAATAAGTACATTTAGGGGGTGTTAGTAGAAAACGGGTCAGGCTAGGACAAGCTGTGGATAACTTTAGCAACACACAACAAATCATGAATAGCCTTTTATTGGTAAATTTTGTTTTCTTAATGCAGATTCATTCATTATTGTAAATATTGTCTAATTAGAGAGGCTATTAAATAAAGTGATGCTGGTATAAATTGCATATTTATGCATCAAACGTATGGGTGGAGTGTTTCTGACACTGTAGTTTTGCTGGTTAATAAATAAAATAAAATAAATTAATTTATTAATTACTTGTCAAATGTATACTTACATAGTTAAGAGATCAGTAATCATTTAAAGTGATGATGATGTTATTTCCCATCAGATGTTTATATTAACAACAAAAAGAAAACTACACTAAGCCAGAAATATTATTATAATTTATAATAAATTAAATAAAGTGCTTTGTGAGTCTTTTTTTATGTTGTGCTTTGTATATTAATAAATTAAACCAGTATGAGTTACATACACAGCACATTCACTTTGTATATTATTAACAGGCATAAACTTACATTAGTACACAGTGTGATGCATTTTAAAGCTTTAAAGTTACTAAAGGCAGCGTAAAACATGTTAACAAGGGACATACCAGCAGATGACCATACAAATCTTCCTATATTGGTGAATTTAATTTGTCAAAAAACTTTGTTTATATAACTACATAACAATACTACCTTCACATTTTGATGTGATATATAAATATTGTAAAAAAACACGTTTCTTGACTATAAATTAAGAAAAATCACAGCTCTTTGCCTCTAACTCAATGTATTTCAATGGCTCACTATGGGCTTCTAGGAACTAACTGAAATCTCCGTGAATCACGTGACGGGCGAGCTTCTGGACTTCCGGTGGCACAACTCTGTTTTTCTATGGCTCTGTACCATATGAACTGGTTTGCTGACTAGTTGATGCTCACATTACAAAGATAGTAAATACGTTTTCTTGGTATACAGTCACTGTTAACACACTACCTACAACTTTTTAATTAATAGATTTTAACGTAACGTTGTGCTTTTCATTTAGTTTGAATGTTCATTATTATTAAACTATTATTGTGTTTAATTAAAGTTTTCCTAGATATACACATTGTACCCCACCAAAGACATAGTGATGACCTTCCCAAACAGCCAAAATAAATTAATTCAAAGTGTCAATAACTTAGATCAACTAGCAATACCATTACCTGTATTTTTGTCTTCTAACCAAGTTTCATTCAATGCTTAATTACTTTCCCGGAAACAAACAATACGAAAGTAAAAGGGTTTACTAAAGTTAACCTGAACACGACGTTTAATGTCATTTTCAGTAACAGTGGATCCGTGATGATCCTTATACGTTCATCAGTAAGACAAATAAAAGTAGTATAATAGCTTATACTTACAACACGTTGAAGAGAGTTCCGTGCTGTACATTACTGAAAATCACGTGCTACAGTTTCAGGCGCAGCTTTATTTTGATGTCATACACCGATCGTTCTGCGCAGCGCTGCATAATTTCGAACACACCCAAACAAATATAACCCACAAGTACAACTAGCTGCAGCCTGCAGATCGGGGCGTGGCTGCACCTACGGCGGAGCTGCACGCGCAGCCCCTATCATAACGCGTATCATTGGTAAAGCACAGTAATGACGTCGACGGCACGGTAAACAGGAAATGCGGTTGAAAAACAGTGCGATCTTTAAAACGTGCGCCATATCGCGCTGACATTATGAAATAATACTTAACTATAACGATTCAGTCTTAAAGAAAACTATAAAGTAATAATGAAAGCAGCAAAAAATGGAGTAGAGCACATAGTTTTAACTATGCCTGACCTAAGGTGAACTTATAAGGAATTACAGAGTATTGTGTAATATCTGTGTAGTATTTTAAATGTTTTTCAAATGATGTTGCACTTCACTGTGTAAATTACTGTAAACATTAATGGCACCTTATATATTTCTTATTTTAATCACTCCTCTGTAATAGTTATTGTTTATTTTTTGTGCATTATATAGGCTATTATTAATAATTTATGCCTATAAAGTGGTTTGAAGTTAAACTACATACAGTACACTGTCAATCTCTGTATCCAATAGTATGCATGCCAAAAAAAAAAAAACTCATACCAGTGATAACTTTAATTTCAAAACAAAAATAATTGTTTAAAAGACATAATACACACATACAGATAATCACCTACATTAACCGTACACACACAATCTACACAGCCTGTAGTTCCCCTCATCATTGAAAAAAACAATCAACCGAGAAATAGCCCCGAACCTCCTTGTTGATATAAAACCCATGCAGGACTCCCATTCTGCCATTACTTATATACCCAGGTGGGCAGCCCTTGTTTCAGAGTCAACGAGCAGGGCATCCGGAGCTCTTGCCTATATTGTCTGGAAAATGACATCCAGTTCACAACACCTAATTTAGATAAAATACAGAACAAACAATATTGAATCATTTTGAAGAAATTGGCAATTGGCATTAACATAGTGAAGAGTCATACAAGGTTTTTTTATATGTTACACATATAGAAAAATGTTAGATAACATATGCTTGTGTGTTATTGGCTTTGTCTGTAAAGTACTTAAGAAACATACTTTGTTTATGAACAACATAAACCAGTTAAAATAAGTTTGTCAACACAAACTTAAATTTGACTTGAGAAAGCCTATCCTAATAGTTTGAAATGGAAGTTTGAAGATTTTCAGTTTGCAGATCAAAGTAGTTTTCAAGCTGAAAGTTTTGAAGGCAATATGTCTATCAGACACAGAAGGACGGATAGACATGACAGAGAGGTAGAGATAGACAGACAGATAGAGATGGATAGATAGATAGACAGAAAGACAGATAGGAAGAACAGACAGATAGATTGCACAAACGAACAAACAGAAATAGATTACTGTCCAGCCATACAAAGTGGTTCTCTTCTCTGAATTTGGGTTTGCTGACAACGTCCCTGAAGACCTTGCACATCAGTGAAAGTCTCCAGAAAGCCACAACGCTGCTCTGTTGAAGACTCCCATCAGGATCCACCAGAGGATGTCAGGTTGTAACAATCAGCCCTATTGGTTGAGTCACAAAATATGTAGAAGGGGTCAGATCTTACTGTGTGAGATTAAAAGAGTTAAAATGATGAGACAAACAAGTGATATCAACTTTAATAAGTGTATTTACAAACACAAAGAACTTAAAACAACACACTAAAAAACTAAAGACTGTTAAGAGAAAGGAATATAAAAACCAAACCTAAAACAATCTAAAAGTCCAAGTGTGCTAAAAGTCCAAGTGTTTAAAGTGTCCTCCAGTGTATATACAATTAAAGTGTAATCCACAAAACGTCTTTGGAAGGGTAAGTCCACAATAAAAACTCCACAATCCAACAGTTCTGTAGCTTTAGCATATGTGCTTCTGCTGCTTCCTTTTATACTGGCATAGCAAAAGGAATAAAATGGCTAAGAAAACATGTAAAACCTCAAATATACATAAAACACAATACAATGTATAAAATGAGCGGTACAACATGCTTCTTGTGTGACCGTGTCACAAGGTGGCATCTGTCTAAAGTAGCAAATAGTCAGTCCAAAATGTAACTTATTAAAAATGGTAACCGATAGATTTTTACAGGATGTTTACACTGCACTTACCGTGGGCAAATAATCAACATGCAGGGGGTCTTCATTACATCTAAATTGAAGAGTAAGAACAAGAATAGCATCATTTTCAAACCCCTGTTATTTAGGTTCAAGATTTAAAATGGGAACCAATACCTGCTCTCTGTACTCTCCTTTTTGTGGAGTTGCTGAATATTATTGTTGTGCAATTCAATTGAAAAACCTTGGGCAATGCTGGGGCATGGGGGGCCTTGGTTCTTGGACTTTGCATAGGGCCCCCAAAATGGTAAACACGCCACTGGATACATGTAACTTATCTATAGTTAAAAACATTTATTTTAAACTGCTAAATGTAGGCATTTGGTAATTAAAGCTTCAATGAACAGTACGTATAAAAAAAGAAGAAAACAAACAAACCTCAAAGGGGAAATTCTCCAAAAGCAGCAGAAACCACCACCTCATTAAGCAAGGCATGACAGACTAAGTTAAAAATAAATACTCAGTTTACTTTTAATAATATTGGGGGGGTTACATTGCATATTTCACTTACCTCTGTAAAATCAAAGTCCCCATGCTGTCAGAAAGCTCAGTGAATACTGAAATGGTAAACATTACAAATAAATTTGCTCAGATACATATACTGGATAAACACCAGCAGCAGGATGGACAGTGCATATACTGTAGCAGCATAAGTATGCAATATATAAAACAAGCCCTACTTTCAAGGAGTTTTGTTGAATTTGTATTACTATTGAATGTAGTTTTTTTCTGTTCAATTAAGTAAATGTAAACTTCTTAATAACAATAATATAAAAATAATTTACATTTAATTAATTTATTCATAGAAAAAAGTCCTACAATATAACTTTGTATATTGCAATATTAACTCTTAAATCCTTTTTCGTCTTCTGGTTCAGCTTTGCCACTGTATTTCAACTGTATGCCACTGTATTTGTTTTAACACTATATCCTTATCCCACCAAACCACGAATGATGAGTAAAGTTACACGATCTTGTTTTTGCACCACTTCATTTTAATATCAGACATAATAAAATAAGAACAAAAAACAGATGCTTGCCTGTACTCACCATGCAGCGATAAACAACGGAAAACTTGCTAAAATCGACTACATCATGACTTCATGCCCCTAATCAATGAGAAGCGCTGGGGGCGGAGCATCACATGTGGCCCCGCCCCAATGTGTAGCACCGCCCGTACTGCAGACTGCAGCCAGGACCTTCTCGATAGTGTTGGGAGACCGTGACGTTTTCTACTACGTAATTACGCACATGCGCAGGACGGATCATGCAAATGGAACGGATCGTGTACCGACAACCTCTACGTGTCATTTCGCGACTCGCTCTCGCCATACGTTGACGTCATCAATGTATGATGTCAGTTCTCGCAGCGCTGCATGAAGTCAAACGTGCCTAATAACATAACAAAAGACATCATGTTAAAAAACAATAAAGATGGTAAAGAAGGAGATGCATCCAGACAGAACTGAAAATTAGAACTTGTTTAACATTCAATATTCATTTTATTAAAATAAAAAAATTATTAAAAATAAAGAAATATTGTGATTTTAAAGCAGCTTTTTAGATCTTCATCCAGGGGTGTGTTCAATCATTTCTTCATAAACATTTGTTCTAAATGGACAGACCTTTATAAAATGTATAAAAATGGTTTTAAAGTAAAAGTGTAGTAACTATGGTTTTTGATTTAACAACAACAATAAACATCAAAAGAAATTATCCGCTAAGATAATAACCAAAGATCATTTTTGTAAATAATTTAATAATAATGATACTTATTTTAATAATTAAAATATTTAAAATATATATATTACTGTGATCAATGGCAAAATAATAGGGGCTAGCTAGAAAATATGGGGCCTGTGTGGGTTTAGGGTTGGCCCATAAAAAAACCCTCATGGGGCCCAAAAGGGCAAAGTCATAGTGGGCCCGCATGGGCTAGCCCATATGAGACCAGTGTGGGTTTACTGTGGACAAGCCCACAGTGGGCTTGCCCATAGTAAACCCATATAGGTCCCCCAAAGGGCAAACGACTGTGGGCCCCACATGGGCTTACCCGCATGGGGCCCATTTGAAGTTTGGTGTGGGTTTGCCCTGCCCGCACTGTCCCACAGTATACCCACAGTGGGCCTGTACGGGCATGTCTGTTGGGTTGCCAGATCATCCCGTTCACTCGCACCAACACTACAAATTTATACCGACAGCTCCCGAACTGTTTTGACACGTTTAAAAATGATCTGGAGGTCGTAAGGTGTTTGTAAACTGCTCGGCACGTAATTCCTCCAGAGAAAAAAAAAATCACATGCAAGCATAGCTCCTATGAAAGCAAAAATCGCACCTTGAACGCCCGCAGCCGCCTGCGTAACATGAGCTACTATGATAATTGTATTTTTGCTTTAAACTAAATGTCCCTTAGAAACTATGATATTTATATAATTCAGGGATTCCCAAAGTGTACGCGAGCTGCCACCAGGGGGTGCGCTAGAGGAAAAATGTAATGGCAGTCTGGTTCTTTAAGTGGGATTTTTCCATACAGTAAATTAATTAAAAAACATGAACAGTAAACATTTTGTTTGTAATCGCTTTTATTTTAAATAAAAACTATAATTTATTAGTTTTTGATAGACGCGTAGAAGACAGCTGCTGTCTTTATCTACGCACTGCAGCCGCTATATGCGTGCCAACTCGTTTCATTCATGGAGCAATGTGCTTTCATTTATGGTAAAGAGACCGCCAATTAATTGCATAATAAAATACATAAATACTTACAAAGACACTGTAGAGCAGTGGTTCTTAACGTTATTCCTGGAGGCCCACTGCCCTGCACATTTTGTATGTCTCCCTTATTTAACACACCCGATTCAAATCATCAGCTCATTAGAAGAGATCTCCATGAACTGAACTGAGTCTGTCAGATAAAAGAGACATACAAAATGTGCAGGGCAGTGGGCCTCCAGGAATAACATTAAGAACCACTGCTGTAGAGAACTTATTAAATGCTCTCATTTAATTTTGTTTGAAACCTGAGTTGTTGTAACGAATCTGCAAACTATTATACCTTTTGTGCGAACAGTAGGCTCTCATATCATCTATTAGCTGGCGGCAGTTTAACATAGTAAACTCGAATGGCGTCTAAATATCACAGCGGTTAAACACATACACGGGGGCGCATAATCTACGCTGAGCATAGCTGCGTCTGGTCGTAGTTTCAGATGGTGCAACAGGTGTAAATATTTTTCACAATGTCGGACGTTGCTAAGCCCGACGTAGGACTTACACCCCCCTTCTTTATGTCCGGCTGGTGCAACCGGCCCCTGGTTATTTGCACATGATTAAACATTAGTCTTTATGGCGAGAAAACAAAGCTTTGTTGCGTGTTTTTTTTTTTTTGAAGTGGGTATATTGGGGGTGCTCCAACCCGGTTGGGACATAGAAGGGGGTCCGCAGGAAAAAAGTTTGGGAACCCCTGATATAATTAAAAAAAAAGACATAAAAACTTAAATGAATTGGAGGTCTTTGCTGATTCATCTGCATATGTTTGGATTTAAGACCAAACAGAGATGCATTGCAGGCAGGTAGGATTTAGACTTTTAAAGATTTTTTTTGTTATTAATATATTTGATAAAATACAATGTTATCTAAATACACCGTGTGACATGTTAAGGTATTTTTATAGAAAAAAAATGTGTTAAATACATTTATATTATATTTCAATAGACAATTATTCCAGTAATAGAGTAATTGAATTATTATAGAGACTTTTTATTAAATATATTTTTTATTGTCCTTATTATATGGAAATGTGTTTTATTTATTTTAGAAAGATACTGTATGATAGATAAAAACAACATGGAATGTACTAGACGCAGTGATGCTCACACCAGAATAAAGTTAGGGGAATGTATAGCCTAAGTTTATTAAGGTTTGTTTTTGGTTAGCCAGGAAAGATTTCCTTACCAAAAAAACTTTACTTTTAGGTTAGTTTAACGTTCCCCGAATTCTAACGTAAAGCTAACGTTATCGTTAGAGGAACGTTAAACTAACCTAAAAGTAATGTTTTCGTAAATTGTATTTTTCTTTATTTTGAAAAGAAAACTTTCCTGGCTAACAAAAACAAACATCGGAAAATAACGTTTTGGAAACCAAAAACTAACGTTAAGGGTACATTTTGCGAATCAGTTCGCTTTCAGAACAAAGCTCTCATGTGGAGATAATTACTATTCGGTTTGAAGGTAAGGGTCTTATTGAGCAAAAGGTAATACGGACATCAAAAGTACAACATGCTAACCAAACTTCATTACCATGCATTGTGTATGCATTTGATGACATTATCACATCCTCTAGTCTAAAAAACTGCTTGTGTTAAATTTGAAATATGTGTTTCACAAGATGACACGGTCCTGCTAAAATTCATACACTAGATAGTAAAGTACATTGAGCATAATAAATCATTGGAGAAAGAACTATTACTTAACATAGGTCAATGAAGCCCACCCCATATAACGTATCTCATGTTGTGATCCTTTGATTTGTTTTAAATACAAGTCTAAGGGGAAAGTTTGTAGTTTATTCATTACTGATTGCTTGTTAGATCAGGTGAAAGGAGCTCACATAAGACAATAGAGAATAAGCACAATAAAATGCACATGAGATAATAAAAGTGATGCCTTACTTTCCAAGCACCAATTACAAATTTGTCATTTCTGGGAAACTTTTCTTTATATTCACCCCCAAGTGTCGATAATTGCCACAACCCGTTGTCATGTGCATCCAGATCCTAGTTTTATTACAAAAAAGTTGTCATTTTGTAATGAAAAAAAAAATAGGCTTAATTCAGAATAAGGTAATGACATCTCTTATCATATAATCATTGATGCATTTACTTTAATACAGCATGAGTTTTGACCTGTGTGAAGTATAAAAGCATTTTCTCATTGCATCGTCAAGAAAGTAAAAGATATGTACAATACTTGATAACATTTACAACCAACAGGTACCAATACAATGTTTCCTCTGTACAAACTAAGATTATATCATTATCAATTTAATTCAATAATTATAATCATTATTTATTGTTTGTTTACAGATACATTTTCTGTCTTGAACCCTACTGAATTTTCTTGCACTGAATTTTACCTTCTCAACACATCCTTCAACCCCTCTACATACAAAGATCATGATCTGCTTCCTGTTTCCATTGACATACATACATTCTTTTCCAGCTTTGTTATGACATTAAATCTTCCTTTGCTTTGCATCTTTTATTTACCTTTCTTAAAAAAACAGCTGTTAAAATATTCAAAGAAGTTTAAACATTTAGAGATGTCTTAAGGTGCTTTCTCTGTACCAGAGTCGTCCAATCCTGCTCCAGGAGGACCTTTCAGACAGGTGTGTCGAGGGAAGTTATAGGCTAAACTCTGCAGGACACCAGCCTTCCAGAAACAATTCTGGACACCCCTGCTCTATACCCATGAGTCAGGCGATACCGGGTAATGTTCAGCCTGGTATGAGGGTCTCCTGGTGGATGGGTTAAAGTCCATGTAGTTGCTTGAGGATTTAAAGCCGTGTGACTGGATGTAATCTGCAGAAGAATAGTGGACTGTCTCATTCATGTATGAGTCCTCATAGGTGTGTGGTTGCATGTATGTGCAGTAGGTATCGTAGTTTCTGTGGCCAGCTTCATTTGCGTAGTACATCTGCTGCTTACACGGAAATAAAGTGAAATTGTGTCAGCCTGTTAAAAGCTTCATGAAACACTAATCAAGTTAGTTGTGTTGCATATCATAGAAGACAATGTTAGCATCTGTTAATTTTAACAGTAGGAGAACACTAGCTTTTTTGTAATATTTTTGTCTTCCGGGTTTAAACTCCATATCGTTTTAACCATAGTCATTTTATACGTAGACGCCTCATGACGTGCTGGAACGTAATCGGGTCTCCTCACTCTATGCTAGTCAACGAAAAGCGAGCAACTATGCCTGTATATTGTACAGCTTACGGTTACAATAACTGGTGCAGTATTGATACCAGATCGCATGGGATTACCACGCACAAGTAAGATTGAACAATAATGTTGCTTATTTTACCATTTATAATATTATGTCATGGTAACTAATGTTACTTACGTGTAACCAAGGGGATACACCTTCCTCAGTAGAAATAAAGCAGGGGGGTGCATTGGGGACTCATTCAAGATGGCACTGATACGTCAGCTATAGGCAGTGTCAGTCTATGAGGTGTCTACGTATATAACGTCTATGGTTTTAACATCACAAGCTGTGACGTGTCAAAGCACTATAGTAGAACGATGACGTGTTAGTGTCTCATTATTTTTTATAAGATTGTGTGTTCTTATCCAATGAGAAGACCTTTCGCTTATGTCTGTGCATGCGCGTGCATGCATGTATTGCGTGCAGCCAGGCAAGTGGGGGAGTCGCGGGCTCAGGGCAATCGCACTCGGATACGATTCTGTATAGATGCTTTCATCAGACTCATGCGCATTGTTGTGCCTACACGTCTGGATGGAACTTAACTCTGTTTGTTTAATTGTCTGGCTAGTGGTTAAACTGAACTCTGGAACAATTACCTTGTTGAAAATAAATGTTTTGGTTTTCTAAAGACAAGGGGAGATGGCAATCATGGATCACCGCTATAAGTGAGGTTTGGCAGCCGATCTGTAGTTAACACTGTATACATTAATTTTACACAATAATGTTAGTTAAGGTACTTGTTATTTGCTCGATCAGAAATATACTCTAAAAAGAACACTTTTGTTATTGATTCTTTGCAAAAATAAGCTTACCACTGCGGACAAGTGGGCCGCACGGTTCAAAAATACACGGTCAAGCCGCTGGCACTCTTTTTTGTTTGTGCGTCTAGTCCAGCACGTCTAGTGGTGCTGGAAACCTTCAGAAGGGATTTAACCCTCTGGGGTCTTGGCTGATTTTGCATCCTTGAACAGTTTTGACCTGCACTGATATTCGTGCTTTTTTCAGTTGCTTAAAAACAATAATGGCAAAACACTGTGTTTCAGCACAAACTGGGCTACAATATCAGGTGAGCAACATGTATGTACATGTTTGTATTTGTGAGGGAAAAGGGTTTTGAAATAGCAACATTTTAAGTCATTGATATAAGTCCACAAATCCCATACTAAACATGTTTTCACAAGACTTTTCAAAAACAGGATCTAGTAGTCTAGAGTTTTTTCTTCAAAATGATGTGAAAATCATTCTGTCTACTCATTCACAAAAAACAATATATTGATTTACAATTTCTAAGACAGTTTTTGCTTAGAACAGCCATATGAGAGAAGGCATGAAAGCTCCTGAATAATCTCTGATTGACACCCGAGGAAAAAAAGAATTGCACGATGAGACATTTAAGCAAAAATGTGATAGGAAACTGCTTCTGTAGTAAAACCATAGTTTTTATAAGATATACCGTAAAACTTCAAATAATAGCCCGGGCTTTTATTTTCCCAAACCTATCATCACACCAGGCATCTATAAGAGACAGGCTTTTAATTTAATTGTTCCAGCATGACAGCAGGAGGTTACCACATATTACGTTTTATTTTTAGTTTGAATGTGTTTAACAAATTAGTTCGTGTAATAACAACAGTCTTAAATTAATGGCAGTATACGGTAAATAAAGCAAACAAGGATATGTTTTTTTATTGGTTGTTGTGTGAAATCTTACCCAGATACAACAGTGCTATTTTCTGATTGGCTATTGTGTAGCCTCTTTCTCTTTTTTTTGTATTGGCTCGCTCAACTAGAACTCTAGGGAAGACGGGCTTGATAGAGAGAGAGAGCAGTGCGGCCAGATACATTTTGGACGCTGCAGCATATTAAATATTATAAATAGTGTTTCCGCGCGAGAAATACAATGTGTGGCGGGAGTGCATACATGACAAAAGACTGAAAGCCCGGCTATTATCAGCGGCCTCAAAACACTACCGGCCCACCGGGAAAAGTCCCGGCTCTCCCGATTGCCACTTCGCTACTGTCATCATCACCTAAATCCTGGTGTCGTCACACCAGGCGTCTAAAAGAGACAGGCGTTTTACGGTACTTGTGAATTTATAACAAAAAATTTAAATAGAATGTAAATACACACACACACACACACACACACACACATTCTGGTTTCCATAGACGTAATGTTTTTTATACTGTACAAACTGTATATTCTATTCCCTTCCCCTAACCCCAACTATCACCGAAAACTTTATTTTACCTTAGATTTTCAATAAACATCATTCTGTGTGTTTTTTAAGCATATTTCCTCATGGGGACCTCAAAATGTCCCCACAAGGTCACAAATGTACTGGTTTTCCCATCTTTGTGGGGACAGTTGGTCCATTGAGAGTTTTACTTTTGTGCAGTAAAAAATACAAAAGAAGAACTGCCCATCGTTGTGTAGGAAGAGCAGATAACAAGCATTCCAGTTAACACAAACAGGTGTCCGGTTCGATCAGATAAGACAACTGCCCGACATCAGTGTCAAAGCGGAGAGGAAGAATACGTTTTGATTGGCGTATCATTCTTTCAAACCCCCTTCACCCCGAAACCAGGATGAATGTAAATTCCATAAGGAAACAGCATGGCTTTGCAGAATATTGGCTTACTAAAGAACAATCTTTACATTCTTTCACCAACAAAATGGACATAAAATCATCACCTGTTTACTTTATACTCATCTAAGGGCGTTTTCACATTAGCACTTTTGGTGCGAACCCGGGTTCGATTGACATCAGAGTTCGGTACATTTGGATGATTTGAACGCTGTCTTCCGAACTCGGGTGCGCACCCGCGAAACGTACTCGAGTCCGCTTAAAAAGGGTGGTCTGGGGTTCGTTTCATGTGAACTCCAGATCGGTTCGCTGCTAATGTGAGCGCAATCGTACCAAATCGCGGAAGTGAACCGCTGTTAATTACGTATTATATGGAATGTCCCACCAAAACAGACGTGTGTGTTTGTGTGTGTGCACTTACATTGACAACAAAATGCATAGAATGCGTGCTTTGGTTTTGTTTTCAAAGAAATAATACAGAAACGCACTTTCGTCTGTCTGCCGCAAACATACTAAAGTCGTTTCGATGACAACGCGGTCTGTCCACCGACGTCAATTTTTGCGGAGGCATTCAGAAATCACCTCTCTGCTTGCAAATAGTCAATCACACTTGTCGTCTTCTCGTTTACAGCGGTTGCCAAGCAACATGAGAACGCGCCGGCTGCAGCTTGATGATGCAAGCGTACCGCGGTTCGGATGCAAAAATAATGTGTGAACACAGTCCATGGGGGGCATGGGGAGGGGGGGAGCAATCGAACTCTTGTTCGGACCAGGCAATCGCACCAAATATGAAACCGCCCTAAAAGACACTAACATTTTGAATGACATCTTTATGTTATGAATCTGTTCAATTAATCACAGTTATTAACATATGAATGAATAAATGCTTTTTACATTCAGGACAATGCCAATGGAATTTAGGAAATGGTTTTGTAAGTGGAAAATGCATAAATGAAATTTAAAGGGCAAAGTTACACTCTGTATTTTATGCTATGCAAATGAATTCCTCACAGTGTAGAAAAGTGTGCCACATTTTGTGGGCTCCTTCTGACATCAACAGTCAATCACGGTTCTGAATCAGCAAATTTCCAAGACGCAAAATCCTTATCTAAAAGTTATAAAGTACCTTTTATCCAGACATCCTCGCTCTGAGTCCTCCTGACAAAAGAGACATAAACAGAGTGCTACAAGCTCTGATTCTCCAGCCTGCGTGCTAGAGATTGCAACAGGGCAAACCCCATCATTCTCAGTCTTCGGCCATGTGCTAAGAGACTAAAACAGAGCACCCACTGAGAGAGAAAATAACAGATCATGGAAAAACCAACCAAGTTTCTGAATCTCTCCTTGAGATTTTACAGCTCCTCGTTCTGAGTTTGACAACAGAGACTGAACCAGATCAACCACAAGTTCTGAGTTTCTGGCCTGTGCATTTTCTGCACTGACTATAGGACTGCATCTGCGTGTTCTAGATCACCAGGATCTTCTGGAGATCAGCATTTCACAGCACTTTGTGTTCAAGGCTGTTGAACTAAACCCATTTGCAGTGTGAAAAGCCTGACCCGTGGCCCACGTGCCACTGGCAGGGGACTGCTCATTCGATCACAGAGAACGTCAATATCACTTAACCAAACCAAACCTTGGCACTGGTGTATTGTGTCTTTAATATTGCATAACTGATTTCTTTAATGTTTATCAGATAATTCTTTAATTAAAATAAGGTTTTTATCTTATCAGAAACAGAAAACATTCTGCCATAAATTCAACTCAGTCACTTCAACTTTCTATTCTTTGCACTTTAGTTTCCATCTTTTTCTATTCTTTTTTATTTTAGAATCATTTAGTAGTGTTTTTAGTTTTCTTTTTATCTTTTGTTAATTAATTCCATTTTATTACCACTGTGTCTTCCTTGTGTTGATAAGAGTTGTCCAGAATCTCCAAAATCACAGTTAACACCAAATGAGAATTTTGTTGTTCAAATTCACTACATCATCATGTAGACATTCCAAGCATTATGTAGACATTTGTCTTTTGTTTGTATGACAAGTATTTTTTAAGTTACAGTGGGTACAGAAAGTATTCAGACCCCTTTACATTTTTCACTGTACTGCTTGTACTGCAAAGCCTTTTTAGCCATGTCCCTAAGTTTACATAATTTTAAACAGCCAAAACAAGTAATGCATAATGAAAATAAGATTATTGTGATTTCAGTTAATACATTAGTTAATAAATAAACCTCTGCACTGGTACTACAGAGGTTTAACGTTTTGTAGCACATGCCAAAAAGTTGTAGAACAAGAGTTCAATGTAATATATAGTTGAATATCTTATGATCATATGAAATAAGTTTCATTTTTCATAAATTCTGCTTAAGTTTATTGGCCAAATTAAATAATACGGTGGCCTTATAAAAGTATAGTGTATTTATTTCATTTCTTGGATAGTATCCACCTGTTTCTCAAAAAAAAAAAATCATCTAAATCAGCAGATTTTTATCAGCATAATATTAGTTGTTTTTTAAACAATGATTGTATTTATTGTTTACTGGTAGTTTCTTTGAAAGGTTTTACTGCATGGATTTGTAAATACAGATCATGACTGAATGTTTGCCACATACACATTCAGCTCTTGTGCATGGGGTTAAAATAAATGTTTTGTAGAGATTTACTGCGTTTGTATTAGCTAGTATGGCAACCCCTAACTGCACAAATTATGCCGGTCTTCTTGGATTTTTTATAATAAACATTAAACAGACAGTCAAAACAGCACACTTGTGTCCTTCGCAATAGACTTCCATTAGCTTTAGTGGCTCACCGGAAGTCATAAACCGGAAAGGTCAAAAATGGTGGCGCCCACATTTAGAAACAGGTTAAAACAACAAATACAGCAAGCGCACACTCATACAACTGGTACAGACTGTCAGCTCATTTCCCTCAAAGTGCAAAAGATCACAAACTATGCGCAAAACTACTGAACTTCGACCGCGGCGTGAGCGCAAGCTGAGCTCCGCTGCGCTCGCGCTACTCGACGCAACAACAAACCGCCCTCGCACAGCGCAAGCCATTGAAATGAATGGGCACAGCACACACCGCGTCCTAGCTTTAAAAAAGCCGCTTTACCATAATCAGTGCGTAATGCTGTTAACGGTCTATAGCCACACTTCACATTTAAGCTTACGTAATTAAAAACAACGCTAACTTACCTTTGAAATAGCTGAAGACTGCGTGTAAGAACATTAAACTTCCTTAAAACAGTGTCCTGTAGATTTGTAAATTCCACCTCAACCTCTAATCTCTGAGTTTGAGCCAGTCTGTGTTTGCATGAAGATGAAGCAGGCGGTGCTGGTTCATTCTAAATGTTCTAATATCCATATTTTATACGATCCATAAAATGCAGCGAAAAAACACGTTGCTAGTATCAAGTCACAAATATGCTAAAGACGTAAGACGGGTGAGACGCGGCAATACATCCACTCAGAGAAACTGGTCTATTTTAATTAAAGAAAACATATATCAACTATATTTTCCTCATTTGATTACATTACAAGTCATGAAACATTCAATGTTTAATTTATTTTAATTATTCTTGATATATATTAAAGTAATAAAAAACTTTGTAGGGGGGGCACAACAACCTGTTCGGGGGGGCACTGCCCACAAATGCCCCCCCTTGACGCCAGCCCTGGTCTTAGAAATTGTATATATCAATATATTGCTTTATGTGAATGAGCAGGCCGAATGATTTTCACATCATTTTGAAGAAAAAACTCTAGACTACTAGATCCTGTTTTGAAAAGTCTTGGGAAAACATGTTTAGAATGAGTTTTGTGGACTTGTATCAGTGACTTTAAAATTTAGCTTTTTCAAAAACCACGCATAAACATTTTTCTCTCAAAAATACAAACCTGTACATACATGTTGATCATATAATATTGTAGCCCAGTTTGTGCTGAATGCAGTGTTATGAGAATTTTGCCATTTATATGTTTTTAAGCAACTGAAAAAATTAAAGTGTGAATCGCACCCAATTCATCGAGAAAAAGAGAGCACGTGAACGAACCGCAAACTCATCGGAAAAGACACAACGTACTCGCATGCATAATTTTATTATCACGGACAAAAAAGACAAAATTTGATACCAAATATATGCGGGTGGTTGTTAATATACATGGGAGAGCCACCCAAGTAAAGTAAATGTGTTGGAAACACCTTCTGATTGGACAATCTAATCATGCAACACACAAATGATGGACACATAAAATAAATAAATAAAAAAATCATGATGATGGTAAATTTTCTATAGATTGTGCAGCCATAGTTAAACCTATAAAACGTTCAGATGCAAAAAGAAACGAATTGTAAAATTAGATAAACTAGTTCATGATATTCTGCAAATGCTCTCTGTCTCTTCAAAGGTCTTCGCAAATTATTATGTTATAAGACTCGGTTATCATACATCACGTCTACTGTAAGTACATACAGAAAACAAATAAGACAAATTATGCGCTTTTGATGATTTTTATGAAGAATATGTGACTGTTTATGTCACTGGCAGAAGAAAACTTCCCCAACCAAACGTTTGCCAAAAAGCATGCATGGGAATTACATCAAAGTACTGCCAGAGCGCAAGAATTTATGACTGATTAATATTATCGGTACAATGAAAAAAGTTTGTTGACGCATGGTGCGTGTAGACACATGCCTACAGACATTTCGCCACTTTCAATGGGAACTTAATCTGGAGAATTTTGGAAATATTCCAAATTGGAAATTTTACAGGAATTTATGGGATTTATTTGAAAATTTAGGGACATTTATATAAACTATACCATATACAAACATAAATAAACATCTTGTTTGGTCATAAGCAGACATGCAAGGTAATAATTTTTTTTAAAATGACATCTTGGCTGATTTAATTGTAAGTAGAACTTTAATTGATTATTTTATTGAGAAACACAAAAGCATAATAAACAATATTATAGTTATTATAATAGTGCTAGCTTACACTTAGATATCTGATTTATTGTACAGTATAAACACATTTTTTATTTATTTCAAGGGGAGTGAGTGTGTGGTGGTCATTTTAAGACAATTTTTTTATTATTTCACCTAAATGTTTTCTTTATAGACAAAAGTATTTACTGATTGGCACATTATTAAAATATCTATTTGACAGTTACCTTTTGTTTCATGTGATGCTCAACTATTTACATTTTCATACATAAAGATCGAATATCACACATCTGATAATGTGTAAGTATGTTTACATCGCCATAAAACGATAGCACTACAAACCTACGATACCTGCATTTAAAAAAAAAATCTAAAACAAGGACACGTTATGTTCTTTAAAATACTGTGTGTACAGTTTAATGGCACATTAGGTAGATGAACGCTTTATTTGTGGTCGGTTCTTTCCATTCTGTTTGTTGTATGATGATGCGATCTAACTCCTGCCTCCTGTCAGATTGAATTGACTTCCTGCTCACTGTAAAAAGGGCAGGATTGTGTGACGTTAGATTCAGGTAGGCGTATTAAGAGCAGGGTTTAAAGAAGCACTGGCGGGCTATTGGCCTGACAGTCCAAACGCGTCTTGATTTTGGCTTCGCAGCTGGAGGTCGGTGACTATTGGCTCCGTGAGGCCCGTTTGAAGCCCTGTTTGAAGCAAAAGTGGCTAATGGAGTCTTCAATGACGAATGCGAATTTTCTGGTTTCAAACATTGAAAACATTTTGGCTGATATAAGTAAACATTAAGAGACAATGCGCTAGTCATTTTTGGATATTTTCTTACAAAAAAAACTTACAATTGTGCCTTTAATATTATAATGCATTTACTTTATGAATTGATGAATTGTGTCATGTTTAAAGCTGTCTTACCTGACCACGCCTTGAGCCCTCTCTGTTCAGGGAAGTGTACGGCCCCATGTATAACTGAGATGGCTTTGCAAAACCTTAAAAATCAACAGTGAGTGATTTATGTAATGCAGCTTCCTTATTAGGCTAAGAGCAAACATTATAAAGTTTTATAAACTGTGAAACTAGATTAAAACGAGTATGATTTCAATTGTAGATACAGAAAGACAGAAAACAATTAACTCCATTATTAGTTAGGCTTTATACAGTGAATAGTGCATTAATACATAACAGAACGCCCTCTTACCTGTGTATGTGTTTTTATTGATGCTGATTTCTGCTTGGCAATTATAAAACTGCTTCGTAGATTTTTTGGTTTGATTATTTGAGTGTCGTTCTTTAATGCCCAGCATGGATGGAGATGATGTGGTGCTGCGCACTAAAGATTAAAAACAATTAGTTAATTAGAATCCACATAAACAAATTCATTTAAAATTGAGCTAACGCAAACTCAAAATGAGCCATATATCCAGAGTTTGTTTAAATCCAGCACTATTTCTTTCATTTTAGAATTGATCTTTACTACTGTGTATTTATAATCTGTGGCAACAGCTGGTGCACTATTTTGGGCAAACCTCAGTTGCAAATCTCCATTTAACAGATTAAATATACTTCCACTTTAAAAATGATGTGCTGTCAAGTTAAAGGTGGCCGTCACATTATACGCATTTGTGGACAAAAATGGTCATTGGATTTTTTTGGACACATCTGAAACTTGATTCGATTCGCGATCGATATAACGTTATCAAAACAAAAGGTAAGAAGTCACGTTATATTTTGCATGTTGTCATCTTCAGTCACAAACTACATTTATGATGCTAGAGCATCTGTATCTCAAAACAGAGACCATACATTGATGCTAATCCCATAAATTATACCTTTTAAATGTATAGTAATGGGAATAATATTGTTTAGACACATAGATATTTTTTTGCAGGCTAGATAGTTTGCAGCGTGGTTTCGAAAGTTAAAAAAATATATTTAACGGCTTTATTTAACAATTCTACATGAACTAAGTAATAGTGCTTTGCCAAACTAAAAGTGTTTTGCCAAACTAACCGAGACCGGGCCTTACCGACCCGGCTTTTCTGACGAGGCTAACGTCTCTATCACTTTCCCAAGATACGGTCCGGACCTCCCGCTAGCTTTTAGCAATAAGCACGGTGGTCCACAAGCAGTATACATCCCCCGCCGGGTCTAAATTTCTGTCATTTGCGAAAATAATGCGTTTTGAAAATGTTTTATAATGGGAATATGTTAGCATTGTCCAGGGAAAACGAGTGTATTGTTGAAACTGCTACATCACAATTTACTCTGGAATCATTATGTGTCATGAGGTTCTTCTCCTGGAGTGTACTTATTAGTGATACTTTTTTGCTTGATTGTCTGTTGGCAACATAAACCGTTAATAATAATATAGAAAAACAACACGGTATGGTCTGTACTTCTCAAGATACCACTGAGCACGCGCACGGGCACATGACATTAGTAGTGGGGCGTGATCAAAGGAGCAGCAGCTCGTAAATATGTAATGACCATCTCAAAATGGCACAATCTGAAATGCCCTGAAACAGAGGCTACTGAAGATGGGTAACAATCTTTTCCTACAAGCTATTTCGAGCAAACAACTTTTGAAACATGTTTTATGGAACTCAAAAACAGCATTAGAACAGCTGAAACTCTGCAAAACCTGCAGCTCAATCTCCATGTTATTGTCGTTGCGGCTGATCACCCCCAATTTCCACCGACTGCGGAAAAGCTGCGGATCCACTGCGGAACGTGTCTATGTGTGTATTTCCACTGACTGTGTTCCGAATCCGTCACAGCTCCGGCCATCCGCAGCCCTCAGGCACAAATACGCAGAGCTTCTATTTTGGCCGGATGCCGGACAGCTCCGCAGGGCGGAGCCATGTATAATGACTGATTAGACCTGAATTTGCAAGATCTCGTGTTGTGATCTGGGCTGGTAGTATCCCAAAATGTCTTCTATTGAAACTACTGTTAACTTTTTTATTTTATATGCTAAATTCTTCATCCACAAACAAAAATCCCATCTGTAATAAGATCCATTGTCTCTTCTCTAAGTAAAAAACAAAAAATGTATGCTATTTTTGAAATGTTATGATGATTTATTTACATCAAATTATTTTTACTGAACATGGACTGAATCTAATTAACATTCAACTGACCAACATAATAAGAGAGGCACAAATTAAGCTAAAACAAATATAATTCAACATGACAACCTTCAAAGGTGTTTTTTTCTTTTTAATTTCTTTTATTAACAACATTAACTAATTTTTTACATATATTGGATTTCTTTAATAAACATAAATAATGCCAGTGCTATTGCTTTAAACAGAGTATAAATATTGCTACTTCAAAAAAACAGACTTTATGTGTTTAATTAATAAACAATCGGTATCTGCCTTTTTTGTGCTATTGCCAATATGCAGATGGTTTCAAATTCATCAAAAATCTGCAGATAAATAATGGCGGCCGATACATCGGTGCATCACTAATAATAATAATAATAAAATAATCTGTGCTGGTCCAGTAAAACGTCATAATTTAACGGCATGATGGGCGGATACAGAACTAGATATCACGCGATCATCATGTGAATTTGCGAGACCTCATGGGTCGTCGTCACTTCAGCACGCAGCCGCTCTGCAACAAATACGGAACTGGTGGGTATTGGCGGACAGCGGAGTGCGGAGCCGTAACGCAGCGGAGCCGATCTGCAGCCGCTACGCAGTTAGTGGAAATCCGGCGTCATTGTCATTTTTCGGTAGCATAGTAGGTGCTTGACGAATCAGGGAAGGATATGTAATGATCCATAACACCTGATAAGGGACAAAATGTGGGCACTCATTTGTTTACCTTTGTTTACATAAGTCTTTGGTAAGGTTCGTTTACATTGCAGCACAACCTGGTCACTAAACGCTAATGCTGCGTTTACAAACGTCTCAGTTTACAATGATAAAAACTCTGGAGCAGACTGGATAAAAGCATAAACGCAGCAAAAGTAATGTGTTTTAAATCGAAAACGCATTAATGTAAACGTAGCCCTAATCTAAGTAATACAGTTTTCATTATCATGATCACATGCTCTTTACATGAATTTTTCAACAGTGTTTATGTCTTTGTTATGAAATGATTCACAACGATGATGTACATGTACATGTTTTAGTGTGTCGGCTGAATCTCACCTGTGTGATGCACAGATGACATTTGTAGTGTGTTTAATGGTTTTGTTGGCTGTGACTTGAAGCTCTCTCGTTCCAAAGTCGTCATGGGAGTTAGGAAGTGATTCTGATTCCAGCCATCCTGCATAAACAGATGAAAAACAGCATAAACACGTCCAAAGACTGATGTGAAGCTGATGTAATTATTCAGTGCTGCTGCTCACCTTCTTATAGATGGTGCGGAGGTCTTTGTACTGCCATAGTCCAATCAGAACTTGAGCAGCAGCCTTCACCACCTTTACAGAGTATCTGCTACCAAAACACACATGGCAAACATTTATCATGTGGTCTTCTTTACTAGTTTAAACAGATGATTAAACGTGTTTGACTAATACAGATTTATGGCTGGGTCTCACCTATCACTTCTGCACTTGGTAATATTGACAAGTTTCTCTATCCCACCGGTGTCTGCCAGAGCTTTGGCGTTCTCCATGTTTTTGTTGGTGACCTCGTGTAAGGTGCAGCAGATGGCTGCCACTGTATCATCAGACAGCAGTGTGGTGTTTCCTCCAGGCAGCCGGTTCACTAGGTCCCGCATGGCATATTTCCCTGAAATACAGCAATTGCATTACAGTTACATTAAATCAGTATATTTTTTTCATTTCTTTCTACTTTTACTTAGCTTTGCTTTTTTATTATTTCATATCTGTGTAATTGTTTATTTTAATCTGTATGAAGTTGTACTACTGACTGTGTATTGCTGTATACAGTGGCAAGAAAAAGTATGTGAACCCCTAGAAATAAACTGGTTTTCTACTGTGATTTGCCATAAAATGTTATCTGATCCTCATCTAGGTCACAACAATAGACAAACACAATGTGCATAAGGTGACAACACACCAATAATTCTTGTTTCTTGTGTCTTTTTTGAGAACCCCCATTAAACTTTCATAGTGCTGGAGGAAAATGTAAGTGAACCCTTGGATTTAACAGCTTGTTGAGCCTCATTTGGCAGCAGTTACTTCAAGCAATCGCTTTCAGTAGTTCTGAATCAGACCTGCGCATCGTTCAGAAGCAATTTTTGCTCATTCCCCTTTACAAAACCGCTTTAACTCAGACAGATTTGTAGGATGTCTGGTGTGAACCGCTCTCTTGAGGTCATTCCACAGGTTAAGGTCTGGGCTTTGACTATGCCAGTGGTTCACAAACTGGCGTCCGGGGCCCCAAGGGGGGATGGTGCCAGGGGGGGGGCCAGTTTTATGACATTTTATAAAATGCATTCATTTATCATGAATTCTGTGTAATTAAACCTAAAAAAATAAGTCTAACCAACAGCACTACTTTGTATAACTTAATATGTTTTGTTTAATTAAAATCTTACATTTTAGAAAAGTTTTTTGTCATAAATTTTCTTTGGGGGGGGGGGCGCGAAGGAATGCACCGTACACAACGGGGGCCGCACGCAGAAAAAAATTGAGAACCACTGGACTAGACCACTCCAAATGGCACTTTTTTTTCTTAAGCCAGTCTGTAGTGGATTTACTACAATGCTTAAGGTCATTGTCTTGTTGCATCAACTAACTTCTACTGAGCTTCAACTGGTGGACAGCCACCCTGACATTATCCTGTAGGATTTTTTTTTTTACTTAATAATTCATTTTACCCTTGATGATGGCAAGTGGTCCAGGCCATGAGGCAGCAAAGCAAGCCCAAATCATGATGTGCTGTGCCCATTTTGCGCCATAATATTTTTCCCAAAAAATTCAACAGCTCTTTTGCAAACTTCAGGCTCACAGCAATGTTTTTCGGGAGAGCAGCGGCTTCCTCCGTGGTGTACTTTCATAGACACTGTGCCTGTCCAAAGACTTGCGTATGGTAGACTCAGGAACAGAGCTGTGTGCCCATTCCAATTATGTCTTCAAGCCTTTAGCTGTTACTTGTGGGTTCTTCTTTACTTCATTGAGTATTCTGCATGGTGTCTTAGGAGTCATCTTGACAGTGCGCCCACTTCTAGGAAGGGTAGCTACAGTATTTAACTGTCTCCATTTATAGACAATTTGTCTAAGTGTAGACTGATGGAGGTCTAAACATTTTGAGATTGTTTTGTATCCCTTTTCAGCATTATGGAGTGCAACATCTCTTTAACAGATATCTTTATAAGAGCATGGTTCAGAAGAGCTGATGCTTCTTAAGAGCATCAATCTTAAAATGTGTTAGTGTCTTAATACAGGTATCAATCAAAGTTGCCCTAAACCACACTTTTAAACTCATTTTATTAATTGGACTCCAGTTTGCCAGCTTCTGACATAAAAAAAAGCTTTCAATAAAGTAATTAGTCCATGGGCTCACTTACATTTTCCTTTTTAAGACACAAGAAACCAAAAAAGACACAAGAAACTGGAATTATGTATGTCTTGTGAGCTTATGCACATCGTGTTTGTTTATTGTTGTGACCTAGATGAGGATCAGATAACATTTTATGGCAAATCACTGTAGAAAACCAGTTCATTCCTAGGGGTTCACATACTTTTTCTTGCCACTGTATATGATCAATAAAACTTTAAAGGACTCACATGGACTCCGATTTTGCCTAATTTTAAACAGCAAAATGTCATGTGTAAATACAGTCAATACAGGTTATTTGCATGTGCGCAGCCAGGGGGTGGTGCTCTCACCAATCAGTTCTTTATTTCTCACATCCAGGGACATGTTTCTGAGTGCAGTGGCAATGGAACACACAACCCTGTCATTGTCCATGCGCAGTAACTCCACCAGTATTGGCAAACCCTTTTCTTTACGCACTGATGCGCGTATATATGCTGCAAACTACAGACAAACATGATCCACAGATTAATGAAATGTCTCATAAAGTTCCCAGTCTTCTGAAAATTTTATATTTTTGTTAGACTGCAGACAACTGGTCCTTTGCGGGTTGTAGGGAACAATCTCACACCTTCCAGTTTCCAGCGGCGAGGTTCTGGAGTGACCCTGCAGAGCCTTCAAGTGTTGCTGGATTTGAGCTCTCGGCTAATAGGGTGAGATACGGCTTCACTACAGATGGGTGCCACAGCATTTCAGCACCTTTAGGGCACTTTGTAAAACCAGGAATGGGTCCAACACCATCCCACTAACATGGATTTAACACACACAAACAAAGAAGTGAGTCAATTTTTATTAATGTATTACTAAGAATCAATAAGATAAACTATATCAGTTTATGAACTGTGAAAAAACAAGCATACAAATTTAATTAACAGATTGTATGCATTTACTCGATGTAAAAGAGGACTTATTTTGCTCTATTAATTTTCAAAAGATGTTCATATTGTACTTACCCCAAATCCATCCTAGGTATAAATGACTTTGTTATTTTAGCCAAACACATTTGGATTTATTTATTCAGGAGAAAATCTTGGGGCGCTTCTTACTGAAAGGACCTCCGTTTAAAGGGATAGTTCACCCCAAAATGAAAATTCTGTCATCATTTACTTACTCTTATGTTGTTACAAACCCACATAAATTTCTTTGTTCTGAACACAAGGGAAGATATTAGTGTGTTGTTCAAATACTTATTTTCCTCACTGTATTATATGTATATATATATATGTATATGTATGTATGTATGTATATGTATGTATATGTATATGTATATGTATATATATATATATATATATATATATATATATATATGTATATGTATATGTATATGTATATGTATATGTATATGTATATGTATATGTATATATATATATATAGCTGCTAATAATGGTGAGTTTAAATAGTCCTTGTACGGTTGCTGCTGTTAAAAAAGCTGCTACTAGTAATATCCATGTTTTGTTTGCCAGTTAACCAAAAAGCATATGACTTGCTATTGGCTTGCATGTAAATACCATAGGTGAATACTGGCTTTCTTCTTTTGTGTGACAAGTGACAGAACAGAAGCATGAAGTTTCGTAGTGTACCGGAATATATCTATGTAGTATTAGGCGCCATCTAATGTCCAGGGAGTGAATTTGCACCTCACTCTGCTTATCGTCAGTGAAAATCGCTTTGGTGTAAAGGCAGAAAAATGTCTCGTAAAACCAGGGCTGGTGCCACGGACCGCACTCGAGTAAACAGAGACGTCATCGCCCAGCATGAAAGCGATCGGGAAGCCGTGGAGGAGCTGCTGCCCGGCCTTCGCAGATTCAGCGTGCCTCACATCACCCTGGCAACAGACGTTCGCAGGGGACTGGGGCGTGCTGCGAGCGAGCTTCCCTCGCGATGCAGCTTCACGGACCGCGTCCAGGTCACCGAAGACGCCATCACCCAACATGAAAGCAGTAAGACTCCGCTTGTTATTGTAACCTGCACTACTTGCCACATTTACAGTTTAGCTTCTTCCGTCAGCACAGAGGGGTTTACATGTGCTAAGTGCTGGCTAATGTGCTGGCTAATGCTAAGCGTAAGTTTTCTAAAATTGTTATTCACGCCGGCACAAATGACACCAGACTCCGCCAGTCGGAGATCACCAAAGATAATATTAAAGAGATATGTGAAACTGCTAAAACAATGTCAGACAATGTAATATGCTCTGGTCCTCTCCCCGCCTACCGGGGGGATGAAACTTACAGTAAATTTTCTCTTCATGACTGGATGTCAAAATGGTGCCCTCAGCATAACTAAGGGTTTATAGACAATTGGAAGCATTTCTGGGGGAGAACTGACCTGCTAAAGAGAGATGGCCTCCATCCGTCTCAGGAAGGAAGTGCGATTCTCTCTAGAAATCTGACCATTGTCTTACTTCTAATACAGTCTGACTATTCAGGGTACAGGTCAGGAAACAGACGGATCAGCTTAACCGTCCGTCTGTTAGCTGCCGTGATATGTCAAGATCACTTATATCCCAGCACTTAAAGTCTATCTCACCAGAATATCAACACATCTCAACTGTATCTGTTCCACAAACAAACAAATACAGAGCACTGCTCGCTACATCTGGTACAAATCTGATTAACATAAAATTAGAAAACAATAAATTAACAGATGAAACTCAAATGTTAAAATTTGGCCTTCTTAACCTTAGATCGCTTACCAATAAAGAACCTATTGTTAATGAAATAATTACTGACCAAAACTTAGATGCACTTTGTTTAACAGAAACCTGGCTTAAAGCAGACGACTACATAAGTTTAAACGAATCCATCCCACAAGACTACTATTATAAACACGAACCTCGATTAAAGGGGAGAGGGGGTGGTGTAGCTACAATATACAACACAATTTTTAAAGTAAACCATAAATCTAAACTAAAATTTAAATCATTTGAAATAATGATGTTAAATATGGAAATAACTGATCAACAACAAACAGCTTTATTTTGCCTTAGCTACAATCTATAGACCTCCGGGCCACAATGCAGATTTCCTTAAAGAAATAGCAGATTTCCTGTCTGAGCTTGTAGTCACTGTAGATAAAGCTCTTATCGTTGGTGACTTTAATATCCACGTTGATAACACTAAAGATACATTAGGATTAGCATTAATGGATGTTCTGAATTATCTCAATATTAGACAAAACGTGACAGGGCCCACGCATACTCGTAAGCAAACATTAGACTTAATTCTGTCACTCTGGCTCAATATTAATGACATCGAAATATCACCTCAGAGTGATGCAGTTTCTGACCATTACCTTGTGTCATACACTGTACTTCTAGATAGGATCACTTGATCCACAACATCCTACCGACTAGCCAGAACAATAATTTCCACCACTAAAGATAGCTTTATTAGCACTCTACCAGACCTATCCCAAATAAAACATGTAGTAGAAAACAGTGATGATCTAGATATTGTAATAGAAAACCTAAACAATGTCTGTTCTAACACGCTGGATGCCGTTGCGCCCATTCGAAAAAAGAGAATCAAAGAAAAACCGCCAGCTCCATGGTAAGCATAGAAGCACAAAGTTAGAGGTATGGCGTTCAGCATGGAAAGAGAGTGTTCAACACTACAGACTAGGGCTGTCACTTTTTATTCGATATTCGAATATGCATTCGAACATGACGTGAAATATCCGTATTCGAACTATAAATAAACCATCCGGTTTTTTAAATGCCATGTGTAGCGCATTTTTTTACAGAAACACCTCGTAATAGGAAGGAGGCTGAGAGTGAGACCGACGACGGCAACTGTGCGCAAGAGAGGGAATCAAATGGGACCAAAATGAACCTCATGTGCATGTCAAGATAGAATTATAGTTTGTATATAAAATGACATATTGTTTATAGTGTTAAATATTATAGCAGAATAAAAAGCTTGTGTTAATACGTTCGCATTATGAAATTAGCATGTATGAAGATAATTTCATAATTTTTACAACGCAATGTAAACTTTATATTAAACAACAACAGCATTTGTCTTGTAAACGGATTTGAAATGATCATGTGCTGACTGTTGCGCGTCACATTGACGACAAATGAGATCTGCTTAAAGTGGTAAGTTTAATTTCATCTCAAGTATCAAAGGGTTTGTGCTCTCTATCATTGAAAACGGGCAAGCAAACAGCACGCGCAGGGTTAATGTACTTGTGAATGACGGCTCACAAACGCGCGGGATAGGCTTTGTATGTGTGCTTGTTGTCAATGACAGTTCTGGTCACAAACACGCTCAAGCGCGGGATATGTGTGCTTGTCAATGATGGGCATTAAATCCGCGGAATTCCGCGGAGTTTTCTGCCAAAATCTGCGGGCGCGAAATCCGTTTGCACCTCGCATGGGGGGGCGAAGCCTAGATATTCGAATATATTCGGATACATTGCATGATATTCGAAATCCGTTCGAATTTGATTTTTCTCAAAAGTGACAGCCCTACTACAGACAGTCTATCTACCTATCTCAGTACGCTTATTAAAGAAAATCATAACAACCCTCGTTTCCTCTTTAGCACAGTTGCGAAACTGACTAGAAACAAAGAACAAACAGAAACCAATAGTAAACTCCAACACAATAGTAACGACTTCATGAACTTCTTTACTAACAAAATTACGGTTGTTAGGGAAAACATAGAAACTACTACTCTACCCAATAGTACATTTAACACTAGATTACCAAACGAATATCTAGACCCTGTTCCCACAAAACTACTCAAAGAGGTATTCCCTGTAGTATCAAACCCAGTACTAAATATCCTTAACTCATCACTAGAATTAGGCTACGTTCCAAAAGCTTTCAAACTAGCAGTTATAAGACCGCTCATTAAAAAAACTAACCTTGACCAGGGAGATCTTAATAACTTTAGACCAATCTCAAATCTACCTTTTCTTTCTAAATTATTAGAAAAAATAGTGGCATGCCAACTATGCACATTCTTAGCAAATATTAGTACATATGAAAAGATAAATGTGACCATGCCTGTGAAAACCCAGCTGAAGTATTTCTTTGTAATTTACTGTTTTCCACATAAAATCATCCTATATAATGTAAAGAACATTTTGTGAAAATATAAACTTAATATATTTAATATTGACTGAGTAATGTCATGTCAGCGATTGAAATCATAGTGAAATTAATGCTTGAAATTAAACTGTGATGCCTTTTACTGTATATCACAATAAGATTTGAGACTTTTCTGATTTTCACAGGCAGTCTCAGTGACATACTGTATATTTGAGCTGTTACACACACGACATAGAGGGGACGAACTAAGTGTGTGATGAGATCGTAACAAGGCGTGGTGAGCTTGAACCTGCTTACATCACAAGGCATTTTTTGGACCCAACATCCAATAAAAAAATTCAACTGCAGTAGCCACTGTTTAACCTGAAGAGGACAGCACTCAGATGTTTTTACACCAGTATTGAAACACTTTATATCCAAATGTCAAAAAACTTAATAAAATCAATGAACAGCACTAATAAAACCCCATTCTTACAGATCATTAACTAAAAAAAGTTGGTTTATGGTTTATTACTCTTTAAGAAAACAGCTATACTGTTATTAAATGATTCTTCAGACTGTTTTTTAATCAACGGGGCTCTAAAATGAAATGAATGACAACTATAGCAGATTACGACATAGATTTCCATTGATTTCTTAAACCGGTTGCAAGTTGAGAAGCTTTAATATACATAACTGGACTAGTTTAGCCTTAGTTGCATTTCAGTTTTATCACAACAAACTCGATTCACGACTGCATAAAAATACTTCCTTGGCATATTGCGTTACAAAACTAGTGTGTAACTGATCGCATTTCTAGTTTATGTTAATTAGCTTATACGGGCTACGTTAATTAAACAGCTTATAAGGGCTGACTTCGCGTTAGAATCATAACACAAAACAGGGAACGTAGATCCCCTTGTGTTTTTTTAAACTGAGGTGAACAGAGCAAAGACTTATTACAGTGGAAAGAAAACTACATTGTATTGATTCAGCATCACATTGTGTAAACTGCATTTATAGTAAGGAAGTGCACATATGCAGATATCATAACAAATAGCAGTAAATACACACACCTTGCTCTCTTGTGAAGTTCACTCTGCACTGTGAGACTGTGGATTGAAGACGGCGCTAAAACGCAGAGTAAAGACGGGGCGGAGCTAAGAGGGCTCAGCTTAATAAGGGGTTGCGTGTGCGGCACAGTCCTTGGCTGGGGCCCTCAAAAGTTCATGGGCCCTTAGAATCGTCCTTACTTCCCCCCCCTTACGGCGCCCCTGGCTGTCTGCATCAGATGCAGAGAAGCTTATCCACGCCTTTATGACCTCTAGAATAGACTATTGTAACTCGTTACTCGGAGGATGCCATGCAAATCAGGTAAACAAGCTTCAGCTAGTTCAAAACGCTTCTGCAGGAGTGCTTACTCGAACTAAGAAGTATGACCACATAAGTCAAATTCTGGTATCTTTACACTGGCAACCAGTTAAATATCGCATACAATTTAAAATATCACTAATCACCTACAAAGCCTTAAATGGCCTAGCACCCTCATATCTAAGAGAATTACTATCAGAATACAATCCATCACGTGCACTGCGGTCGCAAAATTCTGGTCTCTTAATTATCCCTAAAATATCAAAAATGTCTAAAGGTGGAAGATCCTTTTCCTACTTAGCCCCTAAGCTCTGGAATGATTTACCAACCGTTGTCCGAGATCAGACACAGTAGATACCTTTAAATCTATACTTAAAACTTTTATCTTTAACAAGGCATTCACATAATTTGTTTTAGTAATGAGTTGGGCATAAACTTTCAAAAACAAATGTCACGTATAAAAGGCTACATATAAGGAAGAAGAATAGAACGCTACTTTGTGCACATACAAACCACAATACAAGGCCAAAACTCCAAAGAAATAACCTAATATAACCCCGAATTGGGCTATTAATTGCCAAGCGCAGAGGAGTGATTGAAAGGTGTGTATGGCATAATGTTATCACTTGCTCGGCTCTCCTCCTGAGGTTTCTGAGGAGGAGGGTGTCGAGTAAGGGAGTACTGTGAAACCCAGATAGGCATCAGGGAGATGGCTGGCGGAGTCTAGTCCCCGTCTCCCCTTTACTCCCTTGCTCGACCGGATTTCAATGGAGCTCGGTGGGTATAGATTTGTGGCGTTAAGCCCACTGGTCGGGGGCGGGACTTTAAACTTCTAAGGGAGTCAGTGCGTCGATCTCCAAAAACATGTGCCGGCCCGTGCATTTTCCTCGTTCTCCTTAAACCAAACTGTGTTCCGGTAAATGTGAAAGTCAGCACACCTCTGATCTACTGGCTGACTTTCAACGTGACGCCCGCTGATGCCTGACCATATATATTAGGGCCGGGACTTTAACACGTTAATTAAGATTAATTAATTACACAAAAAATAACGCGTTAAACATTTTTAACGCATTTTAATTGCACTTATTTTTGCACCGCGGAACATTTCTCATTGGATGTGTTTCGGCGGACCGATTATACTGGAGCACCAACTACCGTTCATGACTTCAGACGACAACAAACCACAGTGAACATGAACGAAGAAGCTGATGAGATCGCTTTGGTTGGCCCCGTGGATGGGAATTTTTTTTGATAAAAAACGAACGGATGGAAGCGTCGATAAAAGCATGGTTGTGTGTAAGCTATGCAACAAGGAATTCACATATCACCGCAGCACATCGAGCCTCAAGTATCATCTCAATGCAAAACATATAGCAGCTAGCGTGGACATTAGCCAGACTCAGAGTACAACGACTTGGTTGAACAAAAAGAAACAATATTTTGTTGCTTAAGCTTATGTATTCAGTCATTATTCATGGTATACTAAAAATCAATGTGAAAAAATAACTTCTCAATGTTGATAACACGGCGCATGCTCTGCTGCGACGTCACGTCTGTCATGGCAGCTCACGCTACTGTCCTTACTGTTACTGTTACTGTACTGTCTTGGGTTTGTCTAGTTTCTCGTCATCTGTGCGAGTTATTTGTTATTTAGTTTTTGTTAAGTGTGTCTGGTGAAGTTAAGCAACGACATAATGCTGAAACTGCTGTGGATTACCCTTGTGATTTTGTGGATGATCGAGAATGGTGCAGCGCTCACGCCATTACAGTCAGATGTTACCGCACTACTCACATACAGCCGGGATGAGCTTCTGCGACTCCGGTCATCTGTTCTCTGTAACGAAAAACCGGCTGACATCCCTCCGGAGATCCGACCGAGGAAAAGGGGTAAACGTGGTGGTATCCGTGCCCGGTTACGAAGGCGTCCTTTCAGACCTCCGTTACCCTCTGTCATATTGGCCAATGTACGTTCCCTTCGGAATAAGATGGATCAACTTCATGCCAAGTGTCAGGGGGAAAGACTCTTCAGGGACGCATGCATCATCGCATTAACTGAATCCTGGCTCGATGAATCCATATCTGACTCTGAGATCAGCCTGGACAACTTCTTGATGGTCCGGGCTGATAGGACCCGTCAGTCGGGGAAGGAGAGGGGTGGAGGACTATGTGTCTTTATAAACAAGCGCTGGTGTACTAACATAAAAATACACAGCATCATATGCACACCGGACGTAGAGATATTAACATTATCATTACGCCCCTTTTATCTTCCAAGAGAATTCCCCACTGTGGTTTTTGGGTGTGTTTACTGTCCACCAGATGCTAACATAAAAACAGCAGCAGAGCTAATAGCGGAGAATGCTAACGCAATGCTAAGTAAATACCCCCAAGCCCCGGTGTTCTATATGGGCGATTACAACAACTGCAGTCTTGACAGCGTACTGCCTTCCTTCCATCAGTATGTTCATTGTCCCACAAGGAAGGGAAATGTCTTGGATCTGTGTTACGGGAATGTTTTGGATGCATTTACTGTCCGGGCTCATCCTCCACTGGGCTCTTCGGACCATAATGTTTTGGTCTTTCTCCCGGGTTACAGACAGGAACTGAAGCGCATCAAGCCACAAGTCCACAGCGCCCCACAGTGGTCGGCGGATGAAACTGCATGTCTACAAGGCTCTCTGGCATGCACTGACTGGACCGTTTTTAACGGCACTTTGGATGAGAGACTGTCAGTTACAACGGACTATATAAAGTTTTGTATGGATACCTGCATACCAACAAAAACCTATAAGACTTTCCCCAACTCCAGGCCTTGGATTACCCCACAGATTAAACGAAAACTTGCTGAAAAACACAAAATATTTCAACGTAAGGATTGGATTTCACTTAAAATAATAGACAGACAGATAAAAAATGACATTATTAAAGAAAAACTTAAATACAAAGAGAAAATAGAACATGAGTTTTCTACAATGAACACAAAACAAGCCTTCAAGAAAATAAAAATATTGACAGGACAGGATGTGAAACAAGATTATAGCACAATCACTGACCCCATGACCTTTGCAAACAGCCTAAATACTTTTTATTCTAGATTTGACATCACTGACTACTCAGCTGTCTGTAGTGAGCTACTTAATGCTATCCCTTTTGATCCATCAACATCTCCTCCCTTTACAGAGGTAGATGTTCGACAGGAGCTGAGTAGGTGCAAAGTTGGCAAGGCCATGGGGCCGGATGGCATCCCTGCCAGGGTGCTCAAGCTGTGTGCAATGGAACTCTCCCCGATTTTTTATTCAATAATGCATGAGTCATACAGTACAGCATGGTGGCCCACCCTATGGAAAATCTCTACCATCATTCCTCTACCAAAGAAACCCCGCCCGTCAGGGTTCAACCATTACAGGCCTGTTGCTCTCACACCCATAGTAAGCAAATGCTATGAAAAACTGATTCTCCGCAACATCTTGTCAACTGTCAATCCACAGCTGGACAAATATCAGTTTGCCTACAAAGCCAGGCGAGGGACGGAGGATGCTGTTGTATGTCTCCTTCATACCCTCCTTCAACATCTGGAAACATCTGGTAACTCTGCTGCAGTTCTCTTTGTGGACCTAAGCTCAGCCTTCAACACAATCCAACGTCATCAGATGATTAGAAAACTACACCAACTCAATGTTGCACCTAATTACATCCATCTGATTCACAGTTTCTTGAGCAACAGGCCACAGGCAGTGAGGATAGGGTCTGTCATATCGAACACCATTATAATTAACACTGGAGCTCCTCAAGGCTGTGTCTTCTCTCCCTTCCTCTACACGCTCTACACCAATGACTGTATTAGTCCTTCATCCATCACAACATACTACAAATACTCCGACGATACTGCAATTCTGGCTCTTCTCAATGATCATACCACCATTGCTGCTTACCACGATACAATATCACACTTCACACACTGGTGCATAGACAATTTTCTCCATCTCAATGTTGAGAAAACAAAAGAACTGGTCTTTAACGCACCCAGTCTCAGTCAGATCTCCATTCATGGCAACATCATAGAACAGGTGGAGAAATTCAAATACCTTGGACTCACCCTGGACAACAAGCTTACTTTTGACCATCACATAACAGACATCCAAAAACGCTCACAACAACGTCTGCATGTTCTACGAAAACTCAGCTCCCTTTGCATTGCCCCTCGTCTTCTGTTACTTCTGTATATGAGCATCATCCAGCCCATTTTGTTATACTGCTCCACCAGTTTTTACACTATGCTGTCAGTCACTAACAAAAACAAACTCAGTAAAATCACACACATAGCTTCAAAAATAATACATTCCTCTACACCTAACATTTCAGAACTTAATGACAGAGCAATAGCCCGCCTTGCCCAATCTATAACAACGGACCCAGAGCACCCCCTCAACTTCAACTTCACTCTCCTGCCCTCAGGCCGCAGGTATAGGACCCTGAAATGGAGAAGGGCTCGTTTCAAAAAGAGCTTTGTACCATCGGCGATCTCAATCCTGAATAAGTTACAAAGCTGAACATTCACCATCTTGTGTTTTGTTGTTGTTGTTTTTGTGTATATATGTTTGTACTATCTGCGTGTACTGTATGACAGTTTGTGAAAACAAATTTCCTGTTTACAGGACAATAAACTATCAATCTAATCTATCTATCTATGTTCTCAGGTGAAATATTTATATGTGATGAAAATGTGATTAATTTCGATGAATTAATTACAAAGCCTCTAATTAATTAGATTATTTTTTTAATCGAGTCCCGGCCCTAATATATATATCTCCCAGGTTTTTCCCTCCTAGGACTTTTTCAACTTCCCCGGCTAAAAGCCTGGGTTTTTTTTCTCCTAGGGGGTTTTTCAACCCGGAGAGGCAGCCTTCTTGGGCTTAACTAAAGAAGCACCCTCTTCTTTACGTTACATTAGTAATACGCACGCTTATAATGTTGATTCATAGCCGCAGCAAATTTAGCTGCTTGTGCTATCATGTATTATGTTGTGCTATCTGTGGATTTTCTGTGCTTTCCACTGCTTCTATTGTTGTGGATTTTTTTAGTGATTATGAAAAATAATTTTCAGCAGAGGGTTCCATTGCCAAAAGATGACTTTATTGCATACAACAATAAGGCAGAGTTGGTGGCCAAGCAACTAAAGAGTCTTTTTCAGAACTCCACCTAATATACAGTTCTCTAAAAGTTGAAACTCCTCCCATGTAGTTGTTTTTAGCATGTTTTTATGTTTGACAGGTGTTGTGACTTCATTTCTTGCAAATGTCAACCTATACATTTTTAGCTATGCTCTCAGTTACCCATATTTTAAACCCTGCATACATTGCAGTCTTTAAGACTGCTAGTCTTCAGCTTACACGCATGAGACATGTATACTTGCAAAACACATTTAAATCTGAATACCATGTTCACCAAAGATGTAGTTATGAATTTAAAAAAAATTCATTCCACCCTTTGAGACTTTCACAAGTCTCACCCAAAGTGCAACTTCATAATCCAGTTTAATTTAGTTAAGCTAATTAATGGCCTAACTAAGCCATTTTTCCCTTACCAATGACTAAATCATGCTGCCGCACTTTGGTGGAGTGTGGAACAAACACAGTGTTTCCCATACATAGGCTCTACTTGGGCGACCCGCCCAGGTAAAAAAAAATCACTTTACGAATTTCCGTATTTTCTGAACTCGACTGGATGACCCGTGTTTTGGAGAGAGAGAGAGAGAGAGAGAGAGAGAGAGAGAGAGAGAGAGAGAGAGAGAGAGAGCGACAGATAGAGCGCGAGAGAGAGAGAGCGCGAGAGAGAGGTGGGGGTCGGGTGACCGTGAAGATGATGCACGCGTCATAAACTCATCATCCAGCGCGGCAAACTGGATCAACTGCAGCAGCACACAGTGTCGGCGCCAGAGAATACAGAATGAGCGGGCCTCCTGTTTTACTGTGGGGGCACCTGGTTCATCTTATTATTTTATTATTATTATTACTACATGGCACTGTAAAATGCTTGGTACTGATTGGCCAGTCGCAACATTCAAAGGTATTTTATTCCTTGAACAACCGCCTGAAACACAGCCTAACCCGGGTACTGCGAGCGAGTCACGTTAACAGAGACAGTTACGCATTAATACAGAATAAATATGCATAATTAATCACGTATATGAGATTGTATTTACAATGATTAAACCGAATGTTCGTCTTTTGACTTTTAACTTGTTTTAACGCGTCTGGAAACTTTTTCCCAGAAGGTTTGTATTTCTTTAAAATAAGCTAATAAAAGACATCAAATCAAAATGTTATGTCTATATATTTAATCATATAGCAACTAGCCGTGAAATTAGCGGGATTGTTACAGCCAGCCAAGTTGTTAAATAAATCCCTCACTATAGTAAAACCATAACTTATAAAGACGTTAAAGTGCAAGACTGGATAACTCACGCAAATCATAAAGACCAGTACATAACCAAATAACAGCAAAAGAAAACAATGTTACTGACATATCTAACACCAGAATGAACTATGCGTTTTACCTTCAGAAGAGCTGCAGGCGACGAGAGGACTTTTTTCAACTTTTTAAGAAGGTCCTTTTATTTGTCGCGAAATTTCTTCGTCTTGCTCAAATGCCAAGACTTACAAGTATACATTATTTAGACAGAAAATGAGTTCTCACGCATGGCGATTGAGCCCCCGAACGTGACAGTGGCTGCGTAACTGGCTGACTATGTTAGCATTGCATTGTGGGTTGGTATTTTAATTATTATTTTTTATTAATTATACTCCGAATTTTAATCAGTATTTATTGTATAACCAAATGTATTTGCATCACATTTTTTTAATTATTAAGTTCATTGTTATTTTGAGAAGTAAGGGGGCACAGTGACTCAAGTGGCCGGGCCATGCCCCCTAGGGCCCGCTCGTGGCGCCGACACTGGCAGCACATACGGAGCAGCCAGGGAACACACTGCGACCAAAATGGTCGCATATGCTTATGTGCATATGTGTTTATATAGCATCTAAGTTGGCTTCATTTTGCATGCAAGCACGTTGTGTCTCTCCGGTTGAGTGTCCGTTCACGTGCTCTCTGTTTCTCAATGAATTGGGCGCGACGCGAAGCAACCTCAGGGTCACATTGTATCCTTTCATGTTTCTGAACTTGAGCAGAGTTTTACCATTAGAGGTCTTTCTTCACTGAGGACGCGGGACCCGTACGGTTCCGGGTTTATATTTTAAATGGTCAGATGGGTCCGGGTCGGTCCTAGTTCATTACTTCGGGTCCCAAGTCTGATTAATATTGTGTGTAAAACCCGAGTCGATCGGAGAACGGCCGTGAGCGCTACCGTGCTAAAGCTCGAGTGCTGTTTTAGCGTGCCTCCGGTTTCTATGGCGATAGCAACTGGCTCTTGTCACGACCACGCGCCGCTTCATTTTCTTTATCCCATTTTTTAATCTTACTATTAATAGACAATATCTTTACTAAAATCTAAACAGTTAGCACAGAGATTGTAGCAAAAAGCAGTGCTAATACTGAATGAGCAAAGCTCTAGCTGACTCAGGATATAAAAAACGCAAAGCTGTAATGTAAAGTCTGTCATCGGGACAGCAAGTAGACTTTTAAATCTGAAATAATTAGTGGATTAAGCTTTTTTTAATCGGCAAAAGAGAAATAGAAAGCAGAAGCAGTAACATCTTATAGAAGTTATTAACATTATAACATCAGTCACATTTATAATCTATAGACCTGCACTGTCTATTAATATACTGTACATAGTATTGTATATAATTGAGTTTTGATAAAAGGGGTCATCAAATTGCTTCATATATCAGTGCAAAAACATAAAGTGTTTTCGTGGTGCTTTGACAAACAGTGTCAGCTTTGTTTGTGGCAAAAAAAGTTTGGGGTGGTTAGATTAATGAACTATAATGTGAAATGAATATGAATGTTTTATAAATCAAAGTATTGTGTTGTGTCACACATTATTAGTTCTTTGTTACATGTATAGTAGACCATTTTTTGTCGGTGGATAATAATGATCGCCCTTTTCACCAGCTACCACCACAAGTAAATTTCAGATCTGTGGGAAACACTGAAACATCCTCTCCTTGGAGAAGTAAAAGAACCTGCTCCCTAATTTAACATGCCTTCATGATCATGAAATATACTTGTGTCATTATGTTATTGTTGCTGTAAAATTAGAACTCATAAAAACATTCATATTCATCATAAGAGTGGAACTTAGTCAAATACCTTTTCAATTCTTATTATTGTCATTGTCTTTTTCTGATGTAGTACCATTTTCCAGCTTTTGTAAAACCCATTTTTGACGCACTTTGTAATTTCCAATATGAAGTAACTTTTCATCTTGATATTTCAACATTAACATTTGTTTCAATATAGGAAGTACACAGTAAAATTACAATCTATTCATTTAAAATTGCAACCTTAACCTCTGATAATTGCATCCTTTACCTAATACCTTTGATCATTTGACATACCAAAATATGTCTGTGATAATTTGACAAACCAATCACCCCATTTCCCTAATTTCGAATCACACCAATTCCACATTAAGATTCTTTCTTTCTGTATTAGTTGCAGTTTCTATCCTAAACTCTTAAGTTTATTGATAGCTTCAATGAACGCCTCTTCTGGTGCTGTATTGTTAGGTATGTGAGCATAAAATTAATTTCCATACAATAAAACTATACCCCTTTGTAGTATCTCGTTTTTATCTTAAAGCCCCACTGTGTAGGATCTACTCCCATCTAGCGGTAAAGCTCTATATGACAACCAACTGATTATTAGTTTCTAGCCCCCCCCCCATTCGGAACGCGTTTTAACTAGTACGGTGGCCCTGTCATGCCAAGGTTAACATGGCTTCCAGTAGCTAAAGCAAAAGCAATGAAAAAAAAATGAACAATTTGCATTGTCCTTTGCCTGTGATCCGTCAAAGCACACAGATTTATGTTAAACATGTAAAAAGTCTGATTGTCATGATATGTCCGCTTAAAATCACATAAGTTACAAAAAGCAATCATAAACGTAGCTTAGACACTCCTTTTTCATCCACGCGAGGAAAAATATCACAGGGGCTGTTAAACTTGGTATTAAGATGTGTTTTCATCGATCAGATCACAAGTGGACGAGAGAGAGACATTACGTTTACACTTGGTGTTTAAATCGGTCTCTTTTTGTCCATTTTCGACCGCTTCTCTTCAGATTACTGAGGAGATGGTCTGTGGACCAGTTCCTCTCCTGTCATTTACTCATGAGCTAGAGTAATGACGGGTTTAAATGGACGCGAACTAATATGTCAGAGTCCAATGCTTATGTTTAAGTAAACGTTACATGTCCGTGTATATGTAAGAGCTTTCTCTGATATTGGTAATAAGATCGCTCAACTTTCACACGCTTGTAAAATGAAACGTAAAACGCGCAGATCAGACGCTCTTATCAATGAAAAGCTAAAAATAGCGCTGTACACCGTGTGTTTGTGTTAGAGTTCAGAAAAGATGAAAAACATTTATCTCAGTACCTCAGATTACATAAATGGGCGGAGAGACGGCGTGTGGCTGTTCCAAGACATTAAACCACATGAACGTTTACACTAACAAGTGTTACGCATACCCATGCTATAGTTAGCCAAGGAACTATAAAACTTCAAGTTTACAACATAAACTGTATAGATGTAAACGAATATGCTGAATTACCTGTGGTGAAGATAGAAAGTAACTTGAGTCCAATGAGCCCCATCTTGGAAAACTAACTCCAATATTGACTTTGGTCTTGATGTTTTTCCTGTCGCGTTGTCGTTTAAAATCCCTGTTTCGCTTCCTTGGCGACTTGTTTTAATGTCCTCGAGAATAGTTCTTCAACAGGCTTTCAAAGCATTAGATCGCAGGTTTATCACGGCGTGCGGCCGAAGGATTCAGTCTAATGCAGGTCGCATATCCGGGCTGCATACGTCATCAAGCCTGGTTTATTTAAATTAACTGAGCATTACATTCGCAAGTCATAAGCATATTACATCAATTTACAATTAACTAAGAATAAATGTCAGCTTTATAATTGTTAATATTCTGAAATAAGACTGTCTTGATGACGTATACCGCCTACACATGCAACCTCCGTAGGCTTCAGCTCGCGGCCAGCTTGAGTGTGCTCTGAAAGCGCGAAAGGCGGAGCTTGAATTTCAGGAATGTCCCTCGTCGGCGAATGTATTTCAAAGATGGAGGCACAACATGGATTCAGCCAGAGAGCGCTACGGCGGTATGTATTTTAAATAGCAGATTCTACACTTACGAGAATACTTTAATTAGTGGGGTGGAAGTAATTACACATGAATGAGCACATACTTTTGGAAGAAAACATGGGTTTTTGCTAAGAATTAACTAAAAAAAGTACACACTGGAGCTTTAAGTTATAGTTAATAAACCTTTGTTGATTATAGTAATTTATAAATTCTAGATTAAATCAATGTTTATTCATGATTTTCCATGCCTTAAGCCAAAATTATTAAGGATTTTAAAATAGCTCTTGGAATTTTAGATTTGGTTTGCTCAAGATCTATGTTATAGAATATTCCCTTTAAATATCCCACATCTTTAGTTCCATAAGGTTAACTGTAGCATTTATAATCTTTAGTATCTGTTTTTCTTGAATTTCTATTCTGCCTTTTTCTACTTTAATGCTTTTATTAACTTTCCAATATTGAGACTATTTACCAAAATATGCCCTAAAAAATTTATAGTTAAAGCAGAATTTGTAAATTTGTTAAATTGAACACCCCTATAATATCATGTTGACTTTCGACTATTATTACCTTTCATGATTTTAGAGCATAATAAGCAATTGTTCATACCAATTTGGCTCCTAAATTGTGGAATTCCTTGCCCTCAGAGATTAGGAATGCAGAATCCCTGGGTATTTTTAAATCTCACCTTAAAACGTACTTTTTAGAGTAGCTTTTATGTGATTACTTTGTTTGTTGTTAATTGGCTTTTACCTTTGTATGTTTAGTTTTAATACCTGTAATGTTATGTGTTTTTTTTAATTTTCCTCTCTTTTTATGTGAAGCTCTTTGAGATGCTGCTTTTAAAGGCGCTATATAAAATAAAGTTGTTATTATTATTATTATTATTATTAATTTCTCTCAGCTTTGAAAGTTACCCATTTGTACTATTCATTATGTTTTTTGTTGTTTCCCATAAAATGTCCAACTTATTATTATTTATTTTTTCTTCCGTTGATGTCTTTTTCCTTCTGTTGATGTCCTTGTCTCCTTGTTGTTTTGGTATCTTTAGTATTTTATCTAGATTTTGTTCCTCCTGAGATTATCGTAGAATAAATTCTCACTGGTGTTACCGGTCCTTGCTGAAGTGTTACTGATCCTTGCTGATAGGTGAAAAGTTTATTGAAGGGAAGTTTGATTATTGACTGCAGCCGTGTGAATTTATCATATGTTGCTGATAATTAGCAAACTGGTTATTAGCATTATTTTTTCATTTTCCATGGTTAATTCCTAGAAATTTTTCTTGTGTGTCCTTTACACATTACCAGCAACTTTGTCACTGTGTATTGCTTGTGAATTTCACTGCTTTGCACTCATTTGTTGTTGCTCCTGAAAGTCTCTCCTCATTTACATATTTTTCTTAACTTTGTTGCCATTGCTTGATATGCCCTGAGTTGTCATTGCTTAGTTCTTTATCTCTTTGTAGGCTTGAATTGCTTTTCATTTTTCTGTTGTTCTCTTCTGTATCATGTCTTTTATTATTTTCTCTTCCTTAGTTCTCCTCTTCTGTATTGTGTTTTAGTTCTCCTCTGCTCCTCAGCTCTCCTTTTCTGTATTGTGTTTTTGTTGTCCTTTTCTCCTCAGCTCTCATCTTGGTATCGTGTTTTTTGTTGTCCTTTTCTCCGACTGGTATTTTAGGAACTCTGTGCAATGGTTCAGATGACACCAGTTGTGCTTCCTTTCCCTTGGCCTGCTGTTAGGGCTGCTCTCCTTGGTCCTTGTTTTATGTCACTCTCTCCTGAAGTCCCTCAGATACACTAGATCCCATGGCACAATATGGCATTTTATATATATCTCCTCATCAGGCTCCTTTTCTATTTCCTGCACACAAATAGCTTATGCATACAGTTAGTTTTATCACATAAGATCTCATTTTTATTTGTAATTGTTCCAAAAGCTCCATCTGCAGTCGTTCCAGAAGTCGTCCTTTTTTTGGGGGATGAATTTTTATTATATAGTATAGTGCAGGCATTGGTAATGGTCGACCAATAAGCATTCCATGCAGTGTTAGTTTGCATTCTGTCACTCATCATTGCAAGAGGCAAAGCATCCAGTCAGTTCAGTTTCATGCTTTCACATATTTTGCTGAGTTTGATGTTGAAGGGATGGTTTACTCTTTATGATTAAGGATGGTAAACACTATGCAATCTTAGTCTTTCCTTTAATCTTTACTGTTGCAGTATTTACTTTATTGTTTTTAAATGAAGGCTGATCCATTATCTAAAATGATTCCTTAAAGTTTTTCAAATCTAGGGATTACTACTTCTGTCATTATTTTTTATCATTACACTTGGCACAAAGTTTACCTGTTGAACAGAAATGTAACCATTATTTTACTTAAATATGAATACCAATACCCATTTACTCTTATTTTAATCTTTAATTTTAATTTGATCTTTAATACCTCTTCATGCACATCTGAAAAAAAAGTAAGACTGCAGCAGGTGCAATGTTTTGTTTCTCATATGAACATGTAAATATTGTGTCTTTCTTTGCCCCCCTTTAGGTGCCACAAAATATTCATAACATCCTGCTTGTTCTTTTCTGAAGATTTTTATTTTCTAATTAAGGCTTTTGTATTAGCACTATAGGAGCAATACTTCTATATGGCATATTGAGGCTTCTTTAACTTTCAAATCTGCTGTGTTGTTCCAATTGATAAAATTATCATTCAATTTTATATAAGTTTAATATTTTATGATTGCCAATTACTTTGATAATATTGTTGCAGAAATTAAACCCCCTTGTTTATTACATTATGTATTGCCTTATTCTTTTGAAAGACTTTTTGTTCCTATACTGAATTGTACAGTATTTGTCATCTGGGTCATCATTTGTTAGCAATGTGGATCTGGATAACAACTGTTTAGCCTTATAATGTCATTAATTGTATACTTCAATTAGTACTTAGTTCTCTACATCTTTTAACAATTAATTCACTCCTCAATCTTGCATGTTGTTATGTTATCATCTGCATTTATTCTTTTTATGAGAACTATTTCCTTACAAATTATTTTTACTATAGCATATATTTCTAATGTTATTCCTAAGCATAATGGATTTATCCCCCTGGCTTTGTATAGCTTTTTGTTTTCATCATATCCCATAAATCCTTTGCTTCCCAGTCTTTTCCAGTATACAAGAGACCTGTGGAAATAAATCAGTTACATTAAGCCATTATTCTATTAACTCATTTTCAACTATACTTTTAACTACTTCTTGTTTACCTTCCTGTGATGTTATATCAATTTCCTGTCATATAATTTATTTTGCCACCATTAAAATGAATATCTTTATCATGATCATATTATAATACAATGAAATTCCCACCTTGATAACTTTGCATTAGAAATTTGTGCTCCAATAACCAGGGTTCTAAATTAACTTTTTTGATTAACCTTCTAAAGTTACCAGCCAAACAGCATTTCCACTAGCCAAATTTTTTCCGGTGAAAAAGAGAAATTATGAATGCATTTGATAATTTTATTAACATTGTTTGTATGAAAAACACACATAAAGTGAGGCTTCTCCAATCAAGGCTCTCTTCACTACGACCTGTCTTGGCAGTTTTAATCAACGTTAGACTCTCTGATGACTTTGGGCACTCTCATGGTCCTTTAGCCCTACTGCCTCACCTTTAAAATTATTTGTTCCCACCACAAATTGTTCGTTTCGGTTTTTTCTTTCACGTACATGCATATTTTAATGATTAATAACTTATTTTTACAATAATATTTGTACAATATTTTAAGAAACCAGTCATTTTATGACTGCTATACTAAAATAATCTCAGTCATAGTTACTGCTAACTGTTTATGTATGTCCTAGTTAAACATTAGTAAACTAAATATTAATTTCATACATGTGTTGATTTTCTCAGCAACAATGCAATTCTATAGACTTGACAAGAGGTTCTCCTGAAATGTTTTCCTCTAATGTTTGAGACCTGACAGGGTGTGAGGATGTAGTTTTCTCTTACCTCCCTTAGTCTCATCATCTTTCCTTTCTGCTTCCCTTTTCCTGCTTTGCAAAAAACATTTCTGACGTCCACAGAAGCCAATAGTAATGGAGTCAAAATAAGATTAACATTATAATTTAGAAACTTACTTTAGTTTCGTCATGTTTTTATAAGCTAACATAATCGCGTGACGTTGAATGCGGTTGTGCGTGGATAAACGCAATGACGCGCCGACATGGCTTTGTGCGTGTATGCATCAGTGCGCCTGCTGCATCGCTTATTCGCTTTTACAAGCGCATATAGATCCGTTTTTGCCGCTATTATCTTTGTTAAGGAATACACTAGTTAACTGCTAAAATCTTAACTTGAGATTTACACCGGGGCACAACAGATTTAGACTATGGCATGTGCCGCCTTCCTTGTGTGTTCTTGTGGATGCGCTCCGTTCATTTCCATGGTTTCTCGCGCTGGTTTCACTGCAAACTGCGCGCAGCCAATGGGTGTATGAAACATCATCACTTAGCATTACGGTACAGTGTTCATGGGAAATGTAGGAAGTACTGCCAGAGGAATAAATGTCCGAGAACAGAGCATTATGTAATGCCTCATGCATCACCGGCCAAACTGGCTAGTAAGTTTTTATGAACACCCGCCAAAATTAATTTTAACCCGCATTTGGCGGGTGTTAATTAAGAACCCAGTCAATAACATTGTACACCACTATTTAATTATCCTAATATACATTTGCTTTAGATTCAGTTAATATCACTTTAATGTTATTTCTTACTTAGTTTATATCTATATTCACTATACCCTTCTGGAAAACAGTAAATCCAATGGCTTAATTCAAATTATGCATATATTCCTAACAAGTAAACAGTAAACAGGAGTGTTATTTTGATATGAGAATGGATATGGTCATGGTTTTGTTTATTGTTTGTAGACATACATTGAATTAACTATACTTGTCCAAAGAATCATATTCTTAACAAATCTTCTGGACCTTAAACTGGACTTTGAAAAGGCTGCTGTCACCCTCCCTCCTTCACTCACAAGTGGCACATGGACATAGTGGAAAGCAATGTGAAAAGCCAGGCTTTTTGTAGTCCCCAGCTTGTTTCTTTGTTTCTCTCAGTCCAAGTTGTTTTCTTTCTGAGATGGTGATGCTGCATAGTCATTTATGATGGGTACAGGAGTCTGGTTTGCTTTTGGAGAAATTGCTGAAAGTAGCTGAAAGTATTTTCGCAACAGTCATCACTGTTATTTGCTTTGTATTTCAAAACAGTGTGGTCATTCCTGGGTCTCCTTCTGGATTTTCCTCAGTCTCTTTCTTATTGTCTTTGAACAAAACTGGATTCTCTGTGTCTCCCAGTTTTCTCTCTGTGGTTTTAGAGTCCAAGCAGTGGCTGCCACACTGCTAGATGATATGTTCAAAAATAGTCCCTCCTCATGTAACGTTAGTCCACAGGTCAGAGGTTTGGAGGATTTCTTTCTTTTCTCCATTGCCACAACTTAGTCCTTTTCCCAACCCTATGAATGCCTGAGGGTAAGTGATCAGCCTCCCAAGGTCCTTAATTTTATTTATTAAACTAAGAAATTGTAAGGCCAGTAGCCTAAGCCATCCTTTATCTTTTTCCCCATATCCACATTTCTCCATCAGATGACAACTCCTCTTTACTCTTCCCCTCTACTCTCTTCTTATTTTACTTCATTAATTCTTTCAATTTTTCCTTTTTTATTTGATTTTTATGTATATCTCCCTACATCATCTTCTTTTTCACCTCTTTGTGTAACAATGCCTCTTGTCTTTTTACTCTACATTCTTTACTATCATACTATTTCTGATAATAATTTAAATTTCTTTCCTCATTTTTAAGCTTTACTCCCAAACCTGTATAATTTTCCTATTCTATATCTACTGATCCTTTCATGTACATTATTGTTTAAAATAAACACAGATTATATATTTTTTTATTGCCCCTCAGCAATTTAACTTCTTTATTGCCCCTTGGCAATTTTACAATCTGTTCCAGGTTAATGCTAAAACAAGGCTTACTTAGCAAAACCACAGATTCCACCCGAGCTCAGGCGGTTTAATCCCTTCTTCATCATAAACATATCACACCATGCATCTAAATCCTTGGAAGTGGAACCCATTTTAACTTGTATTAATCTTTGTTCTTAATTTTTGGAAGAGCATTGTGAAATTCTTACCACCATGAACCAACCCAGATGAACAACACAACAGTTAACCAGTAAATAAGCAAAAAAACTGCTTAGCTAGTACCGTGTATGCTGCCCATCCAAACTCAGCCCACAGTGGTCATCCACCTCCATGCTCCTTTCCAATCCCATCCTCGTCGACAAATGCTGTGGATTTTTTTAGTGATTATGAAAAATAATTTTCAGCAGAGGGTTCCATTGCCAAAAGATGACTTTATTGCATACAACAATAAGGCGGAGTTGGTGGCCAAGCAACTAAAGAGTCTTTTTCAGAACTCAACCTAAGATACAGTTCTCTAAAAGTTGAAACTCCTCCCATGTAGTTGTTTTTAGCATGTTTTTTATGTTTGACAGGTGTTGTGACTTCATTCCTTGCAAATGTCAACCTATACATTTTTAGCTATGCTCTCAGTTACCCATACTTTAAACCCTGCATACATTGCAGTCTTTAAGACTGCTAGTCTTCAGCTTACACGCATGAGACATGTATACTTGGAAAACACATTTAAATCTGAATACCATGTTCACCAAAGATATAGTTCTGAATTAAAAATATTCTTCACTATTAATGTACAGCTGCTTAGAAACAATCGCCAATTGTGAAAAGCGCTATATAAATAAAATGTAATTTAATTTAATCAAATTGAACCAAAATGTTGGTAAAATGTTGCGTTTGGACCGTTTTTTGGGCTGAAAACCATCAACTCTATATGCCAACACTGTCCCCCACCATAACGTAAAATTTCTTGAACTAACAGTTACTGAAAGCAAACACGAAGTATGAACATTTCATAATTTCAAGGTTTTATATTGCATTAAAGCTCCACTGTGTAAGATCTACTCCCATCTAGTGGTGAAAGTCTATATGACAACCAACTGAATTTTACTTTCTAGCCCCCCCCCCATTCGGAATGCGTTTTAACTTGTACGGTGGCCAGGCCGTGTCATGCCAAGGTTAACATGGCTTCCAGTAGCTACAAAGCAAAAGCAATGAAAAAAAATGAACAATTTGTAATGTTCTTTGCCTGTGATCCATCAAAGCACACAGATTTATGTTAAACATGGAAAAAGTCTGATTGTCATGATATGTCCGCTTAAAATTACATACAAAAAGCAACCATAAACGTGGCTTAGACACTCCTTTTTCATCGACACGAGTAAAAATATCACAGGGGCTGTTAAACTTGGTATTAAGATGTGTTTTCATCGATCAGATCACAAGTGGACGAGAGCGACACATTACGTTTACACTTCGTGTTTAAATCCCTCTCTTTTTGTCCATTTTTGATCGCTTCTCTCCAGATTACTGAGGAGATGGTCTGTGGACGAGTCCCTCTCCTGTCATTTAATCATGAGCCGGAGTAATGACTGGTTTAAATGGACGCGAACTAATATTATGTCAGAGTCCAATGCTTATGTTTTAATTAAACGTTACATGTCCGTGTATATGTAAGAGCTTTCTCTGATATTGGGGAAATAAGATCGCTCAACTTTCACACGCTTGTAAAATGAAACGAAAGACGTGCAGATCAGCTGCGTTTTATCAATGAAAGGCTAAAAATAGGGCTGTCACCGTGTGTTTGTGCTAGAGATCAGAAAAGATGAAAAACATTTATCTCAGTACCTCAGATTACATAAATGGGCGGAGAGACGGCATGTGGCTGTTCGAACACATTAAACCACATGCGTGTTTACACTAACTGCATAACCATGCAATAGTTAGCCAAGGAACTATAAAACTTCAAGTTTACAACATAGACTGTATCGATGTAAACAAATATGCTGAATTACCTGTGGAGAAGATAGAAAGTAGCAACTTCAGTGTCCCTTGAGCCCCATCTTGGAAAACTAACTCCAATATTGACTTTGGTCTTGATGTTTTTCCTGTCGCGTTGTCGTTTAAAATCCCCGTTTTGCTTCCTTGGCGACTTCTTTTAATGTCCTCGAGAATATGTCTTCAGCAGGCTTTCAAATCAAAGCATTAGATTTCAGGTGTATCATGGTGTGCGGCTGTTGTAAAATCCGAAGGATTCAGCTACGCAGGTCGCAGGCTGCATACGTCATCAAGCCTGGTTTATTTAAATCAACTGAGCATTACATTCGCAAGTCATAAGCATATTACATCAATTTACAATTAACTAAGAATAATTGTCAGCTTTATAATTGTTAATATTCTGAAATAAGACTGTCTTGATGACGTATACCGCCTACACATGCAACCTCGGGAGGCTTCAGCTAGCGGCCAGCGTTAGTGTAGTCTGAAAGCACGAAAGGCGGAGTTTGAATATCAGGAATGTCCCTCGTCGGCGAATGTATTTCAAAGATGGAGGCACAATATGGATTCAGCCAGAGAGCGATTCGACGGTATGCATTTTAAATAGCAGATTCTACACTTACGAGAATACTTTGATTAGTGCGGTGGAAGTAATTACACATGAATGAGCACATACTTTTGAAAGAAAACATGGGTTTTTGCTAAGAATTAACTCAAAAAAGTACACAGTGGAGCTTTAACTAATTTCACCATTCAGAATGGATTAAAAAGAAACTACAGCAACTGCCACTACCTCTGGGTCTGAACTTCAAATGAGCAGTGTTGTGCTAAAATGTAATGTTAGGTATTAATACGTTTTTTTGTTGTTGTAGTATTGTTCAGAGCTCTGTACGTTTCTCACTATAGCTGTAGTTTTTGTGGTTGTATTACAGAGATGTTTATAACACGTTAAAACTTAATGTACCAAACCTATGTATTTTCTAGCTGGGGGAATTATATGCATTCATGTGATCCCCCCCTCTAGTATTTTAGACGCCCCCTCATCAGCCCTCGGCTGGCGCCGGCACTGCATAAAACGTCAACGATAAGCACGGACGTTAAATTTCGCGGTGTGTAAAGACCTTTACTCTGGATGGGCTGGCTCAATTTTGCAGAACTCCAGTGTTCACTAAAAACATCTGTGATCACTCCACAAACACAGTTACTTGCACAAAAATCTTACCTGTTCCTGCTGTACATATTTTTTCTTCTTTTTCCCACAGCAGTTGTATTCTGCCTTTTTACTAGGAGACTGTGGCCCCAATAACCCATCCACTTCGTGACAGGCTATGAGCTGGGAGGCAGGTATTTCAAGCTCCAGCCGGTAGGAAAGATTTCTCAGAGTGCAAATACAGTTCTCCACAATCTGTGGAAGAGACAACAGCATTTAATAAATAAAGTGTGCGTGTGTCTGTATCACAGTATGTATATGGGTGTTTGTGTGTGTACCTTGCTATCAAAGTCAGAGGTGCTGACACAGGCTTTGATGACATGCAACAGTGAATCCACAAGTCCCTCGCAGCAGCGCATATGTTTCCTGGCCTCCTCTCCAGCAGAACTCAAGTTTCTATGTCAACATAACATTATTCTACTTACATACTACTGTTTGTTTTTTAAAATGTACTTTCTGTAAAGATGTTTTGCAAGAATTTTAAGGGTTAATTTGCTTTCTAAATTACTTTTTTCTTTACTAGGATATTTTCTATAATTTTAAGAGTAAACGCCCACATTTCTAAGAATTTTCTTAGAATTGCGTCACTAGGAGCTACTTATTGCATTAAGATTCTTTATGAATACGGGCCCTGATGAACAGGAAGGAAGATTTTTTTAAAGAATGATTGTAACCAAATCAATTATGAGCCCCAATCACTTCCATATTAGGAAAAATAATACTATGGAAGTCATAGGTGTGATTAGCAAAGGACAAAAAAGCAGGAAAATATATGGCCCCTCTACCATGAGCTGTGACATACATACCTATACACACAACTGTACACTCACCTAAAGGATTATTAGGAACACCATACTAATACTGTTTTGGACCCCCTTTCGCCTTCAGAACTGTCTTAATTCTATGTGGCATTGATTCAACAAGGTGCTGAAAGCATATTTTAGAAATGTTGGCCCATATTGATAGGATAGCATCTTGCAGTTGATGGAGATTTGTGGGATGCACATCCAGGGCACGAAGCTCCCGTTCCACCACATCCCAAAGATGCTCTATTGGGTTGAGATCTGTTGACTGTGGGGGCCATTTTAGTACAGTGAACTCATTGTCATGTTCAAGAAACCAATTTTAAATGATTCGAGCTTTGTGACATGCTGTATTATCCTGCTGGAAGTAGCCATCAGAGGATGGGTACATGGTGGTCATAAAGGGATGGATATGGTCAGAAACCATGCTCAGGTAGGCTGTGGCATTTAAACGATGCCCAATTGGTACTAAGGGGCCTAAAGTGTGCCTAGAAAACATCCGCCACACCATTACACCACCACACCAGCAGCCTACATGGTGGTAAAAAAGCATGATGGATCCATGTTCTAATCCTGTTTACACCAAATTCTGACTCTACCATCTCAATGTCTCAGCAGAAATCGAGACTCATCAGTCTTCAACTGTCCAATTTTGCTGAGCTCATCCAAATTGAAGCTTCTTTAGTACTTTTAGGGTAGTTCTGTAGCTACCCGGTGGGGTCTTCCGCTGTTGTAGCCCATCTGTCTCAAGGTTGTGCGTGTTTTTTTGGCTTCACAAATGCTTTGCTGCATAACTCGGTTGTAATAAGTGGTTATTTAAGTCAAAGTTGTTCTTTAGGGTGACCTGATGAGATTGGCCAAAATTCGGGACGGGGGACAGGTATAACGGGGGGAGGGGGGGGGTGTTCATCCAATAATGGTTTAATTTATTAATTTTATTTCATAATAAAAGACAATGAATTTCTAACTGAACCTATCATATTAATATAAGTATATATCCATATAAATAAATTGATTTAATACGTATATAAGTATTTTATACTTCATACAATAATAGTTAGCCTACATCATCCAATAATAGTTTTCTTTATTTTACTTAATAATAAAAAATTATGAATTTCAAATGGAAGTAACTGAACTAATCATATTTTTTTTAATATAAGTACATAATGTGTATACATTTATATAATACGTATAGAAGTATTTTTTAAACAAAGTGCCTGGCTCTCGAACAATCTGACTCCACGCGACTGTCACTACCTGCACTTTTAACTATCCTCGCGGCTGCTGCAACTTTCGCTCTCTTAATCTACTCTATAAAACAAAACGGTCCTATTGTCTGTGTGCATATAGATGAATTAGATAATTTAATAGAAACAATACAACGTCAGCATGTTTCGCAGAGGTTTTAACTGCTGCAGCCAATGAGCAGCCGGCGGGGGCTGGCACAGGACGACTCAAACTCCTCGCTCATGTTTTCTCAGACAATAACTACTCAAGATTTTGCTTTAGTATAATTTTCGGGGCAATTAAAGCGGGATTTGGGATTATGATTTAGCTTCAGTATAATTTTCGGGACAATTAGAGCAGGATTCGGGTTTCGGGACAGCAGCTTAGATTTCGGGACTGTCCTGAATTTTTCGGGACTTCTGGTCACCCTATTGCTCTTCTATCAGTTTGAATCAGTCGGCCCATTCTCCTCTGACCTCTAGCATCAACAAGGCATTATCGCCCACAGGACTGCAGCATACTGGATGTTTTACTCTTTACACACTATTATTTGTAAACCCCAGAAATGGTTGTGCATGAAAATCCCAGCAACTGAGCAGATTGTGAAATACTCAGACCGGCCCGTCTGTCACCAAAAAACATTGCCAAGTTCAAAATTGTTTAAATAACCTTTCTATTCCATTTTGACATTCAGTTTGGAGTTCAGGAGATTGTCTTGACCAGGACCACACCCCTAAATGCATTGAAGCAACTGCCATGTGATTGGTTGATTAGATAATTGCATTAATGAGAAATTGAACAGGTGTTCCTAATCATCCTTTAGATGAGTGTATGAAATACAGTTGAAATACAATTTGGGCTCAAAATTTATCGATCTGAATCGCCAAGTGCCACCCTGACAGTTATGTTTAATGTTTATAGAATAATTAGTGGGGGCATTTAATACAGATTAGAGGCAGAAACCAGTCTGTGCTAAAGAGACAGTAACCTCAATTAACCTATAGTCTATGTCATTAATGTTAATCAAACAAAATCAAATAAATTCTGTAGCTCTTAAAAATAGAATTATATTCAATTCATACAATAAAGACAGTGTTATTATTCATTCGCAGGGCTGTAACGATTTATCGTGTGTCCCATTAAAAATGCCTGTCTGAAATCGATTCTGAATCACAAGCCTGCGATTCTGTGTTTCATGCACAGTTTGTGCGTATACTACGGCATTTGGTCAGTAGAAAGTCCTTATCAATCTAAAATCATTATGAGTCGGAGTCGTTTACAACGTGCATTTAAAAAAGCAACACTCGTTAAACAAAATCATTCAAAATATTCTTTATTATCATGAAAATACCTGAAACAATTTGAAGAACAGTGATATAAATATTCCTGCAGACATTTCCTGGAATAGCCTTTGTAATGCTACTTCTTCAGTGGCACAAAGAGAGTTTCTGCACGAAACGAGTTTCTGAGCGCCCCCCGGCTTTGGGATGTCCCGGCCATTCACCGTAATTCATTCAAATTCATTTATTGAGAAAACACGCATTTGCACGATTAAACGTTACAGCCCTATTCATTTGATTCGATTTATTTACCTAATGCTTATTTTAGACCTATCAAAAAATGTGCCCCTATTTATTTTAGTTCTGTGACTTGACTTGAAACTTATTAGGACTTGACTTGACTTGCTTAGGGTGAACCCTTGACTTGACTTGACTTGCTTGATTTATCTGAACTGTGACTTAAGACTTGACTTGGACTTGATGGTTTAAGACTGGAGACTTGCTTGGACTTGACCATGTGTCACCTCTGCTACTGTCTCTCACACTGTAGTCTATTAAAATACAATTGGCGAACACAGCATTGAAAAACTGAAAAGTTTTTATGTGGAGCGACTGTTTAACATACAAAGGAAACATACAAACAAAATTATCTCCACACAGTATTCTTTATCTAATAAAAAACATTTGTTTATGTCTTAAGTTTATGTATAGATTATAGTTATAAACCAGTCTGTGCTTATTTGTTCTTAAAGAGACAATAACCTCAATTTACCTCCTCAAGTCTGTGTCATTAATGTTAATCAAACAACCCAAGACAAAGAGAAAATCAATTTTGTAGCTCTAAAAAAAAGAATAATTATATTTAATTCATACAATAAAGACAGTGTTATTTTTCATCTGGTTCGATTTCTGTACCTAATCCTAATTTTAGACCTGTCGAAAAAAAATGTACCCCTATTTATTTTAGTACTGGGACTTGACTTGAAACTTATCAGGACTTAGGGTGAACCCTTGACTTGACTTGCTTGACTTATCTGAACTGTGACTTGAGACTTGACTCGAGACTTGATGGTTAAGACTTGAGACTTGCTTGGACTTGACCATGTGTGACTTGTCCTCACCTCTGTGGGACTGAAAGACATTTATGGTCTACATCAGGGGTTCTCAAAGTCCGACTCCGGTCCAGATCCGGACCCGACGGGAACTTGATCCGGACCCGCGTCCACTTCATATTACAAGTGCATGCATTCATTTCTATGTGATTGATTAAATGTGTGCATTTGCTAATTTACAAATGCATATAAAACTTGTAAACCATTCGTTTAGTTCTTTTTAGATTTTAGAGTATTCCTGGTCCGAAAATTAAACAAGTTATTTAAAAATTCCCTGTGTGACGCTGTAGCCATCACACCCAGATATTATGCACAGCTATTTCATGTACTACAGCTTTTGATAAGTAAGTCCTTATCAATCTGAAATCACTGTCGGTTTGAGTCGTTTATAACATGCATTTGAAAAAGCAACACTCTTCAAACATAATCTTTATACATAATCTTTATTATCATGAAAATACCTAATAAGGTTTGAGAACAGCAATATAAATATATCCAGACATTTCCTGGGGCTGCAGTTCTTCGTCTGCAGCGCATATTAAGTTTCTGCACGAATATCAGATTTGCTCAATATGATTATTCTGTTGGGTAAATATCATATTCATTGCTGTAAGTGGAGGTCTTCTAAGCCTTCCTTTGTCTGGTTTATAAATGACTTTAAATTGTTTGTTTCTTCACTGAAAAAGATCCAATCTACTAAAATTGCAAGGAAAATGTGTAGTGTCATATCTAAGAAATTACTATTTTGATAAATCTCTCCTTATGTACTGCTCTAACTATTTTTTGTACTTTCTTTAGCCTTTGTCTTTGACCTGTATTTAAGCATCTCCCCTTTTATTTTATAATTTTTTTTTATTCCTGGCTGTTCCCTTATCAGGAAATTCTTTATGTACATTGGCAACATTAATATTGTATGTATGTATGTATATTTTGTTCCCCAACGAGAATTTTGTATGTTGGTGCTTTTGTTTAATAAAAAAAAAAAAAAAAAAAAAAAAAAATTAAGTTTCTGCACGAGAGCGCCCCCTGGCTTTTGGATGTAAGGGCATTTCACCGTAATTCATTGAGAAGCATAGCAAGCATCATCAGCCAATTTATAGGTGCACCCCCACCTATATTGGTCAGTGTCTCCGCCAACCAATCACACTTTTTTGCCATGGTTTATGCATCTGATGGAAAACAAACTTTGCCATTTCTCTAATTAGGTTGCTCTGTATTTTGCACCTGGTTACTTTTGGCATATTTCTTGTGTTTATGTTTAAAAAATGTTTTTACTTAAAGGTATAGTGGAAGATTTTCCCGAATTATTTAAAAGAACCGCCCCTCGATATTGTTTAAAAAATGCTCCCGAGAGGGAACGCCTGTTAAACGCGTGCACGAGACAGAGAGAGCGTGCAGGAGCTCAGTTCTTCTCTTAGCTCTGTTTACAAGTTTCTGTTGGCATGTTTACCATGTCTGTGCGGTTCGTGACTTGTGCCAGGGCTAGCATCGCAAATCATAGCTTACATCAACTTTTGCCAGCAGTGATTTTAAATGGATTTCTCCAAATAGCATGACAAAATGTACCTTTGCAGTAGAAACTTCGCGTGGGAAGCCCAACCTGTCCTTTTAGCTCACGCCAGCGTGTGAAATAGTCTCCCATAAACATCTGGTCTTGTTTCTTTATTTATAGTCCTTTCTCTTCTTGTCATACAATTCGTAGACACTTTTTCTCTTGAGACCCTCAGACATTTTGAAAAAAAAAACACAGTGAGAACGCGACCTTCAATGAATGGTTGAAACCGTAGCACAACACACATACACGTGAAAGTGCGCATGTGCAGAAAGCGAAAGTAGAGGCGAGCACGTGCGACGGTTATACGTCAATATATAATCAGAATGATTGACATCTGGGATGACCAATAACAGTGGTGATCCACCCGGAAAACGAAAATCTTCTGCTATACCTTTCAAATGCAAAATACACTTGTTATGTTTTCCCCAAACTATTTGTGTTGATTTGTTATATAAACAAGTGATTTACATAAAGTTATTACCATGCTTGACAATTTTAGTAAAAACCAGTTTTTCCGGACCCATGAAAATGATGAGAATTCAGATTTGGACCATTAGCACTATTCGGACGGGATTAGTTTTCCAAACAACGTTTGAGTTTCAACGTGTCCCCCAGGACGTCTGTGTTTTTATGTACCGATTCGGACGTGATTAAAATGATGCAGGCTATTCCAGAGATGGGAGTGTCTGTTTCATGCATTTGGGCGTTGCAGAAGAGCACGTGCTCTGGATACGCGTGTTTGTAATGTTTAATATTTTGCTTTAAATGTAAAATTATGACAGAATGTTATTTATTAATTTAATTTTAACAAATCAAAATAAAATATACAAATCCTACTAAAGTTACGTTAGCCTACGTGTTTTATATAACTGTCTGCTTATAATAAACCCAAAGAAATGAAGAAATAATGATTAATAACAATTTATTATCTTTATTAATTAACATTACCATTCCGGAGTTGAAGAACTTTGAACGGAGTTTCTTATAACGTTAATGATATTACAGTGGGCAGTGGCCAGTCTTAACAGTGTTTGACATTCAGCTCGTCTTGATTTAATTATTTTATTTTGCAGAATGCGTTAAAACATCCATATCTGAATGAAGAGGACTCAGGAAATACAATATACGCGCATTAATAAGACCTTACGGCAGATCACGTTGGCCAAAACACAAAATGAACCGCATTTTCAAAAGATATTGCGAGCAAACACAGACATTTGCATCCGGACGGGATTAAATTTCTCAGAGGACCTCTGAGTTCGGCGAAAAACAGTAGGTAAATTGCTCTGGAATTCTTACGGAGGTCGTCAGAGAAAAACACAGACATGGCCGATTCGGACGGGATTAAAAACACAGAGGACCTCTGAGGAGCACGGTTTTCTCAGAGGTCCCCCTGTAAAACTAATCCCGTCCGAATAGGGCTTTTGAATGTAAACTTTGAGAACCCCTGGTCTACATTAATCGGTTTTAAACTATAATAAGTATTTTATCACAGCTGTAACACTGTTTTGAAAAATCTGCATTCAAACTAAGACTGTACCAATCCGCTTTATAAAGCAAACTGTTTGAAGGTGTTTCACCCACCATGGTCCACAATTTAGAAAACCTTGCTCTAGATGCCACAAGGAGTGATAACAGCTGGAAATATGGCTCTGTAACTGCTGCAGCCATGCACTTGATAAGATGGAGCTGGTGCTATTACCTGAGGCAGCCGGTGGTGTTGCGGAGCACAAGCGAGGAGTGGAACTTGAGTTTAGCCTCATCGTGAAAGTCAGTGCTGTTCCAACCCGAGTGAGGGATAATCACAGTGTTGGTCAGGCTGCTTAAGGCATCACGAATAATTGTCATTTTCAGAGAATCGCATGATGACAGATTCCATAACACACCTACACATACAGAAATCAATTTAAATGTATGGTTCCTGGACACACAAAACACATACAAACATGTTTCATAGGCTATAGATTTCTTTTATAGGGTTTTATAGCATTTTGCCATCTATATCCACTCCATCATGAGCACAGGAATGGCCTCACTATATATTTTCTGTGGTAATGAAACATGCGTCACCATTAAAAGAGACAAAGATAGTTGACACAGCATAATAAAACATCAGCTTTTCATAAATTTTATGTCAGCTACCCACAAACTCACATAAGACAAAACAAATGTACACTGCTTAGTACAGCGGTAAATGCTAACCAGGTTTATTTTACTGGGCCAGTCGGGATACTGATTGTGGAAATATAATTTTTAAGCCACAAGTTTAGCATCATCCAAAATGTCCTCTGTCTTGAACATTCTTGTTTATTCAAACCCATAACTGTACATTTCAGTATGTCAGAGGTCAGTCACAGGTTAAAAGGTCACAGACCAAAAATAAAGATTAAAGATATAATGTATTCCATTTTTTGCAGATACAATCTGAAGTGTGCAGTGCTTCCCATGAAGCCTGGTTTATAGTTTTTATACTAAACTGCAAGTCTGTGGGAAACACTGTGTGTGTGTGTGTGTGTGTGTGTGTGTGTGTGTGTGTGTGTGTGTGTGTGTGTGTGTGTGTGTGTGTGTGTGTGTGTGTCTATTTGTTGACAGGCTATCCCATGTAACACAGACACAGATGTATAACTGTCTGACCTGTGACAAGCTCTCGTACTTCACTGTCTACAGTCGTCCTCAACAAACAAAGCAGTGCAGGAATGCCCCCAGCATTTCTCAATGCAATCTTGTTGTCATCCATGGTTCGGCCATAGACAAGGTTTCTCAAAGCTCCGCATGCATGGTGCTGCACCTCCAGAACCTTATGATCTAATAAATCCACCAGGTGCTTTATACCACCCAGGCAACATACCTAGAAAAAAATTATTTTGTGAAAGCCATTCATAATAAAGGTGAAGTACAATATGCCACAGGTTTCCCATCCCATCCTGTATTTCATTGATTTCACAAACAGTTCATCTGCCTTACCGTAATGTAATTATTTAAGTAAATGTTTTGGCATTGTTTACTCTTCAGGAAATCAAACTACCAATAAAAGTATTTCAACATGCAAAACATTACACAGCTTTAGCTTATTAATTTATAAAAGGGAACTCTGTGACAAATTGACAAATCAACAGTGAAAAAAAAAACATTGTATTGCCCCACTCTACTACACTAAGTTTTAAGGTCTACTAACATTATCCTTAGCCTGACCGAACTGTACCAGAGTACACTTGTCCCCCCCATCCCCACTTCTGCTCATCTGCACTCACACCACACTTTATAATCCATACCGGAGTACGCTTATATCATTAAAAGATGTGATTGTTGTAAAGAAAACTGGAAGATATGCACAATGGAGTTCATCGTAATTATAAGTTTATATGACTTGTTAGGTGTGTTTGAAATCATTTGGGCTGTGCAGAGCATTTGGCGCACAACATCAAAGCAAAAAAGACTGCTCATAACATGCTTGAAAATCTCTCATGCAGTTGTTTAATGTCATAAATTGATAAGTCCACAGAGCACGCATGATGTCAAACATGCGGGAGACCACCTCTGCACCCTGGTACAGATCACACTAGCTAAACAAACCATATCCCAGTCAAGCGTATTCGAGTACACCCTTAGATTCAAGATTATTATTTGCCACACACAATGAAATTAAATGTGTCAAATTTTGACAGTGCAACTATAAAATGATAAAAGTATAGTTTTAAGTATACATACTTTGTATAATTATTAACTGTGCTGGCAAAAGCACACTTATTGTTCTTCATAAGTTTTCTTATTTTTATTATTATTCCGACCTAATTTTTGGCCAGCTCCTGTGACTAGGCCGTTTGACACAGAGACACCGTTCAAACTTTAAAATGTTCGGGCAGGTTGCTTGAAAACCTGATGTCACAAATCCATGTCGTTCTTCCGCCATATTGGATTGAACAGAAAACCTTAAAAAAGATTCACAGGTCACTAATTTTGTCAGAACTTTTTTTATTTTTTATTTAACCTTTATTTAACCAGGAAAGGTCCCATTGAGTTACAATAACTCTTCTTCCACGGAGTCCTGGCCAAGAATGGCGGCCAAGTTACAATACATAACAGACAAAACATAAATACATGATACACCACAAATCTCTATACACTATACATGGTAAAAAAAATGTATAATATCCTCAATTAAAAACAGTTGCATTGTTCAGTCAAAGTTGACTTTAAAAGGTTTTTAAAAGTATTAATCGATGGAAGTGATACTAAATGTAAAGTATTTTGGAGTTCATTCCAGACATTTGGGGCATATGTTGAGAAAGCCTTTTTACCAATAGCTGTTTTTGTTAATGAAGTAATTAATAGTATTTTCTTTGACGACCTTGTCCTGTATACACTATTCTGGAAAATTAGAAAATTTGAAATATATAGAGGGCTAATTTACCCATTAATGCTTTAGCAATAAAATTAATAAATGGATTTTCCTTTTGAGAGAAAGGGAAGAGCATTGTACAGTTTCATACAGAGTGCATTGATGATTCCTAGCTGCTGCACCTGTAATAAAACGCAAAGCTGAGTGGTATACTACATCTAGTTTATTTAATAAAAGTGAAGTAGAGTGCATATAACTGAGGTCACCATAATCTAAGACTGATAAAAATGTGCTCTGCACCAACCTTTTCCTGGCCAAATAAAGAAAGCATGCCTTTAATCTAAAATAAAAACCCAATTTTGGTCTGAGTTTTTTTAAAAGGCTCTCAATATGGACCCCAAAAGTCAATTTATCGTCCAACCAAATACCCAAGTATTTGTAGGAACTCACTCTCTCTATTGGAGTACCACTTTGTGTTAAGATGTTAAAATCAGTAAGAGGACATGAACGTGTAAAAACCATTAATTTTGTTTTTTTAGCATTTAATACCAACTTTAATCCTACCAGAGATTTTTGTACCTGACTAAAAGCAGACTGTAAATTATGAATTGCTTCCTTCAATGACATAGCAGAGGTGTGCAGAATAGTGTCATCTGCATACAGATGAGCCTTTGATTGATTCAGATTCAAACCTAAATCATTTATATAAATAGAAAATAAAATAGGGCCCAAAACTGATCCTTGAGGAACACCCATTTTTACGTCTAGCAGGGTTGAAGTACAGTCATGTAATGCCACACATTGAGTTCTACCACTCAAGTAATTAGAAAACCAATTTAGCACATTGCTACTAAAGCCTATGTTTTGCAATCTATGCAGAAGAAGATGATGGTCAACAGAGTCGAATGCTTTAGATAAATCAATAAATAAAGCAACACAAGACTTTTTGTCATCCAAAGCATTAGCAATATCATTCATAACAGAGGTTAAAGCCGTAATTATATAATTATACTATGTCCTTGCCGGAAACCAGACTGAGTGGGACTTAAAATACAGTTGTCAGCCAAAAAAAATTTTATTTGCTCATTTATAAGAGACTCAAACAATTTCGCCAAGACAGACAGTCAAAATTATCTAAGGCTGACGGGTCTCCACTTTTTAACAGTGGGAGGACAACTGCAGATTTCCATGACTTGGGGATAGATCCACTGTATAAACTAAGATTAAAACTGGAGGAAATTGGATCTGCAATCAAGTTTGCAGCAGTTATATGGCTCAATCTGGTCTTGGCCAGCGGACTTTTTACAGTCCAAGCCTAACAGTGCCTCTCGTACTTCAAAGACCGATATAGGAACAAAGTTAAAATTATTATTTAAACTTACACTGGACAAGTCTGTAACAGAGGTTACACTATCTGTGGAGTTGGCTTGAAGTGTCGACTGAGTAGCTATTCCTGCATTAATAAAGTGCTTGTTAAAAGTGTCAGTAGTTGTAACGGGGCAGCATTCGTCAAACTTTTATGACCCCCTCCCCCACCCGGTGACAGTTGCTGTCTGACAGGTCGTTTTTATGACCCCCTTTGATAGGGGGGCGGGCCCATCAATCAAAATCTGTACAAGTTGTCAACTTTAGACAGAGAGTATTTAATGGGTTTATGACATGTCATTTAGTGGTTTGTTTATTCCTGAGTGTGTTTTATGTCAAGCGTATGCTGTCATTAAACATGACAGGTTGTGTTTGTGACATTTGCTGTTTATTGACATTTGCTGTATCTATCTATCACCCCTCCCTTTTCGACCCGTGCGCTTCTCAATACGGCCTGCATTTCTTTCACAGGGGTGCGTGTTGTAAAGCGATTAAAGATTTCTAAAACTCAATGTTGGTAAAACAATCCCCCATTACGGTGTCAAAAAAGTAAATGTTTATTTTAGATTTTAGACAAATCATGAACAATGCTACGATTAAAACATTTGTTTGTAACATCACAAGTTATTTAATGAAATATACCGTATACGTGTATAGTTTAAGCAATGATCTGTGCCATAACCTTCGGAGCCGGCAATACTATAATCTTTAGACGAAAGTCTAAACTAAATACAATTTTAAACGATTCATGAGTTCCGTGAATCTTTTCATGACCTGCTCTATAGTTTCACGCGTATTAAAGATCCGGCGGTGCATGACAAAGCGCCGGGTGAACAGTCATATCTGCCATTTTAAAATAAAGTTAATAAATGTAATTCTGTCCACTATGGCAAAATATGAGTTTATTTTAGATTTAGGGGAATCTTCAACCAAGTCTCTGATTAAGACATGTGTATACGTGAACCGATGGTGACAGAAAACTTATATCTGACGTAATAAACTTTTAAATGTTTTTTAAGATGTCTTCACCTCATTTTAGGGTTTTATTTTTAATTAAAGGCTTCTTAAAACATGTGTGAATATGTGTATATTATACAATATTGTCTGCTCTGACAAAAATAAATTATTATGTAGATTTTAGGTCAATTGCCTGCGTGTATCTTATAAATACAACATGATAATACGTTTGTATTGTCAAGAGACTTCTTTAAAGTCACGCAAGAATAAAATATTTTAGTTGTAACTGGTTAACCTTAAATGTACTATTATCTATTTAACTATAAGCTATATTTTACTGAACAGCCTCAAAGTTTCTGATGCTGAACTTATGACCGTATGTGATAGATATTTCACAGCAGGGTCGGTTTGTAATCTATGTAGAGTCTTTTAAAACTGTAATGGTAAAATGTAATATGGACACTCTGTCAAAAATAAAGCATTTATTTGTAACAAATTATTTAATGAAATATTCAGCAGTGGTATAGCGATGAACAGTGCCAAAACCACCGGGGACACCAATAACACATTCTATAGACTAAAGGCTATTTATTTTAAACTAAATAAAAGTTTAATCTTTTCAGACATAGTATTCTGAACACACCATTAGATCGCGCTCCGGCGTTTATAATAGAGAACATACGCGGATGAGTGTTCATATCCACAGTTAAGAAACTTTTAAACGATTAAAAACACTTTCATATCATTTTCTGAGTTTGTTTTAAATTAATGACATCTTAAAATCAACTGTGAATATGTGTTTATTACACAATAAAATGTAATTCTGTCCGCTCCGGTATAATAGGGGTTTTATTTTAGATTTGGGACTTTCTTTAACCAAAGTCTCTGATTAAAACATGTGAATGCGTGTACCAACGTTACCAGAAAACGTACGCTGATGCGCTCATATATCTGGCGTTAAGAGCCTTTTAAACGTTTTAAGACATTTCACACCCTATTCTGAGTTTAATTCATTAATGTCATCTAATATCCAAGTGTGTACATGTCTATTTACGATAAATGTAACACGGTACACATTTGTCAAAATAAAAGGGTTCTTGAACATGTTATTCCAGTGGGTGTTTCTTGTTTTGCGAGTGTTCGACATATTTATTGATGTGGAAAAAGTTTGTTGTTTGGACGAACAGTTTCAGTCTCTCTCTCTCTCTCTCTCTCTCTCTCTCTCTCTCTCTCTCTCTCTCTCTCTCTCTCTCTATCACCAGTCCGCTAGCAACCAGCAGACAACCCCCCAGATGTCTGGACAGAGGGAGTGTTGGTAAAATAAAAGAAACTCAGCCCCCATTGTCAAAAAGTAAAAGGCTTATTTTAGATTTCAGGCTTCATTACTCAGATACAGATTAAAGCATGTTATTTCTTATTCGTAATTTAAAGAAACTTAGAAGTTTTAAGACATTTCATCACACATCCTATGATGACTTAAACCCTTGTGTTAGCCCTTAGAGGACAACAAAACGGGTGCAAATATTATTTATCAAAGTTTGATGTTGTTATAAAACAGGTTGTCACATACGTGACAACAATCATTTCTTTAAAGACAAAACATTTAACAAATTTGACATTTTGTTAAACATGGTTGTGTGCGTCCATAAACACAACAACAGTTAGGACATGGTTCTACATAACATTAAAATCAGGTACATACGTTAAATAGGTAAACCATAATTTTTACTAAATAAAATAAAAATAAACTATTTGAACATCTTAACCGATATTAGGTTAGGTTTAAGATGAATCAGTGTCTATAGATTTACGAATTACATCGTAAACCCCCCCAGCGGATATGTTGTGTGTGTGCGCGCGTGCGTGTGCAATGGCTGTTATCACGTGGTGCGGTCCAAACGACCAACGCTGCGGGGGTTGTGAAGCGAAGAATGAGTTCTGTATAGATGAGAAGTTTTTCCTTCTGAACACAGAATCTTTACCAAAAACGTAACCCCGGATTAACACATCACAGAACAATTTGAACAACCGTGTCGGATTCGTACACACCAGAGGTCTGTTTTAGGTTTTGCAGAAACTGTGGAAACTTTTGATGCTGCCAAGGTGTCAGAATTCGCAATCAAACTATCAAACGCAACGCGGCGGAAACAGTGGACACGAGCCTTTTGTTGCTGAGAAGGCGATTGAACTCAGAAACAAACAAGCAAGCAAAGTTGTCTACGAAATTACGGATTCTTGAAAAAGATGGCACAAAGATCATTCGAACGACTACGCAATGGCCAGGTGGGGTATGTGTACGGGACCGACCTTTTTAAAGATATGCTTAAAAAGAACTACAAGTGCGAGATGTCCAATCTACTATGTACTGTGATATACAAAGATGCCAATGTGTGCATGCCTCCAAATTATTGCGAAGCTAACGCCGGTCGTGTAACCAGACTCAGGGAAAAAACAGATGGTGTGAAAAGTATAGATGGGGCTCTCAATAACATGGTGCAGACGATGGTCCAGGCCCAAGAGGAACCCCGTGTGATTATTAGAAAGGCCCTAGAGATATTTTATGAATGTGACGAGGTCGAGTTTTACGTGTCAATATCATAATTATGATGGCATTTGTAATTGATGTATGCATTGATATCCTTGTAAAGAAACGAGAAATTAATGTGTGTGAAATCATAGAAAATGCCGTAGATTTCATGTTTGAAAAGGGTCTTGGATCATGCATGCACTTTCTAGGGTATCTAGATAATATCATAACGCTTAATGATGATGACTAAAAAGCAATCGTGTGATCCAGTGGTATATCTTAAGCAAGTTTTTACAGTTGTTTTTAGTTTTCCAAAAGTTTCATTCTGTTTTATTTTTTACTCAACATTATGATTGGCAATCCATGTCCCGCAACAATTGTATACGTTAACAAAAACTACGTTCTAGTAGTTTCAATGTATGGTCACTGTTGATTTTCATCATTGATTTTGTTTACTGCTTATGTTTTTTGTATGTTTTGATGTACCGATTTCATAAAAACAAAACAAAACAAAAATATACAAGGATTTATGGTCTTTATGTCTGTGTTGATACCACTAGGCTCAATCATTAGATCATTTAGACATCTTGTTCAGACAACGTGTGACATTGCTCATTCTTCATATGTTTTTGCAACTCCACACAGAGAAACGTGAAAGATTAGTAGAAATTACATGTGGCTACATCACATGTCTTTCAGAGGCGTAAAAATAAAAGTCAGCAGTGTTAGTGTGGGAATCTAAAACAGCACAGGCACGAGCTGATCCTAATTTTGTTACCTGACGTCTGTCACATAGTCAAAGATCATCTACTTCATGTCTCTACGAATCCTGACAGAGTTTTAGTTTCATATACACAACACATCAAATGTAAACCACGGTAAACTAAATACATTTGACAGTCAAGATCTCTAATTTTCTGACAAACCCAAAAAAGATGATGGGGTCATCATCAAACATCACTCACTTTTTAGATATCGAAAGGTTTTTGTTTATTTTAGTTTAACTCAACACTGAAATTTTAGTTAAGTACACAGAAATGCACAGATTTTACGTTTTCAGTATACATGTGTACATCACATTGTGATTTCAGTCTCAACTAGATCGATGATCTATCAATATTAGCTACAAATGTTGTTAGGATGCTTGCTCTGATTTCACAAAACATCCATTTACATTCAAAACCTATGGATTCAACGCCTTAAAATCATCAATTTTATTTCGTTCACATCAACCGCACCAAAATTTTTAGAATGTGCAAACTGTTTTACTGCGTTTTAAACATGTTTGTGCGGTTTCGGTCTAGATTTTATAGAAAACTTCAGAACATGACATCGTTTTAACATTTACAAAATGATGAAACATTTTACTTTTAAGAGGCTCCCATGAATATGTGTTGCTGTGACAAATACCTTTGATTGTTTGGAAATTATATGAATGCAGAGAAACAACGCAAAAGTTTTGAACTTTAACATAATTTATATGCGTCCTGATTTTTAAAAACAGTAAGCTGTAATGTTTCTTACACACAGATCTAATCACATCACAAGTCTGAATGTTTAATAACATAAAAACCTGTATGTAAAGGTTTGTTGGTGTATTTTAGACACAAGCTGTTTATTTTAATCTTTAAACAAATGTGTATGACAAAAGTTGTTCTGCCTGAACTGCCACTAAGGATCGATGCAGAAATGTTAAATCTAAGCATTTGCAAAACAACTTTCACCATCATATAGATGTTTTCAATCTAATGGTACGGGGTTAAATGTGACCAAACTATTTCAAACATTACCAAGTTGTAGATGGTTGTGACTTAATTTACAAGGTTTTAACATACATTACTGTTTGTCACGGGGTGTTTCATAGCATTGCGGTTGCATGCAACAGACTCTCAAGTTTTATGTTAAAAGGATTACTAAATAAAAAACCTAAGCATTCTGTATTATGTTGGCACTGATGATTTACAAGTTTACAGTTTCAAACATTTTGCCATATTCGGTGTGTAAGATTTAGTAAATAAATCTAAAACATAAACAGTGTTGAAGCATTCCCTTAATCTTCTAGCAATAATTTTCAAGAGGTTAACAACATGTATGATGTACTAACTGTCAGGGGATCTGTGATATTATTTTCTGAAGTAATTAGCTATCTAAGGGGCTACTGCACAATAACTTATGCGATAAAGAGTTTGTTACATAACCTATAGAAACGAAACAAGATAAATTACAAAGTCACTGGCATGAGGTTTACACTTAAACAAATCACGCAGATGTTTAAAGTGGTACATATTTTATATTTTTTATTTGTTCAGACTTGTGATGTGATTAGATCTCTGTGTATGAAACATTACAGCTTACTGTTTTTAAAAATCAGGACGCATATAAATTATGTTAAAGTTCAAAACTTTTGCGTTGTTTCTCTGCATTCATATAATTTCCAAACAATCAAAGGTATTTGTCACAGCAACACATATTCATGGGAGCCACTTAAAAGTAAAATGTTTCATCATTTTGTAAATGTTAAAACGATGTCATGTTCTGAAGTTTTCTATAAAATCTAGACCGAAACCGCACAAACATGTTTAAAACGCAGTAAAACAGTTTGCACATTCTAAAAATTTTGGTGCGGTTGATGTGAACGAAATAAAATTGATGATTTTAAGGCGTTGAATCCATAGGATTTGAATGTAAATGGATGTTTTGTGAAATCAGAGCAAGCATCCTAACAACATTTGTAGCTAATATTGATAGATCATCGATCTAGTTGAGACTGAAATCACAATGTGATGTACACATGTATACTGAAAACGTAAAATCTGAGCATTTCTGTGTACTTAACTAAAATTTCAGTGTTGAGTTAAACTAAAATAAACAAAAACCTTTCGATATCTAAAAAGGGAGTGATGTTTGATGATGACCCCATCATCTTTTTTGGGTTTGTCATAAAATTAGAGATCTTGGCTGTCAAATGTATTTAGTTTACCGTGGTTTACATTTGATGTGTTGTGTATATGAAACTAAAACTCTGTCAGGATTCGTAGAGACATGAAGTAGATGATCTTTGACTATGTGACAGACGTCAGGTAACAAAATTAGGATCAGCTCGTGCCTGTGCTGTTTTAGATTCCCATACTAACACTGCTGACTTTTATTTTTACGCCTCTGAAAGACATGTGATGTAGCCACATGTAATTTCTACTAATCTTTCACGTTTCTCTGTGTGGAGTTGCAAAAACATATGAAGAATGAGCAATGTCACACGTTGTCTGAACAAGATGTCTAAATGATCTAATGATTGAGCCTAGTGGTATCAACACAGACATAAAGACCATAAATCCTTGTATATTTTTTTTTTGTTTTGTTTTTATGAAATCAGTACATCAAAACATACAAAAAACATAAGCAGTAAACCAAATCAATGATGAAAATCAACAGTGACCATACATTGAAACTACTAGAACGTAGTTTTTGTTAACGTATACAATTGTTGCCGGACATGGATTGCCAATCATAATGTTGAGTAAAAAATAAAACAGAATGAAACTTTTGGAAAACTAAAAACAACTGTAAAAACTTGCTTAAGATATACCACTGGATCACACGATTGCTTTTTAGTCATCATCATTAAGCGTTATGATATTATCTAGATACCCTAGAAAGTGCATGCATGATCCAAGACCCTTTTCAAACATGAAATCTACGGCATTTTCTATGATTTCACACACATTAATTTCTCGTTTCTTTACAAGGATATCAATGCATACATCAATTACAAATGCCATCATAATTATGATATTGACACGTAAAACTCGACCTCGTCACATTCATAAAATATCTCTAGGGCCTTTCTAATAATCACACGGGGTTCCTCTTGGGCCTGGACCATCGTCTGCACCATGTTATTGAGAGCCCCATCTATACTTTTCACACCATCTGTTTTTTCCCTGAGTCTGGTTACATGACCGGCGTTAGCTTCACAATAATTTGGAGGCATGCACACATTGGCATCTTTGTATATCACAGTACATAGTAGATTGGACATCTCGCGCTTGTAGTTCTTTTTAAGCATAACTTTAAAAAGGTCGGTCCCGTACACATACCCCACCTGGCCATTGCGTAGTCGTTCGAATGATCTTTGTGCCATCTTTTTCAAGAATCCGTAATTTCGTAGACAACTTTGCTTGCTTGTTTGTTTCTGAGTTCAATCGCCTTCTCAGCAACAAAAGGCTCGTGTCCACTGTTTCCGCCGCGTTGCGTTTGATAGTTTGATTGCGAATTCGGACACCTTGGCAGCATCAAAAGTTTCCACAGTTTCTGCAAAACCTAAAACAGACCTCTGGTGTGTACGAATCCGACATGGTTGTTCAAATTGTTCTGTGATGTGTTAATCCGGGGTTACGTTTTTGGTAAAGATTCTGTGTTCAGAAGGAAAAACTTCTCATCTATACAGAACTCATTCTTCGCTTCACAACCCCCGCAGCGTTGGTCGTTTGGACCGCACCACGTGATAACAGCCATTGCGCACACGCACGCGCGCACACACACAACATATCCGCTGGGGGGTTTTACGATGTAATTCGTAAATCTATAGACACTGATTCATCTTAAACCTAACCTAATATCGGTTAAGATGTTCAAATAGTTTATTTTTATTTTATTTAGTAAAAATTATGGTTTACCTATTTAACGTATGTACGTGATTTTAATGTTATGTAGAACCATGTCCTAACTGTTGTTGTGTTTATGGACGCACACAACCATGTTTAACAAAATGTCAAATTTGTTAAATGTTTTTTCTTTAAAGAAATGATTGTTGTCACGTATGTGACAACCTGTTTTATAACAACATCAAACTTTGATAAATAATATTTGCACCCGTTTTGTTGTCCTCTAAAGGCTAACACAAGGGTTTAAGTCATCATAGGATGTGTGATGAAATGTCTTAAAACTTCTAAGTTTCTTTAAATTACGAATAAGAAATAACATGCTTTAATCTGTATCTGAGTAATGAAGCCTGAAATCTAAAATAAGCCTTTTACTTTTTGACAATGGGGGCTGAATTTCTTTTATTTTACCAACACTCCCTCTGTCCAGACATCTGGGGGGTTGTCTGCTGGTTGCTAGCGGACTGGTGATAGAGAGAGAGAGAGAGAGAGAGAGAGAGAGAGAGAGAGAGAGAGAGAGAGAGAGAGAGAGAGAGAGAGAGAGAGAGACTGAAACTGTTCGTCCAAACAACAAACTTTTTCCACATCAATAAATATGTCGAACACTCGCAAAACAAGAAACACCCACTGGAATAACATGTTCAAGAACCCTTTTATTTTGACAAATGTGTACCGTGTTACATTTATCGTAAATAGACATGTACACACTTGGATATTAGATGACATTAATGAATTAAACTCAGAATAGGGTATGAAATGTCTTAAAACGTTTAAAAGGCTCTTAACGCCAGATATATGAGCGCATCAGCGTACGTTTTCTGGTAACGTTGGTACACGCATTCACATGTTTTAATCAGAGACTTTGGTTAAAGAAAGTCCCAAATCTAAAATAAAACCCCTATTATACCGGAGCGGACAGAATTACATTTTATTGTGTAATAAACACATATTCACAGTTGATTTTAAGATGTCATTAATTTAAAACAAACTCAGAAAATGATATGAAAGTGTTTTTAATCGTTTAAAAGTTTCTTAACTGTGGATATGAACACTCATCCGCGTATGTTCTCTATTATAAACGCCGGAGCGCGATCTAATGGTGTGTTCAGAATACTATGTCTGAAAAGATTAAACTTTTATTTAGTTTAAAATAAATAGCCTTTAGTCTATAGAATGTGTTATTGGTGTCCCCGGTGGTTTTGGCACTGTTCATCGCTATACCACTGCTGAATATTTCATTAAATAATTTGTTACAAACAAATGCTTTATTTTTGACAGAGTGTCCATATTACATTTTACCATTACAGTTTTAAAAGACTCTACATAGATTACAAACCGACCCTGCTGTGAAATATCTATCACATACGGTCATAAGTTCAGCATCAGAAACTTTGAGGCTGTTCAGTAAAATATAGCTTATAGTTAAATAGATAATAGTACATTTAAGGTTAACCAGTTACAACTAAAATATTTTATTATTGCGTGACTTTAAAGAAGTCTCTTGACAATACAAACGTATTATCATGTTGTATTTATAAGATACACGCAGGCAATTGACCTAAAATCTACATAATAATTTATTTTTGTCAGAGCAGACAATATTGTATAATATACACATATTCACACAAGTTTTAAGAAGCCTTTAATTAAAAATAAAACCCTAAAATGAGGTGAAGACATCTTAAAAAACATTTAAAAGTTTATTACGTCAGATATAAGTTTTCTGTCACCATCGGTTCACGTATACACATGTCTTAATCAGAGACTTGGTTGAAGATTCCCCTAAATCTAAAATAAACTCATATTTTGCCATAGTGGACAGAATTACATTTATTAACTTTATTTTAAAATGGCAGATATGACCGTTCACCCGGCGCTTTGTCATGCACCGCCGGATCTTTAATACGCGTGAAACTATAGAGCAGGTCATGAAAAGATTCACGGAACTCATGAATCGTTTAAAATTGTATTTAGTTTAGACTTTCGTCTAAAGATTATAGTATTGCCGGCTCCGAAGGTTATGGCACAGATCATTGCTTAAACTATACACGTATACGGTATATTTCATTAAATAACTTGTGATGTTACAAACAAATGTTTTAATCGTAGCATTGTTCATGATTTGTCTAAAATCTAAAATAAACATTTACTTTTTTGACACCGTAATGGGGGATTGTTTTACCAACATTGAGTTTTAGAAATCTTTAATCGCTTTACAACACGCACCCCTGTGAAAGAAATGCAGGCCGTATTGAGAAGCGCACGGGTCGAAAAGGGAGGGGTGATAGATAGATACAGCAAATGTCAATAAACAGCAAATGTCACAAACACAACCTGTCATGTTTAATGACAGCATACGCTTGACATAAAACACACTCAGGAATAAACAAACCACTAAATGACATGTCATAAACCCATTAAATACTCTCTGTCTAAAGTTGACAACTTGTACAGATTTTGATTGATGGGCCCGCCCCCCTATCAAAGGGGGTCATAAAAACGACCTGTCAGACAGCAACTGTCACCGGGTGGGGGAGGGGGTCATAAAAGTTTGACGAATGCTGCCCCGTTACAACTACTAGTGTCTACTATATTTTGTTTACCCCTTACTTCACCATGGCTTGCCACTATAACTTCTGGGATAGTGGGGGGTGGCACGTCGCCTGAAGATGATTTATTGCTTTCCAACATTTTTTGGGGTCATTAAGATTTTCAGAGAGAGACGCTGAGAGAGAGACGAGGAGAGGAGTCGCAAGCCCGAAGCTCCGTTGAGCTTATCAGCTAAAATCCTATTTTTTCACTATCTTATTCCTATCTATATAATATAACTTATTAGTTTATCTTAGGAATACTTTACCTTGATGATTACTGAATTGTATTACTAAGCGAAACGATTTTATCACTAGTAACACCCAGTGTTAGCATATAGCCCGCTAGCATCACGGGTGCCGACTGAAGCTAGCATTTCTTACCGTCTGTTTACTAAACCTGCCTTCGTTGGCAATCTAATGGCAGATTCATACGATGTATGCTTTTCTGACCTGTCCACAACAGATCGGGAAGCTGTGAAGGAGGTGCTGCCCGGCCTTCGCAGAGTTAGCGTGCCTCACATCACCCTGACCACAAACGCTCGTAGGCGGCCGAGTGACTGTCAGGCGGCATAGTCACATTCGGCACCCAAATCACGCTCCTGTTTTAATATCAAACAGATTTTCTCCACTCAGCAATACACCGGCTGAGACGTCTGTTAAAAGTGCCCTGGTTATTGGAGATTCGATACTCAGGAACATTGACATTGAGGCACCAGCCACCATAGTCGATTGTATACCGGGAGCCAGAGCGTCTGACATTAGATCAAAACTTAAAGTGCTGGCTAACATCATGGCTGTCCTTAGACATCATGGCTGTCCTTAGATACTGCGCTTTGGAACTCAGAAATCTCAACTCGCACATCGTACCGGGTAAAGCTGGGCTTGAGGCGATTAAATCTCTCCATCTCTTACGCCGCCCCCGCTATGTGCACAGGGCTGCTCGACATAAGTTTGTTTACATGGCGACTAAACTGATTTAGCAGAATAATAATAACAATTAATTAATGTATTTGTCCAGCAAATACTCATAATTGTTCATTTAAGAAGTTAATTCTGTGGCCTTTAGAAAATAACATTCTTACTGCTATAAAGTATTTTTAAGCATGTAGCTTTAAGATCTTAACGGCAGATTAAGTGACATTTATTTATATATATATATATATATATATATATAGAGAGAGAGAGAGAGAGAGAGAGAGAGAGAGAGAGAGAGAGAGAGAGAGAGAGAGAGAGAGAGTAAAAGAAGGGCAATATCACTATAGACTTAACTTCTGCACAAATCATCAGAACTCTAAGAATCACCTTAATTAAAAGGGGAAATAACTTTTTACAGCGAATGAACAAGCGATACTTGCGTTTGGCTTTTGTGAGGCACGTGTGTTCGTCCAGCTGTATGGGCGCGTATGCGAGGAAGAGAGTTCCTGAGTTTGTGGTCACGTGACGGAGTCCTTGGAGGTGTCCATAGGAGTTGTTCCTTTTTGGGTTAGTCCGTCGGTCTGGTTAATCTGTGGCGATTAATTTGTCCAATTTGTTAAAGTTTGTCCAAGTGTCAGGGTGCCCGAAAATAGAAGGATAGGGGTCCCACAGCAGGAAGCTGAGCTGGGAGCTCAGCTCCACGCCGGGAACGGCGTGTCGTCGAGAACTGTAGGCCAACTGTGTGCTGATGAGCATTGATGAATTGGGGTGCGGGCCTCTTAACCTGAGTTTAGACCAACCCCTTGAAGTTCAGATGACCAATCCAAAAGGGTGTTGATAGAGTAGGAAAACTTTGTCTTTGTTTTACCAGACTCATTTGCATAGATGGACTATGCTAAAGATTTTGTTAAATAATAATTTTGATTAATATTTAACAAGTTTGATATCAGTCATGGTCAGATGATGCACATCATTGATCAGGAAAGGAAAAGGGGATCATTAAGAGTGTAAACAAGGTATGGTTTGAAACACACATCAAATAGTAATCTCATGAATGTGAATTATGAGACATGCTAAGATGAACAAAGCATCCCTATAGTGTTACAAGAAAGTGGTTCATTACAGATACAAACATGCAATACAAGGATATATAATATATACAATTTAAACCAATTTATTTTGGTCTTAGCTGTGAGACAGACACATTTTTGTGTCATGGCTGCTTTGTCTCTGCTCACGGTTTTAAGTTTGCTTTGAGGTGTTAATTTGCTTAGATTGGCACAATAAAACAGCCAGAGAGAGAGTCAATAGGTCTGGAAATGTGTGTTATCAGGAGATTAGGATCTTCTGATGAAAGCGTCCGAGCAGACCTAGTGACAAAACTCATTCTAGGGTCACAGCATGAAACCGTTAACGACCCAGACTGAAGAGACCTCCAGTGGACGTCCACCCAGATGTTACATATTCCCCCCTTCACGACCGTTAAAGTCCAGGGAGACTTTGGCGGGCGATGATCAGGCAGGTCATGAAGTCTGGATGGCAGGTGTATCTTAATTGTCTGCAGCATTCTGTCAAACAGGCAAAGGGTGATTTGAATGAGATTGGGCTCTGGCTCTGCCTGGGTGTGCTGCCTTCCACGGTTCCATTTGAATGTCCAACAGGAGGACAGCTGTGCACCTGTTCACTGAACTCTTGCATCCCGTTAAATCTTCGTTATGGGATGAAGGCTAGGCTGAGAGTAAGGACATATCCTATTCCTGCGGAGAGGCACAGTACCGTGTCAGTGGCGGTCCAAGATCAGACAACACAAAGGCTGTCTGTAGCGGGCATCCGAGCGAGTCTCTGGAGAACAGTGTTGAAGTCTGTGACATCAATTAGTTTGGGTCCTCCCTTACGATATCCTGATTTCCAGTTCAGGGTTTAGGATGAAGTGGTGGTCCCTGAAGAAAGTTGAGATTTCCAGTTTGATGTGGTACTACTCACTGGGAAGGTGATCAAGTGCCAGGTCATCAATGTGGAGAATCACATCCTTTGGAGTTTGAATCCACTTTGTCTGGTTGTGCAGACTGATGTGGGTGGTTTGTAGGTTAACGTGTTTGTGTAGGCTGGGGTGTTGAACAGCCATCAGTCACCTATGAGCGTTAGTGGCATCGGCTAGTGGTTTAACCGAAGCGGAACACTGGGAGTCGATATTCATGGGCTGCAGCCCACAGATGTCATCAGTGTTGTCCCGAGGAGAAGGAATGTTTGGGCTGAGATAGTGAATGTCTTTAGTGCGGCTGCACCTGCGCGGGTTTGATGCAAGATGCAGCTGCTTGTTTGGTGGTGAGGCAGTAAGGAGGCGATTTGGTCTAGTTGGAACTAGTCCCCCCTTTTCTGTTATGCCTCAATGTTTAGTGTGTTGGTTGTGTTATGATGGACCCATCTGAAGATTGTTTCTTTCTGCTCCCTGTCCATCCTGGTCTGGTATGCAACAGCAGAGATTTTGTCCACAATCTGATGGGGTCCTGTCCAGCATGGCAGAACTTCCTTTGACAGTCACTGGTGAGTTGTGTGAAGTGGCTGTGCAAAGCTGTTGTACCAAACATCGTCATCCACGTCCAGTTCCTCTCATGATGACTTCCAGTCGTAGTATGCCTTCTAGCCCTCAGCCATCTTCTGTAGCTGTTCCCGGGCAGAAGTGAAGGGTTCCAGATGCCTGTGAAGTTCATTGGGATTCTGGTGAGTGGTGTTGGCTGTGATGATATTGGAATCTCAAGGTTGGTACAACAGGTGTACTGGCAGTGTCATCTGCCGTCCCGTCAATGGTTTGAAGGGAGACATACCAGTAAATTAATTTGGGGTCGATCTGATAGCCATAACACTAAAGGGGAGTTTCTGATCCCAGTCCATCTGATTTGCTGAGACACATTTCTTTGACATGCTAGCCACAGTCTGCTTGGTTCTTTCACTTGGTCCGATGAGGAGGGATGATGCTGATGTGGAGTTGGGCGTGTGCGCCTAGGGGTTTCCACACATCTTTAATAATTTCAGCGGTGAAATGGGTACCTCTATCTGAGTTGACTCTCAGTGGCAGTTCGAACCTGGCGAAGATGTGGATCATGTGTAGAGGTGCTGTGTTTTGAGCAGTGTCATTGGGTGCTGGGAGGCTCGACCCACTGTGTGAATTGGCAAATAACCATGAGTAAATGTTTGTTGCCCCTCGTCGACCTGGGTAGCAGTTTACCCAGCCTAAAAGTCTTAAAGTCTGACCAAAATTAGCACCTGTTCTTTGCAGTGGTGCTCTGTGGTTTGGGTTAGCCGATTGTAGTTAGCAGCAAACCAGGCATCCTTTGATGCATTCTGCTAAGTCCTGCTGCATCCAGGGCCAGTATGCCAGCTGTTTCAGTGGTTTGCACGTGGCTCTTGCGACTTGGTGTCTGGCACATGCTGTGTCATGCGCATACATCTGTAGGACCCCCCTATGTCAATGAAGAACCACATGCTTAGGTGTAGTGCGGTCGTCAGGGACATATAAGAGGATGTGGTGTTGTATATGCAGCAGGTGTTACATGTCGTTAAGACATTTAAGGGCTGGTGTAGCAATGAGGTCAGAGTTCATGATAGGGCAGGTGGAGGGGTCTGAGAGGTGGTTGACATAGCTTGTATGGTGGTGTCGGAGGCATGTAATGCAGCTATGTCACTGTTTGAGATATGTGGAGGCAGTGTAAGTGGCTATGTGATGGGCACTGTGGTGGTGGGCGTGTGTTGGCCTCAGGTCAGCGCAATCACAGTTGGGCGGGTGAGTCGGCTGTTTGTAATGTGCACAACAGTGAACTTGAACTTTTGGTCTGAAACGATGTTCTCACGACTGGCTGCTGGGTAATCCATAACTTTGTGACTTGGCAATGTACTTCAGATGATTTTCTGAGTGAAAAGGTAGAAGTTCTCTTACCTGAGCCCTAATTTTTACTTTTTAAAGTCTGTTAAAGGCTCAAAACTATCTAACAAGTCTTTGCCAATGAAAAGAGGATATGTGTCCACTGGTGAGATTTACACAGGGTGTAGAAGTATCATAGGACCGATGGTCAGGTGGATGGAAAGCACCTGTTGCAGTTTGGCTGTGAGACTGCATATTCAGCATACACCTTTGTGGGTTGAGGGTCAGATCTTGTGCTTCATCTTTGTTCTGGAGTCTTGTGAAAAACTGGAATGACATCAGCATTAGATCAGCTCCAGTGTTGGCGAGGGTTTCCAATCTGACCTTGTGTTTCACGGTGGTTGCTAAATAGAGTCTTTTAGCTACTCCTCTCTCATTCAGGTTTCCCAGGGCCTTAGTACCAGGTTTTGTGTGGTAACTGGAAGGCAGTTAAGGCTGGTCTTCAGTGATTCTGTAGGGAAACAGATGTCTAACACAGCACTTTTCTGGTACCTGCTGAATCTGACTGGTTGATGTTTGAAATACAGTTTGTGTGCCAAAGTCTCTGATTTTTGCGATGACTGGATCGATGGTAACGTGATGAGTGGCAGAGATTTAAGTGTTGCTTGCAGGAGGGTTTTCTGGAAAGTTCTTGCTGTATTCCAGTGCTGCTGCTAGTGATAAATAGTTTGGTTAATCCTCGCGGTTCTCCTTGTGAGGCCTCCTTTTGGATTTGACTTCTTCACTATTTTCAAAATCTCTGCTGACTCAGATGTGTATGTGTCGCTTTGCTTTTGTGACAGTTCAGACTTAGCTTTGTTCACTGTGTGTCGAACCTGGTCCATCTGTTGACTGTTTGGACTTCTCATTCTGACAGGTGCAGGATGGTTTCCATGGACGCTGTCCTCTGGCTGTCTGATGATCTTGGCTGTGAAGTCCTTCGATCCTCTTGGCTCTCTGCTGAAATGTCCTTCACTGTGGCACTGTTGTTCGACCTCCAGTGGCCGTTTTGGGTAATTTTCAGAGAAAGAAAGGATGACAGTCTTTTCAGAGGTGGCTTTTGTTTACCGTAGGCTTTATGGACGAAGTCCTGCGGCTGTCTGGTTGTCGTCAGGTGAGGGTAGGCCATAAATCCTAAGTGTTGCAAAATAAAGCTTTGCAGGGGGAGGATCTTGATGTTTCCTCCATTCTTGGCTCGTTTTGTGAGCTGGAGTAGACTGAAAGTCAGTTGTAGTAGTAGGCCTGTGGAGTTTCATTTCTGCTTTGTTTTAAGTCCATTGCAGCGATTAGTCCTCATTGTGATTCTGGATCTGAAAACTCTTCTATCAAGGCCATTTGCAGCTCCTTATAATCCAACTTGACACTTTCTGACTGCCGGTCCAGGAAGCTCCTCACCTAATGGCTGGAAGTAATCCATAGCAGATACAGCTGGTCTCTCGTGGTTACATTCGGCAGCGTGTGCACATAAAAGTCAATGTTTTGCAGGTAAGCGTGGATGTCATGGACACCTGCAGTGTTTGGACTAAATGTTGGACTGTTTCTAGCCAGCTTGTCAAGGTCTTTGGGCCACACCATGTGTCTGTAGACATCATTGGGAAAGGTGTTGGCCCCACCCCCCTTGTGTTCTTGTGAGAGGGTTGTGGACGCTGGCTGGCAAAGTTCTTAACAGTGGGCTCTCACCCCCCTCTTTTTCAGCAGGAAACTTTGGTGGGGGAGTGCAGAGACACTGATTGGATGAGAGGAGAATGAAGCTTTCTCTCTCAATGGTTCAGCTTGCATTCTGAAACCATATAAAAGTTCTTTTTGGACAGAATCACGATCGTCCTTAGGTTGGTGATGTTGCTGAACAAGAACTTGAATTTCAGCTTGAGCAGCTTGCAGGTGGTTTTCGTAGGCCTTGGACTTGGCATCACGTTTTTTCTGTTCTGCCTTGGCTCTTACCAGAAGACTTTTGGCCTGCAGGAGCTTTCCCAGCTCCTCTTTGGCGGTCTTTTCCTGCTGCTCTCTGTGCTCGGTGTCTGTGTGGAGTTGTGAGATGGCCTTGTGAAGTTGTCTCGCCTCATTCTTTATCCTCTTGTGTTCCTCCTCAATCAGCTGCTGCTGATCCTTTGATTCCTGTGTCAGCCAATCTAGACGAGTCTGCGCGTCCTCCTGATTCCTCCAGGCTTCCTTTGCTTGGAGCTTTAGCGTTGCTGCATCCTGTTCCAGGTGGGCGACGTTACTTTCGTCCCTCTTTAGCTGGATGATGAGGTTGTGAGCGATGGCACCTGTGATCCTTGCCATCTCCTTGTGGCTGTAGCTCTGTGTTGAATCACGGGCTATGATCTCGTCCAGGTTGCCATCCCGTTGCTCTCGGTCTCGGCGCTGCAGATCGTTGGCGACATTGGGCAGGAGGTCAGATGTCGGATCGTTGAGCCATGCCTCCAGCTGGTCACAGTGGTTGGCAGGGCTGGGTGATCTGGACACGTTGGCGCACTGGTGGGTGACAAAACACAAAGAGCCAATACAAGTCCACAGAATTTTAACGAGCTAAAATAAATAAATAAAAATATGGGCTATGTGGGTCTAACTGACGTGATCAGCTAGTGGCACAAATAAAAACTATTATCGGGGCCTTGCTTCGGCGGCGCAGATAATTAGTGTGGGTAAAAAGGGAAAAAGTTTAGTGAATGGACGATGTGTTTTAACCTATTGGTCGCTTCAGACATTTGGTTAATCGGTCGCATTACTAATACATTTTCTCATGGTTTGTGCAGATATGGTCTTTCAGCCCAAAATAAAAATAAGATCAAAATAATTAAAGTTAATTAATTATAATGATAAAATAAAATAAAAAGCAAATAGAAGGTGAGAAAGATAAATTGCTGAAAATAAAACAAATAAAATAAAATGGATAAAAATAAAAGGGATTCAAATAAAAATAAACTGAAAAGAAAATAAGACAGCCAAACAGACAAAGTCAGAAGGCTGAGAAATGAAAAGGATGTGAGAGGAAAATAGGGATGACAAGGGGATCCCTGTTTTAGCTTAGCAGGTTCTCTACCATAGATTTAATGACAGGGCCTTACAGGGAGAGGGCACTATGAAGTCATGCGAGCTAGTTTTTAAATTTAAACTTAATTAAAATACAATCTCTACAATAGAAAAGAAAATAGGAAAGTAAGGAGCGGGAGAGAACAGCAAAAATGAAATAAAATAAATAAAAATAAAATAAAAATTAAATAAAAATAAAATACAATTAAATAAAGAAATAATAACTTAATAAAGGCATAGCAATATTAATTATTATTTATAATTTAAGACCATAACATTCAATATGTAGGAAATAAAACTACAAAGTAGTAGAATAACCTAGTTATCAAAGTAAGGTCAAAAATCCCAGTTTGACTCCTGTCATACACTCCCAAAAGAGTTTATGAGAGGACCAAACGAGCTTTCCCCACCAGATGGCGATATTTCGCCCAACAAACAAAGAAAGCGGAAGTCAGGCGTAAAGTGAGAGAGAAGGAGAAGTGTTAGACACTCAAGACTGACATCTAGTGTTAGAACTAGGTAGTACGCTTTAAACTGACAAAGATTCGCTTCCATACAATAATTACATCGGCGACCGCTGCGTTGCTAAGACGACGGATGTAATTTGAGCTGTGTTCGTCCGGTGCCAGTTTTGGCTTACGTTACCGGGACACACAATAAATAAAAGTCTAACGGGCTTTCTTCTCCGTTGACATAAGTTACTTGATCAAGGTTTATCTCCTTTAAAATTGAAAAGTCTTACCCTCGGTGCTTAAAATTTTAAAAATCCACGTACGTGAATAAAATGGAAAAATACAATAGACAGCTTCTCTAATTGTAAATCATTTCCTGGAGATTTAACAAAAGGCCTTATCAGATGGGAGTACTCACTCGACCACCGCTTCGCTCTACATAAAGGAATTCTACTCTTTATTAGGCGGAATCAGACGGTAATGCAGCGTATCAAAGGGTTTTTAATACGATTACCTTAAAGACTGCAGTTAACTATACATAACAGGGGCGCGAGTCTGTTATGTCCTGAAAATGATACAGGAAATTACATTTTCATTCATACAAATAAAGAACGAAATCAGTTATAGCTGATAGTTCTTTTTCATTCACACAATGCAAAACACATTTGAACTGTTAACTGTTTTTGCTCAGAAATAATGTTTAAATCTGCCCCTGCTTTCTCCACCATTAATATGTAGCGAATCAGCGGGAGGAGGAGAACGGCGTTATTTAAAACACCATAAACCTCCAACCGAAACACTACGGGAATTTAAGGGAATTTGGGGAAATTCCCATATTTAGCTCAAATGGAATAATAAGTACAATTAACTAATTAATTATACAAATTATTAAGATTTTAAACTGATTTAGCAGAATAATAATAACAATTAATTAATGTATTTGTCCAGCAAATACTCATAATTGTTCATTTAAGAAGTTAATTCTGTGGCCTTTAGAAAATAACATTCTTACTGCTATAAAGTATTTTTAAGCATGTAGCTTTAAGATCTTAACGGCAGATTAAGTGACATTTATTTCATGAGCATTGAACACAGAAACAATTCAATTGTGAAATGCAAAACCGGTTTATTAAACTACGTTACACTACAAAAACACACAAGACTAACTATACATACAAACAAGAAACATATATGAAAGAGAAAGAATGGAAAATTAAGAGAGAGAGAGAGAGAGAGAGAGAGAGAGAGAGAGAGAGAGAGAGAGAGAGAGAGTAAAAGAAGGGCAATATCACTATAGACTTAACTTCTGCACAAATCATCAGAACTCTAAGAATCACCTTAATTAAAAGGGGCAATAACTTTTTACAGCGAATGAACAAGCGATACTTGCGTTTGGCTTTTGTGAGGCACGTGTGTACGTCCAGCTGTATGGGCGCGTATGCGAGGAAGAGAGTTCCTGAGTTTGTGGTCACGTGACGGAGTCCTTGGAGGTGTCCATAGGAGTTGTTCCTTTTTGGGTTAGTCCGTCGGTCTGGTTAATCTGTGGCGATTAATTTGTCCAATTTGTTAAAGTTTGTCCAAGTGTCAGGGTGCCCGAAAATAGAAGGATAGGGGTCCCACAGCAGGAAGCTGAGCTGGGAGCTCAGCTCGTCGAGAACTGTAGGCCAACTGTGTGCTGATGAGCATCGATGAATTGGGGTGCGGGCCTCTTAACCTGAGTTTAGACCAACCCCTTGAAGTTCAGATGACCAATCCAAAAGGGTGTTGATAGAGTAGGAAAACTTTGTCTTTGTTTTACCAGACTCATTTGCATAGATGGACTATGCTAAAGATTTTGTTAAATAATAATTTTGATTAATAATTAACAAGTTTGATATCAGTCATGGTCAGATGATGCACATCATTGATCAGGAAAGGAAAAGGGGATCATTAAGAGTGTAAACAAGGTATGGTTTGAAACACACATCAAATAGTAATCTCATGAATGTGAATTATGAGACATGCTAAGATGAACAAAGCATCCCTATAGTGTTACAAGAAAGTGGTTCATTACAGATACAAACATGCAATACAAGGATATATAATATATACAATTTAAACCAATTTATTTTGGTCTTAGCTGTGAGACAGACACATTTTTGTGTCATGGCTGCTTCGTCTCTGCTCACGGTTTGAAGTTTGCTTTGAGGTGTTAATTTGCTTAGATTGGCACAATAAAACAGCCAGAGAGAGAGTCAATAGGTCTGGAAATGTGTGTTATCAGGAGATTAGGATCTTCTGATGAAAGCGTCCGAGCAGACCTAGTGACAAAACTCATTCTAGGGTCACAGCATGAAACCGTTAACGACCCAGACTGAAGAGACCTCCAGTGGACGTCCACCCAGATGTTACACTTACGCCCCATAGAACGGGCTGTTGATGTAATTTCTCATGCAAATACTCCTGTTTTAAAGTCTGTCTCATTTATGCTGCTGAACACTCGCTCATTAAACAATAAAGCCCCACTTATTCATGACATTATAAATGACAGGAAAATGGATTTTCTATGTCTGACTGAAACTTGGCAGAACTAAATGGATTTTTTTACACTTAACCAAGCTACCCCCCAAGGCTATAGTTACATTCAAAAGCCCCGTAGCTCTGGACGTGGTGGGGGACTAGCTTTAATACATCATGCAGATTTCCAGATAAAAGAATTTCCAGTGCATGCCACTTCATTTGAGTGTATTCATTTTGCTATGTCTGGACCTCTGAAGCTTCAGGTGGTCCTTGTTTATCGCCCACCTAAGGCATCTGCTAGCTTTCTGCCTGACCTCTCGGACCTACTTGCTTTGATCTGCCCTACCTCTCCAGCTACCATCTTACTTGGAGACTTTAACATCCATGTTGACTCCAGTAATGTTTTTGCTGCTGAATTTTTGTCACTACTTGATTGCTTTAATTTTACACAAGATGTTAATGGCCCTACGCATGTTAAAGGGCACACTCTGGACTTGGTATGCTCTTCTGGCATTACCCCAAATCATCTACAAACTATTGACCTGGCTGTTTCGGATCACTTTGCCATCATGTTCTCTGTTTCTCTACACACACACAGGAAGTGTGAGAAAAGGATAATTGCATATCGAAACATCAAACAAGTCTCCATACAAAAATTATCAAACACTCTAACTGACCATCTTATCAGCTATCCCCAAAACTGTGCAGTGGATGACCTGGTTAATCACTATAACCTAGCCTTGTCATGTAGTCTGGACTCTGTTGCCCCCCTCATTACACGATGTGTTTCCTTCTCCTGTCCTGCTCCCTGGTTCACTGCTGAACTTCGTCTCATGAAGGCCACAGGGCGGAGGCTGGGGAGGTACTATAAAAAAACGGCCTCACTGTCCATCAGCTGGCCTACATTGACCATGTTAAAAGCTACAAAGATGCTCTGTTTAAGGCAAAAAACAGCTACTATTCCAAACTTATTGGCAACCAACAACATCAACCTAAACAGCTTTTTTCCACTATCAACCGCCTACTCTGCCCACTTGACACTTCTCAACCTCCTGACGTTGCTGGCTTATGCTCCAGATTCCAGGATTTCTTCCAGAGAAAGGTCGAAACCATCCACCAGCAACTTCAGCTGTCTGGCTCCTGTCACCCAACCACACTACCGCTGCTGGATACAAAGTCTCCAACTGCCTTCATGCCGGAGGACTGCCTCTCCTCTTTCTCCTTGCTCAAAACAGCTCAAGTTTGTGAGCTAGTATCAAAGACAAAGTCTACGACCAGCAAACAGGATCCTATGCCAACTGCCTTGGTTAAGGCATGTCTTCCAACTCTGGGTCCCACTCTGGTCAACATCATCAACACCTCCCTGTCTTCTGGGGTGGTCCCCACCAGCTTCACAACTGCTGCGGTTATCCCAACACTTAAAAAACCTGGCCTAAATTAAGATGATCCAAACCACTACCGCCCAATCTCCAACCTACCTTTCCTGTCTAAGTTACTGGAAAGGGCTGTGGCTTCCCAACTTGACCATCATATGCTACAGCACAACCTCTATGAGCCATTTCAATCTGGTTTCAGGATACAGCATAACACTGAAACTGCTCTAATCAAAATCACAAATGACCTTCTAATGGCAGCTGACTCTGGGCTTGTCAGCATTTTAATACTTCTGGACCTATCTGCTGCCTTTGATACAGTCTCTCATTCCATTCTTCTTACTCGCCTCTCTGAACTCATTGGCCTTACTGGTACTGCGTATTGCTGGCTTGAATCCTATCTCACCAACAGGCAACAATACACCACCCTAAAAGGCATTTGCTCTGATCTAGTGCCAGCCTACACGGCGTGCCACAGGGATCGGTGCTTGGCCCATTATTATTCAACATCTACATGTTGACCTCTAGGGATGATCATCCGCAAACATGGATTACATTTTCACTGCTACGCTGATGATACCCAGCTCTACATCAGTACTAAGCTTTCCACTTCTCTCCCACCCTTGCCACTTTTCAATTGCTTGAAGGATATAAAGCTCTGGCTTGTCAATAACCTTCTCAAACTCAATAAAGACAAAACAGAACTCATGGTGTTTGCTCCCTCGTCACTTCTTAAAAAAGTTGATGACTTCACACTGGATGTGGATGGCTGCTCAATCTCAGCATCTTCGCAAGTACACAACCTGGGCGTCATTATGGACTCTACTCTCTCTTTTCAGCAACACATCAAAAACATTACCAAAATTGCCTTTTACCATCTAAGGAACATCTCAAGACTCCGACAGTATCTCTCCAACTCTGTCGCTGAGACCCTCATTCATTCTTTCATCACCTCACGACTTGATTATTGTAATGGCATCCTTTTAGGGCTGCCTAGTAAGGCTATTGACAGACTCCAGTATGTACAGAACCCTGCAGCTAGGATGCTTACACACACAAAACTTGGACTTCATATTACTCCAATGCTGAAGAAGCTTCACTGGTTGCCAGTTAAGTCCCGGATCACTTATAAAATCCTTCTTCTGACGTACAAATCTCTCCATGGACTTCCACCTCAGTACCTCAGTGATCTACTACAACCATACAATCAAGCACGATCCCTCCGGTCCTCTCCATGTTTTGTTAAGCGTCCTTGGGTTTTTGAAAGGCGCTATATAAATTAAAGTTATTATTATTATTATTATAATGCTAAACGTAAGTTTTCTAAGATTGTTATTCACGCCGGCACGAATGACACCAGACTCCGCCAGTTGGAGATCACCAAAGATACTATTAAAGAAGTGTGTGAAATTGCAAAAACAATGTCAGACAATGTAATTTGCTCTGGTCCCCTCCCCGCCTACCGGGGGGATGAAACTTACAGTAGATTAGTGTCTCTTCATGGCTGGATGTCAAAGTGGTGCCATCTGCATAATGTAGGGTTTATAGACACTTGGAAGCATTTCTGGGGAAGACCTGACCTGCTAAAGAGAGATGGCCTCCATCCATCTCCGGAAGGAAGTGCTATACTCTCTAGAAATCTGACCAATAGTCCTACTTTTGATATTGTCTGACTATCCAGGGCCCAGGTCAGGAAACAGACAGATCGGCTTACCCATCAGTCTGTTAGTTGCCTTGACATGTCAAGATCACATATATCCCAGCACATAGAGCCTTTTTTACCAGAGTACCAACACATCTCGACTGTGTCTGTTCCTCGAACAAATAAATACAGAGCACTGTTTACCTCGTCTCGTACAAATCTTATTAACATAAAATTAGAACACAATACATTAACAGATGAAACTCAAATGTTAAAATTCGGCCTTCTTAACATTAGATTGCTTACCAATAAATAACCTATTATCAATTAAATAATTACTGACCAAAACTTAGATGCACTCTGTTTGACAGAGACCTGACTTAAAGCAGACGATTACATCAGTTTAAACAAATCCACCCCAGAAGACTATTATTATAAACACGTTCCTCGTCTAAAAGGGAGAGGAGGTGGTGTAGCTACAATATACAACAAAATGTTCAAAGTAAACCATAAATCAGAACTAAAATGTAATTTGTTTGAAATTATACTGTTAAATATGGAAATAACTGATCGTAACAACAAACAGCTTTCGTTCATTTTAGCTACCATATATAGGCCTCCGGGCCACCACACAGATTTTCTAAAAGAAATAGCAGACTTCCTATCTGAGCTTACAATCACTGTAGATAAAGCTTTTTGATTTTAATATCCATGAGGATAACTCAAAAGATGCATTAGGACGTGCGTTTATGGATGTTCTAAATTCTCTCGATATTAAACAAAACGTGTCAGGGCCCATGCATACTCGTAAGCACACATTAGACTTAATTCTGTCACTCGGACTCAATATTAATGACATCGAAATATCACCCCAGAGCGATGCAGTTTCAGACCATTGCCTTGTGTCATACACGATACTTCTAGATAGGACCGCTCAGTCTACAACATGCTACAGATTAGCCAGAACAATAATTTTCACCACTAAAGATAGCTTTATTAGCACTCTTCCAGACCTGTCTCAAATGAAACATGTAGCAGATAACCGTAAAGATCTGGAGATTATAATAGAAAACCTGAACAACGTTTGCTCTAGCACGATGGATGCCGTTGCTCCCATTCGACAAAAGAGAATCGAAGAAAAAACGCCAGCTTCATGGTATGACCATCATACTGCAAGCCCTTAAAAAAGTAGCTAGAAAAATGGAAAGAAACTACCGAAACACAAAGTTAGAGGTATGGCGTTCAGCATGGAAAGAGAGTGTTCAACACTACAGACAGGCTATTAAAACCGGCAGATCTACTTATCTCAGTACGCTTATTAAAGAAAATCATAACAACCCTTGTTTCCTCTTTAGCACAGTTGCAAACGGACTAGAAACAAAGAACTAACAGAAACCAATAGTAAACACCAACACAATAGTAATGACTTCATGAACTTCTTTACTAACAAAATTAAGTTTATTAGGGAAAACATAGAAACTACGCAAGCAGCCACCACTCTACCCAATAGTACACTTACCACTAGATTATCATACGAACATCTTGAGTCATTTAAACCTACTACAATAGAAGAGCTCTCTAAATTAGTAACGTCATCTAAATCATCGTCCTGTATATTAGACCCCGTTCCCACAAAATTACTTAAAGAGGTATTTCATGTAGTGTCCGACATATATATCTTTAACTCATCGCTAGAATTAGGATATGTTCCAACAGCTTTCAAACTAGCAGTTATTAGACCGCTCATTAAAAAACCAAACCTTGACCAGGGAGATCTTAATAACTTAAGACCAATCTCAAATATACCTTTTCTTTCTAAAATATTAGAAAAAGTAGTGGCAAGCCAGCTACGCACATTCATAGCGAATAATAATACATATAAAAAGTTCCAATCAGGATTCAGGCGCCACCATAGCACAGAAACAGCGCTGCTTAGAGTTACAAATGACCTCCTATTAACATCCGACCGTGGTGAAATCTCAATCCTTATATTACTAGACCTTAGTGCAGCCTTAGACACAATAGATCACAGAATCCTACTCTATAGACTAGAAAACTATGCTGGCATCAGTGGTCAGGCGTTAGCCTGGTTTAGATCGTATCTAACCAATCGATATCACTTTGTTTATGTAAATGAGGAGGAGTCATATCACTCCCCCGTTAAATATGGCGTACCTCAGGGATCAGTTCTAGGCCCTATCCTATTCTCGTTATATATGTTACCTCTAGAAGACATTATCAGGAAACATAACATAAGTTTTCACTGCTATGCGGATGATACCCAGCTTTACATCCTCGTCACATCTTAGTTTGCTAAGCTAACAGACTGCATTAGTGATATTAGGGACTGGATGGCACATAACTTTCTTATGCTAAACTCCAATAAGACTGAGATACTTATTATTGAACCAAATCGCTCCAAACATAATATGTCAGATGACACGTTGCCCATAGATGGCTGCACGGTGGTGCTATCTTCCACAGTTAAGAATTTAGGCGTAATGTTTGACAGCAATCTATCTTTCGATAGTCATATCTCCTACGTCTGCCGCACAGCATTCTTCCATCTTAGAAATATCTCAAAAATACCCCATATGCTGTCTGCATCAGATGCAGAAAAGCTTATCCATGCTTTTATGACCTCTAGAATAGACTATTGTAACTCGTTACTCGGGGGATGCAATGCAAATCAGGTAAACAAGCTACAGCTGGTTCAAAATGCCGCCGCAAGAGTGCTTACTCGATCTAAAAAGTATGACCACATTAGTCCAATTCTGGCATCTTTACAACTGGCTACCAGTTAAATATCGCATACAATTTAAAATATTACTAATCACCTACAAAGCCTTAAATGGCCTAGCGCCCTCGTATATTAAAGAACTACTATCAGAATACAATCCACCACGTAAACTGCGATCACAAAATTCTGGTTACTTAATTATCCCTAGAATATCAAAAGTGTCTAAAGGTGGCAGATCCTTTTCCTACTTGGCCCCTAAGCTCTGGAATGATTTACCAAATAATGTTCGAGTCTCAGACACAGTCGAGCAATTTAAATCTAAACTTAAGACATTCTTCAACAAAGCATTCACATAGAATGTCCAGTAAATGTACTTTTCCCTCAGTAGTTATTTTGTCTAAAACAAAGCACTCACATACCTCATATGGGTAATTTACTCTTGCTGCAATAGTTAGCCTGTCTGGAACCGAGCTGAATTAAACCACTATAATGTATGACACTTGCATTACATGCGAAAGGCCCCTACGCTAATAGAATTCTCTTTTTGTCTCCCTGTCTCGTCCTTGACCCCGAGGACAATGAGACAAACAGACCCAGTTCCAGTTGCTGTGAAGGTCATCGCACCACTGATCTACTGGCTGTCCTTCAACGTGATGCCCAGCCCATGCGCGACCAACGACCACCGGCTGAACCAGTTTAATCCGCTTACCCGCTTCCTATCCCTACCGTGTCTATATATATATATAAATACTAATTTCTCCCTAGGGTTTTTTGTCCTTCTAGGATTTTTCCCATTGGGTTTTCTCCTAGGGGTTTTTTTAGTCCCAGAAAGAGTCAGCCAACTTTGGCTTAACTTAGCACTTTACTGTACGTTACATTATTAATACGCTCGCTAACACGGTTTATCCTTAGCCGCTATATTCTACTTCTTATACTATGTATTGATTTTCAGTGTTCTACTTTACATCTACTCATGTAAAGCTGCTTTGCAACAATTAACAATTGTGAAAAGCTCTATATAAATAAAATTGAATTGAATTGAATTGAATTTATTAAATTTAAGTAATATTCACTTTTTGAAATTTTTATTAGTTTTGTGCATTTATTTCTTAATACCCTATAATTTAACCAACATTTATCATCATTATTTCTTTTTGCTTTGATCCATGCTTCATTCCGTTCTCTAATAGCTGTTGCAATAGAATCATTAAACCAAGAATTATCTCTGCCCCTCACTCTATATCTTCTAATAGGGGCATGTTTGTCAACTACGGCTAAAAAAGTATTTTTAAAATAGTTCCAGGCCAACTCAACATCATCCATTTCACAAACTATGTTTAAATCACTCTGATAGATTTCATGAAGAAAGGCTTGTTCATTAAAACATTTGTAATTTCGTTTAAAAATAAACCGTGGCTTGGTTTTATTTACAATTTTTTACACAGAAAACCATACAATGATCACTGACATCATTACAGAAAACTCCAGTAGCCGAGTACTTATGTGGAGCATTAGTCAGAATGACATCGATTAATGTAGATTTGTCCATTCGTTTTAAATTTAGGAGTGTGGGTGACTGTATTAATTGCGTCAAATGTAACGCATCACATATGTCTCTTAACGTTGATGAAGTCGAAAGCCAGTCCCAGTTTAGGTCTCCTAGGACAATATACTCGTTAGGCAGTTTATGCAAAAAGTCAGACAGCAGGGCAGTTGCTCCAGCTGCAGCAGAAGGTGGGCGGTAGCATCCTACCACAGTCATAGAAGCGCCATTGGGGAGATTTAATTTGATGGCACATAGTTCGAAGAATTTTGGCTTTGTTATTGAATCAATTGAACAGCATTCCAATGACTCCTTAGCATATATGATTACTCCCCCTCCTTTACCCACACGACCCACACAAAAACAGATAAGCTACGCAAACAAACGAGAAAACACTGGCGCCGCCATCTTGGATTGGAGTAATTAATCCAACTTCACAAAACTCGATGTAAACAATCCTTGGACCAAGCCTCACAAAAGTTACTAGAAGGATTTTTGATTTTCGGAAGCATTTGCCCACCACAGCCCAAAAGATACCTGTGGCGTAGTCGCCAAACAGGAAGTAGTTCATATATCAGGAACTCTTTAACATATCTAAACCAAATTTTTTATATGAACTCGGGACTCCAATGTGAAGATGCCCAAGATAAAAAAAACATTGCAGTAACATGTCTATATTATGTTATTTTCACTTTAAAATATCCAATTGAACCCTATGTAAATAAGAAAAAATGCAATGTGCGTTCACCACTAGAGGGCAGCCTTTACGTTCAAACGTGCTTTCACACGTGACTAGACAGAAACTGACTGTGCGATTATTGAAAAACTATATATATTGAGTATTATTTGATACTAAATCCGATGGAATATTAATATTTCTCATATACGTTTGTGCACAAAACTGCAAATGGATGTTATATTCTGAACGTTGAAATCAACGCGAGCTCTCTGGAGAACGTGCAGTTTCACAACAGAGGTAGGAATGATATGATTCAGACATCTAACGTTAAACCCTTTTATTTCAGTGATATATGGCATGACAAGTTTAATTCCCTTTTTCATCAATGTAATACATTGTAAACGTATTAGTTTGTAAAGACGCCTAGGATCTGCACGCGTCAGTATCGCGTCCTCATTCGCGTAGCAGTGATCGTTTGGCGTCGGCTCTATGACAGCTGCATGGTTTAAATGATTGTGAATTCACGTGAAAAAGTGTCACTTTACCTTAAATCATGCATGTGACACCAAGTGTATTTAAACAGTCATGACTTTGAGAAATTTATGACACATTTAAAAACACAGTTTGCCAGAAGACTGTGTATATTCCATTTACATAATCTTCAGATAAGAAGATAAATTCTATATATCTAAATCGTATGCTTAGCTACTGTTGAACGGGAACACGATCGATTGCACTATGCTGTCAATCACTGAGTGAAATATTTTCTTTTATCGTAAATTTCAGAGAAACAGTTGTTACAAGCAGAGGCGTTGTAATGAAATGTAATGACCTGGGCCCACTTCAATCAGCTTTAGGAAAGAACTAGAGGCTTCCTGAAATTAATGTAATAGAGATGCATTTCATTATTGCGGGGCTCTACAGTGGGAGTATTTCACTCGCATTTGCGCCTAAAATAGTTATGTGCGAACTTGTAAAATAATTTAGGAGCACAGTGCGTGAGTGACGGGCTGTTCTCATTACACTGAACAACAGCGAAACATACCATTGATATCACATGGAAAGCATGCAAGAGGACGGGGTCGCAATCTTGATGCGCATGCATCTGTTTCATACTGCATGAGATGCAGAGCGTGAGTCACCCCTTAATGTGTATTCGCCCTTTGGTCCGCCCGCGTTAAGATGCGAAGACTGACAGTGGTGAGTTAAGAGACCACGGACTCTATTGCTGTTATAAACTTCATTTATTGTATTTCCAGCTTACAACACCACCTTTTCTGACAGTTGTTGTCTGATACGTCGGCTCAATGATCACTTGCTTATCCACAATGACATTAGATGTCTTAATAAAGGAAACGCACTGAAACGATTTTTGTGAACTAGAAAAATGATACTGGCGTTTCTCCGAAGTTCAAAGCAGACAAAGGCTCAAATATTATGCGAGTCATTGTTCTCACACAAGAATGCAACTTAAACGAGTAACAGTTAATCGCCCATCGCTCACAGCCCAGCACCTACACCACTGTATAGGTATCGCGCTGACAAACATACACCTGATTATAAACATACACCTCTTGCGAAATCTAAAAGTATAATTTCTCTTATTAGAAGCTAGCCTAATGTTTACCAGTTATTAAGATGGCTGTTGTACTTTAAATAGAGGCAGTGAAATAATTTGCTTTGACAAAAAACTGCATAAAACAATGTTATGTTCTATATTATAAACTTTTAGTTATGTGTACTTAAGTGAGTAAATAAGGGGCTGTTTACACTTGGTATTAAGATGTGTTTTCATCGATCGGATCACAAGTGGACGAGAGGGACACATTACGTTTACACCTGGTATTTAAATCCGTATCTTTTGTCCACTTTCGACTGCTTCTCTCCTGAATACTGTAAGGGGACGGTCTGTGAGATGGTGGGCGAGTCTCCCTGCTGTCATTCAACCCGAGCGGGAGTAATTATGAGTTTATATGGACGCAAACTAATATTAAGTCGGAGTCCACTGTTGTGTAGCAAGTAAACATGCTGCACAGAGTTTTGTATGTGTGTATGTAAGAGCTTTCTCTGAATTTTCAGCGCAATTGATGAAATAGGATCGCGCAACTTTCACACGCTTTCAAAGCGAAACTACGGAGATCAGACGGTTTAGTTTTATCAATGAAAGGTTAAAAATAGCGCTGTTCACCGTATGTTCACGCCAGAAGTAAAAAAAGACGTAAAACTTGTGTTTAACACCTCAGATTATATAAATGGGCGGAGAGCAGGCGGTCGCGTAGGGCTGTTCGAACACATTCAACCACATATGCGTTCCGCAACTCCAAAGCGATCCGATCGAAAGTGGTTTCGACTACCTCTGGATGTGGTTGAAAGTGGTCGAAAGTGGACGAGCTCAAAACGTTTTGAACACCCTTTACACCTGGCATTAACGTCATCCACTTGTGATCCAATCAATGAAAACGCATGTTAATGCCAAGTGTAAACAGCGTCTAAGTTAAATTCTCAGTGAGTGTTATATGGCTCTTATGAACTCTGGCCTACATTAAATCTGCATATAGCGCGGGAATAGAATATCCGTATGAATTGAACAGTTTAATAAACTTTTTTCACTGTGATCCTTTATTACTTTGTGTGCTCCTAAATTTTTTCATTTATGAGCTCATGTACTTCTTGGGAAAAAGGTTAGCGTAGAGCACTGTATTATTTCATTATTAAATGTTCTGCAATACTGTATGTGTACAGTAAGCTCAAGTTAAAAAAGTACAATTCCATAATCTACTTAAAGTGCTCTATATTCATCTACTAATGTTGTACTTAATGCCTACATTTTTTTGTTCTTAAGTACAATCATATGAAATATGCTATAATGCAATTTAAAAATGTATTTAGGTACCACTTGTAATAAATTTGAACCCACCTTTGTATGAAAGATTAGTACAAGTTTACTTCAACTGGTATACATTTTTGAAATGCGAGATAGTATGTTAAATGCATTTCTGTTCATATTCATGACATCTAAAAATAACACAGATAAGGACACCTATGTTTTTAAGATTATCTTAAGTACTAAAGAAGAATTTTTGGTATATTATGTACAAAACTAGTGTGTTAAAATATGGCACTTTAAAGGGATTGTTCACCCAAAAATTAAAATTATTTAAATTACAATTCTAAAAATTTTTCATAAGAAAACACTGAACATGTGCTGCACAGCCGTTATAATTAGTTCTAGGCTAGCTAGAGCGGGTGATTTAGGCTAGGTATTCCTGTATTTACATAAAATGGTCTGGGCTAAGCCCCGGATGTCAATGCTGGAAACACCCCTGGTTACAAGCCTGTATAAATTTCTGTGTGTGTGTGTCTCAAGAATGCTTTCACGTATTGAAACCAAACTTTGTACATGAACTTGGGACTCCAATGCGAGGATGCACAAGATAAAAAAAACATTCTAAAATTTTACATTTCACAAATCACGTTAGTGACCGCACCAGAGCAAGCACACTTTTCCGGTTCCTCCGGAAGTGCATTTTCTAGTTTAAAACTAAAATATTTTTTTTTCTAAAACTACAAACAGAATGCTTTAATAAAGGTATGCTTTGCTGGGAGCTTTGGAGGGTTAGAAACTCAAACATCAGAACCTTGTGTTTCATGATTTGATCTCTTAAAATTAACTGAGGATTCAAATTTTTAGTCTTTGATGGTGTTTTCACACTGGCAGTTTAGTGTGAAACCGGGCTTAGTTTGTATGAAAAACTTGTAAAGTGAAAGCTGTCATGCGGAGCCAGAGACTACACTGCAAAAATAGACTCTCTTACATAGTATTTTTGTCTTGTTTTCAAGAGCACCTATTGTCTGATTCATGTTTTTACACTTCCTTTACATTTACAAAAATTCTGCTTCCATTTTAAGCACAAATTCACTTAAATATAATATTTTTGGTCTTAAAGCTAGACTTATTTTCTTAGTTCATTTTGCTCATTAAGAAAGGGCATCTTGATTTAAGAATTTTTAGATATTTGTACTGAAAACAAAAAATACAAGGTAAGAAAGTCATTTTTTGCAGTGTACCGAAAGGAAGTGGCCTGAGCTTGGTTGCAATGAAACTGTTGCGTGGTTAGTGTGACCGTGAAAGTACCTTCAGATTCGGGTGCGGACTCGTCCAGGAAGCAAAATAACCTGTGCATGTTTTAGCCAATGACGTTGATCATTCATTTCCACAACCCACAATAATCATGAGAACTGAATTCGCATTTCAAAACACATATGTGCAGCTGTCGCTCTCTCTGCTGTGCATGACAACACCAACATATTAAAAACAAAAAATATGCTGAGTCATGTTGTGTTTTACATCCTCTTGTAGGTGCATGTTTGCTCCTGTCGCTCTCTCTGCTGTGCATGACAACACCAACATATTAAAAACAAAAAATATGCTGAGTCATGTTGTGTTTTACATCCTCTTGTAGGTGCATGTTTGCTGATGACGTGAGATAAAGCAAGTGACCAACACTGCGGGAACATTCGCACTCAGGCCAGGAACACAGCAAACAAGCCCAGTGTGAAAACACTTGGAGACCATTTCAGATTGGTCATTTATGAGGTTTCATTTCTGTTAGGGTGCTATTCATTTACTTGGTTTTGAGATGGGACAGTACTGACTATGTTGTGTACCTCTTCCTTGATGTGGATGTCTCTGTAGCACAGGTGTTGCAAGTATGCCGCTGCATTGGCCTGCACAGATGGGAACTGATGCTGTAGCATGCGAATAACCTCTGGCAACTCTGGGTCACGCCACGCAAACTCTCTACAAAAAACAAATACATCATCTTATGGAAACTTTCATCTGAACTCAGCTTATTGTGTTTTATCGTACCTATGAAAAAATGGATCTCTTCTTCAGCATCTTTAGAGAAATTTTAACGCTTACAAAAAATATGATGTGCAGAACACAATGACCTCTCACACTCAATTTTGGACAGCTGTCCTTGCCATCAACTGGGGCAGAAAGGAGCAAGCTTTATTTGCAAAAATAAACCACACTTATAAAACACTCTTTATCTTGCGCTAACGCTTTCTTCACAGTGTGTAAATTTCCATAGTTTGTGTAAACAGAGCCCCTATGACATATCCACCTAAATACAAAATAATATTAAGTGCTTTTACAGTGTACAGGGTGGATCAATGTGAGATCACGCACAGCAAGGACAGTTCAAACTTTGACGATAACTATAACATTAACTGTAACAATAGCTATTATTAGCGTCCACAATAACTTTATATTAATTCATTCACGCAAATCACTTGCCTTCAATGGCATTAACTAATATTGCATATTTCCTGCAATAAAAACTTTTGCAATTGTTTACATGTTTACAAACTTTTACCCGTATTTTTACCTTTTATGTATTGTTTTACTTTTAATATATATATATATATATATATATATATATATATATATATATATATATATATAAATATATATATATATATATATATATATATACACACACGCACGCGCACACATATAATTAATGCAATGCAAATAATCAACACATGTAGAGCTCTTAAACTTCTTTTGTTTATAACCGTTTAACTTTCATATATTGTTACATTTCACGTATTCACAATATATAGTCAGTCTTCTCCTCTTAACTTCAAGCAATGCACCATAACACCATGTTGCCACAGTGGGGGTTAAGCCTGATTTTTAATTCTGTGTCGGAGCTATGCCACCAGCTGTGAGTAGGAATGCGTAGCTACAGCGTGCAACCTTCCGAAATGCAATTACGTGTGTCAATTTTATGTGAACTGCAAGTGCTTGGCCCAACATTGGTCTGACGCAGAAGTATAAATCAGGCTTTAGTGATAATGCACTTAACTCTAGCAAATTAACACTAGCTGCATACATACTCTACCTTGGGTCCTTTTGTATGCTGTCTATTGAGGGTGAGTGTGGGGTATCATCATCCATGACGATAGGCTTCCGTGTATAGCTGGAGTCAGATGGCCGGTTTGGTGCCAGTCGATATGGTTCTGTGTAGATGGTGTTTAGATCATAGTTACTTCTTTGGTATGTCATGTTACTGCGTTGACTGGAGCTTCGCTGCAGGTTACCCACACCTAAACCCAACAACCAAAGACCAGATATTATGGCAGACTATGACTTTTGCTAATTTACCTTGCTTAAAAAGGCTTAAGCTAGCACAAGTCTCCCAGCTTGGTTTTAGCTGGTTTAGTTGATGTATCAGGCTGGTTTAGAGGGGTTTCAACCAAATTTTTTTAGCTGGTTCTTGTTTATTAAGTTGTTACAGAAAGTTTTGCACCTGCAATATTGCTTTTGCTGTGATTTTGTTTAGTTTTAAAAAAGAGAGTGACACACGTGATAATAACAGCTTACACATTACAACAAATTTCCAAGGATGCCTTTATAATGATAACAATTATTAAGCATATGCTTTCCATAATTTATTGAACTATTTTACACTCACTAAATGCTAAAATGCTAACACATTCACAACGCACTGTGCAAAGATGAAGTGCACGAATTAAAAAAAGATAGATATGTATTAATTTGTCTAAGCTGAGGTAAGAACATAGTAAAATATTGAAAAACTGTGCATCCAACTATACCTTTTTATCACTGTGTGATCCATGGAAAGCGAACCAAAAACCTTTTTTTTGCCAAGGTAGCACAATTACCACAAGAGTTGGGTATCGTAATAAATTTTCTGGTTCAGTTTCCAGTTCTGCCTAACGATTGTCGGTTCCGATTCCATATAATAAAATAAATATTAGAAAAATAATGCACAATACGTAAACAATTCCATTTGTGTTTATTAATCACCGTCAAAATATTTTAAATCTAAAGTGAATTAATATTTTCAGTCACTATATCATTATTCCTGTCGAAGATGTACTCGTAAGGTTTCCTACCTGGTGAAGTGGACATGCTAGGAGCAGTAGTTAGTTCTCAAACATCTCAAACACTAGCATTTGAGTTTCATATATGCTGGAGCAAGTGTTTTGTCATATTACTTAGTTATGTACATACTTAGTACAGTAGCCTTTACATATATTTTGAAATCTAAAAATGTATTTGATCCTCGTTTACGTTTCTTAACAAACGTGGGTGTTCATAGACGCTAATTTCTTTTGGTGCTCGTCACAACGTCAGGCAATGCTTAGGTTACATAGCAACGGTAGATGCTCTGGAGCACCCAAACGCTTTGAAGAGGATGAAAGCAGCACAGTTATGTTTTCCGCACGGTTTTAGACGCGAAATGTCGAGCAAATGTTAATTTGTTAATAATGTGTTAATAATGTGAAATTGAGCATATGATCTTAGCCATTTCAGTAGGTGTTCGAGTCGAGTTCACACAAACTTGAAGACATCTAGCTGGATGAGACTGTACTTTAAATTTTAAATAGTTTGTGACGTGCAGACCACTGCGGGTTGCACTGTACCGTCAGCATCCCTAGAATCCACACTTTCTTTTAGACATGTTTAACACCATTCAAAGCGTATTAGCAGTGCAAGTGTTTTCTGTGGTAAGCTGCGTTAAAGGACAAGTTCGGAATTTTAGACTTAAAGCCCTGTTTTCAGATTGTTTATGGTGAAATAGAATGGTTTTGACTGAAAATTCGACATTTGCGGCTGCCCTGAGAATTTTCGCGTGTTTGTGTTTCAGCTCAGATCTCTACAATGGGTTTAATGGTGCACTGGAACAATCCTTCCTAAAATGCATTAAACTTTTGTTTACAAAGACGTGAAACTCACCGAGTGGTCAGGGGTGTTCACTGATATGCTCACACAAAAATCGCTGCAAAAGATCCTTTCCAACAGCTGTTTTAGCATTCGTTGTTAACTTGTGGACCTATTTTTCCAAACACCTCACACCCGTACATTCTTCCGTTAGAGCTTGAATAATAGACACTCCAGCCCAGGTGGTGGCGCTAATCCGCCTTTGCCAATTGCAAGAATAGAAACAAAGTTCCCGGCGCGGAGTAATACCGTACCTCACAGGACATCTAATACAAGTCAATGGAGTTGGTAAAAACTACGATAAAACCTGTTGGAATGCGTCTTTTGGAGCGATTTTTGTGTGAGCATACCAGTGAACACCCCTGACCACTCGGTGAGTTTCACGTCTTTGTAAACAAAAGTTTAATGCATTTTAGGAAGGATTGTTCCAGTGCACCATTAAACCCATTGTAGAGGTCTGAGCTGAAACACAAACACGCGAAAATTCTCAGGGCAGCCGCAAATGTCGAAATTTCAGTCAAAAACATTCTATTTCACCATAAACAATCTGAAAACAGGGCTTTAAGTCTAAAATACCGAACTTGTCCTTTAATTTGGTTGTGTGACGTAACAGTGGCTCAAAGTAATATTCATGAGGTAAGACACGGCTATTTAAAGTGACAGCTCCTCTGCATCTCATCGGAACCGCTTTAAGAATCGAAACTTAAAGGAACAGTATGTAAGAAATTTATATCAATTAATCATAAAATGGCCCTGATATGTCACTAGACATTAAGAAATCATTTTCATTTCAAATACTTATATCACTGACAACAGTGGTCTGGCCAGGATATTGTCATTTAAAAAGTGGAGTTGCAGCCCTCAACTGATGTTTATGTTGTCATTTTGTGTATTGGCCACCAGTTGTGTGATTGCAGTACCAGTTTTAGCCACAAGTTTTGTGATTGCAATACCAGTTTTGGCCACAATCCTACATACTGTTCCTTTAAGAATTCTGTGTGGTTCCGGGTCCTTTTAAAAAACAGACGCTTGTCTGAAATGGTCAGGAAACACCTAGTGTTGGCCCTGAAAAGTCACACTCATGACTGTTGGCTAAACATATAATGTATACAGCACACCTAATTGGAAACACTTTAAATTTTCATGAGACAGGGAATAAAAAAACTGTGACAAATTGCTTTACATGAATACACATGTATTCTGTCTCTTGACATCTATCTTTTTCACATGGTCAAATGGAGTATAATTAGGAAGACTGTTTCTGTGGGTGCTTACCAAAGGATGACCTGTAGACAGCAATGTTGTGGTTCTGATCTCCAGCTGCATGGCTGGGGCTCCGATAGAGGGGCCCACGAAAGATACGGTCCTCATAGATGGGTCCTATATGACGGTCAGGGGAAATGGTGGATCTCATTTCAGCACCTATCTGACTGTGCTGACTAGTGTAAGATGATCGCACACCTGATGAACATGAAATGAAATTGAAACATGAGCTACAGAGAAAACATTGCTCCTACACCCAGCCAACAATACAATCACCACATGAGCCACGGTCAATTTTTGGGAAACTGGCAGAAGTTTGACATGCTCTTACATTTGTTCTTTTTTCAGTTGCTTTAAACATATTAAGGGCTTATATCATACAAACTGTGCTGAGATAACACGTGCGTAACGTGTGTATATGTTTGTATTTTTAAGTAAATTATGTTTAATGTGTGGTTAGTAAAAATAAAAAATTAGCTGAAATAAGGCCAAGGAACACATTACATATTTTACATAGTTTGGCTGGTCCTGCGACTTATAGTCAGGTGCGACTTTTAAGTAAGTATGAATTAATTTTGACATATATGAACCAAGAGACAACATTACCGTCTACTGCCGTGAGAGTCCGCTATATGCTGCTCCTGTATTTATGTAATTCCTTGAATATAGTGATGTGGAATGACGAGCCTGCAAACTTGATTCGCGTTGGCTTGTTCTGTTCATTTAGCCTATTTAGCCTTCCAGGTATGTATGCTATTGTGTATCATGTAATTACGAAATACTGTTTGTATTACGTTAACGTCTGGACACCTATTCTGTTCTGAATAACTAGCATTTCCAGATTAAATGTCTGTTCTTCGGCTTGGATTTTGTGAAATAATTTTCTAAATAAATGCGATGTATAGTCCACTGCGACTTATATATGTTTTTCAACAAAAAAGTAACTTTTGTAAGAAAAACTTTTTCTTATGTAAAGGCAATATGCAAGGGAGGGAGAATGGTAATGAATATTAATGTGATTCACAGCTGGAGTTAAAGACCCAACCCCCTAATGCCTCAACAATCCGCTAAACAAATCACAGTTACAACCCACGGATGCAAATTAGCACCTTCCAACAAGCCAAATGCAGGTGATTTTGCACACTTTTGACCCGCACACTTTTAGAGGAGCCACACCTTCAAGAAATGTGGCGTTACATCGTAGGCATTAAGAGGTCTGCAGAGAAAACATCTCAGCTGAAGCCAGTGGACAAAGAGGCGAAGGTCAAAAACTTTTTAAAGAACGATGGTGAAAATCAGACAATGGGGAATCCTGCGATTAGTAAGTTTACGATGGTCCCGTACACACTGCATATTATTCGGTTGTTACTACACCTTTTAATGCTTAACCCTGTTCTGTACACACACAGTACAGTAATTCATGGGACTGTCAACTGCATTCTACAACCGAATTAAATCCGCAAAATGCAGGTAGTGACAACCGCATTTACAAAAACTCTGCATAGTATGTACATAACCAAACAGAACAACAAGTAGTTAAAGGTCACATAGAATGATTGAACAGGGTATTTATCCTTGTTCTGTGATGTGACATGTAGACAAAATATTTTTTGTTTGGGTCTGTAATGCCTTAGAAGCTTCCTAAAAACCTCTCTGAGATAGCTCTATTAGGGTGAGGGATTTTAAATAAGTGGTTTTGCATCTATTTGGCTCCCTCTACTGGCTTAACTTGCAATCTCATTACGGATTGGCTGACTTTGTTGCCACTCAAAAAAATTTTTAAAGTGGAGGGGCAGTTAGATGCCTGTGAAGTCATAAGCATCAGTTTTTCAGATTGGGCTGTTTTCTGGCTGACATTTCTAAAAGAGTAATTTCTATGAGACTGAGATGTTTAGCATATCTAGAACTTTTTGTATGTTTGTGAATGTGGGTAGACTACCATTATTCAACAAAGACAAGGTAAAATGGTTTTTCATTCTCTGTCCCCTTTAATCAAATGTTTAGTGGAATTATGACCAAAAAGTTCTATTTTGGTCTCATCTGACCACATGACTTTCTCCCATGACCTCTGGATCATCCAAATGGTCATTGTCAAACGTAAGACGGGCCTGGACATGTGCTGGTATAAGCCGGGGAACCTTCCGTGCCATGCATGATTTCAAACCATGACGCCTTAGTGTATTACCAACAGTAACCTTGGAAAAGGTGGTCCCAGCTCTTTTCAGGTCATTGACCAGCTCCTCCCGTGTAGTTCTGGGCTGATTTCTCACCTTTCTTAGGATCATTGAGACCCCAAGAGGTGAGATCTTGCATGGAGCCACAGTCCGAGGGAGATTGACAGTCATGTTTAGCTTCTTCAATTTTCTAATGATTGCTCCAACAGTGGACTTTTTTTCATCAAGCTGCTTGGCAATTTCCCCGTAGCTCTTTCCAGCCCTATGGAGGTGTACAATTTTGTCTTCATTGTCTTTGGACAGCTCTTTGGTCTTGGCCATGTTAGTAGTTGGATTCTTACTGATTGTATGGGGTGGACAGGTGGCTTTATGCTCCTAATGACCTCAAAAGGTGCATCTAATTTAGGATTATTATTAGGAGTGAAGGTGGACATTTTAAAGGCAGACTAACAGGTCTTTGAGGGTCAGAATTCTAGCTGATAGACAGGTGTTCAAATACTTATTTGCAGCCGTATCATACAAATAAAGACCTTTTTTAAAGACCTTTTTAATACCACTTCAAATGCAATTTAATACCTACATCTCACCCATTCGAGTAGAATAAATAATTTTAGATAACAGCATATACCTCGAATAATTACTATTTACAAGTGGTAAGGTATTAATTTTTTTGCTGTTTAATATAGTTAAGATGATAACACTCATCAGTAATGCTCTGAACCAGAACACTACTGACAAATAAAATTAACCATATTATGGTGGTTAAAAAAAAACCTTATTGGGATACTCAAACAAAACAACAAATTAAAATGTAATGCTATTTTGACCCTAAAAAGACAAGAGATGTTAATCTGTTAATCTTTTCAGGATCGTAGTTAAGTTTTCTAATGCTGACTTAGTGTGAAAATGTTAATATGTAGCCTTTAGTATATATTGCAAGATGATAATATATAATAGCTGAAAATTTTTCGTTATTGTTTGCAGCTTATTGTTGCATGGATCACACAAGACTATTGTGTAACATAAATTACCTTCTCTATCTAGATTTACTAGAGACGGATTGTGGAACAGAAGATTGTGTGTGTCACTGATTAAATCAAACAACCGATCACAGGTGCGAGGACACCCGTCTTGTCCCGCCCCCACACAGTCCCAAGTCATCTTGATCAAGCAAGCGCATGTTGTGCAGCTGCGAGCGCATAGAGAGAGTTGAGTGGCCGCTCATCCCAGCCTTTGCTCGCTTGACTGCGTTTGTGCGCTCTGAGCAGAGGTGTGCTCTCAGGAGGACGTTTTTCTTTTCTGGGCGCGAATAGTGTTTTGTGAACACGTGAGAATGCTTTCCCGCATTTTGTTCGTGCACGCGAGTTTTGTGTCTGAATAAAAAGCATATAAATCTATTGATCATTTGAAAAATTAAGACCTATGTGAAAAATTCAAGACTTTGAGGTGAAATTAAATACCTTTTAAGTCCCAAATATGGGAAAATTTTATTCAATAATTTTTTTATGACTCCACGGGTACCTGAGATTTAAAACAGAGTTTAAAGTAATGGAGCAACAGGATTAAATATAATTTAGTTTTATTGTAAAATAAAAAATTTGGATCAAAATGACAGTTTAAATGTAACCCTGCTTGTTTTTAAACAGGTGTAAAGTTTGGTGCAACAGAATGATTAAATAAGCCTTGATTTAAACCAGATTTAGGTCTAATCCTTGTTGGTACCACCCAACCTTAAAGGGACACTTCACCCATTTGCATTAAGCTTTGTATAGTTAGAACCAGAGTCAAATAAAGAGAGAGTTACGACACGCTTTGATCTCATGTAACGTTCTACAGTTCCAAACCAAGCTGGGCTGTCAATCTGTTTGCATAAGTTTTCAGCTATTTAAGGTAAATATTAGCTTGTAATGTAAATTGATTACTATACTTACTATGTGTATAACTTTTTTTACTAGGAAGTGATGGAAATACAGTAAATCAGTTAATAAAGATACACAGTTAATGGTGACCCAAAGATAACTGTGGTTATCTATAAAAATTACAGCAACACAGTTTATCTTTTATTTTTGTAGCAAAAATATGGATATATAAATGGCTATCAATCTGCTAAAAACATATTCCTACACTTTTACTATATTAAAATCACAAAAAAGATCGCCAACACGGTTATTTGTAACAGTGAAACATAACAGAAACAAACTAAATTCATATTTAATTATATTTATAGAACACATTAAATGTTAATATTTATACATGATTTTCGAGGATACATCACTCGTATTGCTTACCAAACACAATGAAAAACATAGCAGCATTGTGAAGCAGTGTGACTTTCTTATGAGGCCTTTAGCTTCTCGCTGTTGCCCCCTAGTGTTACTCGTAATAGATAAAAAAAAAGATATGATTTATTAAAAGTATATATTAAAGTAGATGGCCACCAGTAATAAAATATTAAACCATTTAATCTATATTATTCACACATTATACACAACTGATTAAAATATAAAAATTTTGCTAGTTATTATTAACGATAATCATTACCTACAGCAGAGTTCATAAAATATCACTGTTGACTATATTCATAAAATGTCTGAAAATGTAAAGAGAAACAGTAATTTCATCGATTTACCAGCAGGTGCCATTGAAATTAATTGGCTTCAGTGCTGCGCAGGCAGGGGCGTCAGTTTGTGTTGAAAAGTGGTGGGGACAAAAGATCAGATGAAAAAAACATTACAGTGGGACGGGAAAAATATTGAATAACGGTCATTAAAAATGGGCATAGTGTAGACCGGTCAACAAAACAAAAATACCCAGTATAAAACCCTCAACAATGTCGACTGCACATGTAACAGTCCCTACAACTAGGGATCGACCGATATGGATTTTTTTTGTGCCGATGCCGATACCGATTTTTTTCCATCAGCCTTAGCCGATGACCGATACAGGCTGCCGATTTTCTTTAGCCGATATTTGGAGCCGATACTGCTTTTTCTCATTCAGTTTATATCATAAAAATGACACAATGATAAAACCAAATGTTACAACTCTTAATTTAAAAAAGGAACATTTACTGAACTATATTTAACAAATAGTAATAAAAGGTAAGGTAGAACAAGTAAGAAAATTCAGTGCTGCTTAAAATACATAAATAAAATAATAATTACACCATTGCACACAATAGCAGCAACCAAGCAGCATAACAAGGGGAACACTTTACTTTATCCATGAAAGTAACCAACTATTTACAACCTATTTAATGCTTAGGTCTAAGTTTTAGTGCACTTAACTTAATCTCTTGTAGAGCAAATGTCTTTAACCCTCGTGTGGTGTTCATATTTCTGTTACTTAGACAATGTTTGTGGGTTTAGTGGACCCACTGTATTATTCGTATCTTAAACCAATGCAGTCATACTAATTTATGCATAACTGTTTACAGATGATTACTTTAGCCTTATTGCAAGTAATATAGACAAAATTTATGGTTAATATTTGTCATTTACCACTGGTACAGGACTATTTATAGATTAAAGTGCCATTCGTTTTTGTGATAATATGAAATAAGAGAAGAAAGTTCTATTCTCCCCCAGATGTTTATATAAAATAAGTATTTTCATCACTTTTTCATCTCATATAAGTTTTTCATCACTTTGACATTTAATTATTTGAACTTAGTTTGAAATTGTACACATTTGTGTCCGTCTACACAGCACAAGCCTCATCTGAAAAGATGCGGTATTATAACACATTATCTACACTGAACACATAACCTGTTCATGTCAGCCTACACAACACATAAGAAGCAGATTTTTACTGTGTAGCTGTGTTGCATGTGCATTTCTTGTGTTTTATAGACGTATACTGTGTCTTCCTGTCTATCTTATGTCCACACACACTGCAGTACAATATGTTGCTTTTGGCTACAACCTAAAATGATGAAAATGCTTGGATATGAAATAATACTTTCTCTATTTCTCACTCTTTCTCACACATTCATACACACACAAACACACACACACACACCATAGGTTTTGTGGTAAACTCATGTGTTCAGGCAAGGAATGGTAATCAATACACCAATTTACCATGATTACTACACTTTTACTAAATACAATCATGGTTATATTTTGTAAGGAATATAATAGTAAAATGTTGAATTGTTCCTTTTAGACAAAAGGTAAAGTTTTTGGGACAGTGGGGGCAGTCAAGTGTTCATGCTTGATATATAACATGTTGTATCTTTGCGCTGTTACAGCAAGTGCAGAAGGACAAAACTCTGCCATGCATCCATCACATATGTACAGACATATATACAAACACACTCATGCACCCACAGGAGTCCCAGATAAGAGAAAAACAAAGTGAAGTTACATAGCACATTCAATTTTCACTCTCTTATTACCCCCGGGTCCAGTGGACCCGAACACCACATATGTAATATAAATGTGTAGGGGGGTGTACAGTGTACAGTAATTATAAAGTTGTTTATTTTTATGTTCTTTATAGAAAATGAGCCAAGGCCAATGAATCTGAGGTTGAAACAACAATTAATTGCATATTTTTTCTTTAAGTAAACATTAAAAACGGGTCCCACAGACCCGAACACCACACAAGGGTTAATAAGAAGACAAGGAAAATGTAAACAGCAATACTGATCAAAAAACAACTTAAGAATTCTGAATAACATGCCAATTGCCCCACTTCTGTACCTCACACACCCTAGTGCCCTATAATAAATGCGAGGGATAGTTAGTTTGCCTCAGCTCGCTTAAAACGCATAAAACTGAACAAATACATGAGGATTTGTGTACGGACTTCGGTCAGATAGTAGAGCGCGTGCACATGGGAGAGGTGCAGTGTAGTGATGAGCGAGTCACTCGAAACTCGGATCATTTAACCTGATCCCTAAAATGACTCGAGAACCATGAGTCCTAGTGACCATTAACCCGAGTCAGTTGAGTCCTCTAAGATTTTGCATTAAGAATGAGAAATTGTATAAAACACAAAGCTCTTCAAATGTTTACAATAGAATTACAAAAAATAACTCTACATAAGCTGCCATAGGTTCTATAACTTGCAACAACAAGTTAATTTACATCTCCAAATGTCAACTGGGGGTACCGAGTGAGCAAAAAGCTGCTATTCCGGATCGTAATTTCCTGCAGCTCCGAGTCTGAGTACAAAGGGATGCGTGCGCGCGACAATGAGTTGGTCGGCGGCTCGGGGATTCACACAGAGAGTGACTCAACTCATAGAGCTTGAATCCTGTAGGAAAAATGAGCCTTGCTCGTGTTATTAACCCACTGACTCATGTAGGCTAATCTGTTGCAATATTTGACTGGCACAATGTTTTGGGTAGAAGCTGCAAATGTTTAAACATTTTAAAACCGAGGACTGCTGCAGCAGTGCTGCTGGAAAGATCCGCCACCGACGGACATACACAGCTCCTCTTGTTGACTGAGTCACTCAGAGTGACGCGAGTGGTTCACTCACAGGACCCGTGCAGGAGTGGGCGTCTCTGTCTGGGACTCAATCACAAGATCATGTTCTTGCGTGGATGAGGGACTGTGTGGCTGCATTAACCGAAACCTATCGTGGATCTTTTAAGTCAATCTGAAACAGGACACGTTCCTCTCACATCCAAGTCAACAAAGCCTGACATCTTCTAAACGTGGTGTTGATATATTTGTCATTATGAAATTAAACTAAACACACCGAACTTTTACAAGTATGTTATTGATAATGTTACCACGGACATGCATGTTTTTTACGAGTTCCCCATCCGTTTTTTGCGAGCAGAGGAGTCGTAGACTCGTAGCTCATGCGTGATCTGAGTTGCTTGGTTGGCATTAGTATGATTTAGCGATTGGAATTGGAAGTGACTCAAGTGACTCGAGTGACTCGCACAACCCGGATCATATTAGTGAGTGACTCAGAATAACCCGAATCCTTAAAAAGATCCGGGTTGACCATCACTAGTGCAGTGAGACATGGATGAGAGAGGGCATGTATCTTTGCGCTCCCAGTGAACGGAAATGTTGACAAAACTTACAAAAAAACACTTCTCCGGTCACATAAAAGTCATGTGTGAACTGTTTGGAACTAAGTGCTTTGGGTCGAATTTCTTATTTTCGCTGACGAAAATTCCGCGAAACTCCGCGTTAAAGGAACAGTATGTAAGAAATTTATATCAATTAATCATAAAATGGCCCTGACATGTCACTAGACATTAAGAAATAATTTTCATTTCAAATACTTATATCACTCACAACAGTGGTCTGGCCATTATTTTGTCATTTAAAAAGTGGAGTTGCAGCCCTCAACAGATGTTTATGTTGTCATTTTGTGTATTGGCCATCAGTTGTGTGGTTGCAGTACCGGTTTTAGCCACAAGTTTTGTGATTGCAATACCAGTTTTGGCCACAATCCTACATACTGTTCCTTTAACAACCATAAACGTATGCAACCATGGACCGCGCTCTCCACAATGACGAGAAACTATCAGCAATGGATATTGATTTTAAGCCTTTTACTACTACATATATTTATGGAGATGAGAATTAAAAACCCACCCTGTCCATCAGCTGTTCGGCTGATCACATGACCTGCGTTCGCTTGCGGCATTATAAGCACGCGTCGCGTCCAAACGTCAGACTGGTGGTCGCTGAATAAAACTCCTATAAATACCACGAAATCACGGAACAACGTCAGCATTATATAATCCTATGACCAGTGTTCGTAACAGCTGCCGTATGCATACGGTTAGCCTAAAAGCTATTTGAAGCTCCCTAAATACAATGGCAATCAGTTTTATAGGCATTCGCGTTTTCCATTAGGACCACCAAACTTTCTTAGCTATGGTTGCACGCACATATAGAGCAACGTGTTTACACTTTCAAAGTATATGGCAATATTTCAGTCAAACAGTTAAAAGATGCTTTGAAGTTTAAAACTTATCAGCGCAAGCTTGGAGAGCTCAGCTCTGCTAGTGGGGGGAGGGGCAATGCACGGGCTGCAGGCAGCCTCCAGCAACACAGAGCTGCCTGTGGGCGCCTGTCTGTAATTAATGCCAGGGAAAAACTATCGGCGAACGCAAGCCGCGAATCGGCCGATGCCGATACACCTAAAACCTGCTAAAATCGGCACGATGTATCGGCCGGCCGATATATCGGTCGATTACTACCTACAACACAGCTCAACCGAACAGTGCCAAAGCACCATGCTGTAAAAAACAGCAGCACATTAAGTCAATGATTACAATGAAATTCATTACATATGTAAAAGAAAACACACCATAAGCATACAACACAACATATGTGACCCTGGACCACAAAACCAGTTGTACACGGCAAAAAATGATTTTCAAGAAAAAATGTTCTTTGTATTTTTGTCTTGTTTTCAGTAAAATATCTAAAAATTCTTAAATTAAGATGCTTTTTCTTGATGAGCAAAATGACCCAAGAAAATACGTCTAGTTTTTAGACCAAAAATACCAAATGTAAGTGATTTTGTGCATAAAACAGCAAAAAAAAATCTGCCAATGGGGTAATCAAAAAAATCTCGAAATTCAAGAGAAATTGGCAGATTTTTTTGCTTGTTTTATGCACAAAATCACTTAAATTGGAAATTTTTGTCTAAAAACTAGATTTTTGCTCATCAAGAAAAAGCATCTTAATTTAAAATTTTTTAGATATTTTTACTGAAAACAAGACAAAAATACAAAAAAAATGTTCCTGAACATCTGACTTTCTTACTTAGTATTTTTGTCTTGTTTTCAGTAGAAATATCTAAAAATTCTTAAATCAAGATGTATTTTCTTGATGAGCAAAAATCTAGTTTTTAGAAAGTAAGGTCAGTTTTTAGACAAAAAATATAAAATTTCAGTGAGTTTGTGATCAAAACAAGCAAAAATATCTGCCAATGGTGTGAGAAAATATTGCTTAAATTAAGTGTTTAAGAAAAAAGAAATCTTATTTTTTTTCTCACCCCATTTGCAGATATTTTTGCTTGTTTTAATCAAAAATTCACTTAAATTGTATATTTTTTTGTCTAAAAACTAGACTTATTTTTTTGCTCATCAAGAAAATCATCTTGATTCAAGAATTTATTGATATTTCTACTGAAAACAAGACAAAAATACTAAGTGTAAGAGATCTCAGGTTTTCGGAAGGAGAACAAAACTGCAATCGTTACCGGGTTTCTGACACAATATGTCTGAGAGGTAGCCTGACGTTGTCATACTCAATTCTAGTCAGAATTTGAGTATGATACCGCTCCATTGAGCTATAATTATGAGGCGTGTCTCAACCGAAAAATGCCTCTGCACTCAATTGGATAGACCTACGACCAATCAGAGCAACGGGGTGTGAGACGTATGTTGAAATGACGTATTTGCAGCTTGACCGAACTGCTAGTTATTTCGTTACAATGACACACACTACAAGTCTGAGTTAGCGAACGTACATCAACACCTACTATGTTTACAACATTTCATTTATATCACATTAAGTCATACAGTAAGACTATCTCTTACCATTTGTACATTAGTTGAACTTCATCCACGACGATACCCATTACGTTTGCTTGAAAAATATCCGAGCCTAGCATGTCCCTTCACGATTCCGGGCTTCCGAAAAGAAGCTGGCAACGGCCGCTAATTATATCCATCTCGTCATGCACACCGAGTTGCATCGCTGTGATACCCATTTCAGTTGCTTCTTTAACTGGATCCTTCATAAGTGCGACAACTTTTGCCGAATCCCGTAGGAAGGACGGCAAAAACATCAACAAATGCCTTGCTCGCGTTTCTCTGTTCTTCTTTTAAAATCAATGCTCTGTCGATATCTTTTAGAACAGACTCAATGTCAGAATCCACACATCTGATTTCTACCGCGGCCGTAAACAGATTGAACACACGCGCTCTTTGGTGACGTGGTTGATACATTACTGTTGATCATCTGTCCAACATCGTATAAAGCCCGCCCTCACAATTTGATTCGTCGGCCAGTTTTGGGACTCGCATAAGTACTATTCGGACGGGATTAGTTTTACATAGGGAGGTGGGGTAAAGCAAGTTTTTATCAGAGCTTCTCAGTGATTTTAGTCCAGTCCGAATGCTCTATGTCAGTAATCATTACGGACAATGTCAGTAAAGATTACGGCATCTTTTACCTTCTGTAAAAAGGTCCGGAGAAATTACCTCAGGTAATACTAATCCAGTGCGAATAGACCAGCTGTAAATATCCACGTAAATCGCGTCATTTCCTTTCAATTTGCGGGTTTCTTTTAAATATAGAAGCGCTTAAAGAAGCATTTACTTGCGTTCTAGACGGGAAACAAGTCAGTGGCAGGTCAGTTTCTGAATAAAACACGACACAAACTTTAAAAAAAAAAAGTCAAATTCACTTCTCAGATTCGCGGAACTGTGTACGAAACTGACGTTCTCCCCAAACTGAAATTAATCACAGTGTTTCGCGTTTTCCTTGTCTGTTTCATGTTGTTTGCACATCTGATATCAAGAGGCAAGGTAACGTGCACGTGAAGACGAGAGGTGACGCGCTGCGCAAACGAGTTACCCCTCCCACTTCTGAATGTTTTACTGAGAATTCTAATCCCGTCCGAATTGACCATTAATATTACCGACGTCCTGTGGTAAAATTACATTACGACATCTACCCCTGTAAAACTAATCCCGTCCGAATAGGGCTATAGTAGCTCCTCAACGGTGAAACCCCAGACCGATCTTCCCGTTTCTCAAAATGTTGTGGTCGGGGCTAAGATCGGCTGGCACGCAGGCTATCTGAGAGGGTTGCTAGAGTATGAATATATTGTATTGCAATATGGAGCGTTTAAGTATTAACACTAAATCAAAACTAAACAACAAATTTGTAAATGAAAAGGTTTAATAACAGTACTGACTTAAAGTTACAATTGAAATGGTTACACTATAAATCCATGAAATGGTCAATAATACAAACAATTAACTGTTTCCAATGTATGTGAGATATTACCTGATAAGATAGAGAACAGAGAAAGAAAGAAAGCTTAGAAGAAAGGGATTCACACTTGAGAACTGGAACCACAGAGGAATATAGATAGGAAGATAGGAAAGGGAAATGGCCAATGCAAAAAGCAAAAGCCCAGAGCTCATAAAAACCTTGACATATATCCTCTATCCCTTGACCATGTGACTAAACCTAACTTGATACATTCAAATTGACCAATCAGAAGATCACCTTTAACCCCCAATGTACTTGACCAAAACCAACATAATACATTCAAACTGACCAATCAGAAGACCACCTTTAACCCTCACTGTATTGGATAAACAGTTGTGACAATAGTCTTTGATCACTATCAGCATAGGGGGTTGTTACAAGTTGTGACCAAGTAATAAATTCCTATATTTTTAATCTTACAATGAAAGACATTTTTGCAGTGCAAGTCACACGGGTATTGCTTGATTTTTCAGAACATTTTAACCAAATGCTTTCAAAAAGTGGTGGGGACATGTCTCCAGCGTCCCCAGTGTAAATGACACCTATGGTGCTGCGTTTGGAACTATGGTTCACTTCCGCATTCCATTCTTACAACGTACGTCTATGTGAGTGTCATAACTCTCTTATTATACGACTCTGGTTAGAACCCCAGTCATGTTTTTGAATGTTCGTGCATCATTTCCTCAGTTGCCGAGACAGTAGAAATACAGATTTCAGTGTTGCACTTCCTTCTTCCAATGATGTAAAAATCATAATTTTGCATCATTGAAAGAAGGAAGTCCAATATCTTTGTTGAGTGGGTGAGACTACAAACACCCCTTTTCTCAGTCAAATAGGCACCAATGACACACTTTCAAGAAAGATTAATGTTTCTATGGGTGAAATGCTCCTTTCATGTTTCACATGCAACAGGTCAGCCAGTGCACAATTATTTAAATTTTCTCTGGATAATTTATTTTGTTTAACTACATAAATGCCATTATCTATACTGTATTCCAACTGTTACCATAAAATATCAATTGAGCAATATAACATGCATTTTATTCAGTGTATATAAGCAATATTTAGCTTTTTATGTTAAAGACACTATTAATAGAGTGAGAAATTAATATTATCAGGAAAATAGCCGCTTATCAGTTAATCGTTAATCGATCAATTAGGTCAATCAACTAACGATTAATGAATTAATCGATAATTTCCATTCCACGTCTTTTTGTTTACAAAGACTGAAAGTCTGTATTGAATAATCTCTCTATGTACGCTAACCACACATTATTGCATATTAGAAACATTCTGGTTTCTTTGGTTTATGTTACTTTGTTAATTTTTTACATTGGACGTATGTCATGTTGCACAGCACTGGCACAAATTAGATTTTCTTACCTTTGAGGCTGTCTGTTCTTTTGGGTATTCTCTCGTAGACCTCATAGCTGTGTGTACTGTATGGATCAGAGGCATCGTTAACAAGCATTGTTGGAACTGTTGGCCTATAATGTTGTGGAACCGCTGCCATTCCTGGCCTGGCTGGACACCCAGACCTGACCTGTCCCTCTCCACCCACAGACCCCACACCTCCCGAATACGGCATAGTGAGGTGGCTGGTACCACCAGAGTAGGAATTAGTGGAGCCTATTCTACGTAGGGTGACAGGGGAGTTTAGCTGCGTGGAATAGGGTGAGCTGGCTTGTGGGACTAAGGGTAGGGTGGCACTTGTGAAAATGGAGGGCACATTTTTTCGCTCTGTCATGATGGGTGATCCGTAGGAGCTTCCCACTGTCCGCAGTGACCCTCGAGACCGAGAGATGCTGCTTTCGTAAGGTGACTGAGTGCGAGAAGGCATTGAACTGACTCGCCGTATAGCATGTTCCGGTATAGCCCCATATGTCTCTTCTGATCCCTGCAACACATAAAACACCATTTCTGCATTCCAGTGTACTCAATCAGTCTAATATGCTTAGATAAATAATAAACATATCCAGTGAGATTCAATTAAATTAGATCTGCTAATGTAAACTTCAACATGTGGTAATCTATACACAGATTAAATTAGTGTCTAGGGAAATCATATTCTCTTCTGGATCATGTATTTTCACCATTATTTTAAATTATTTAAAATTTATTTAAAATAAACATATATAAATAGCTCTGAATTTATGCTAATTTAAATAAACAAAACAATATATCAGAGTTATACAGTGTGGCAAAAAGTATGGAGGAGTACTCAAGCATAAAGTATAGTTACTTTTTAACATTTTTAAATGGAAATATGAGAAAAATACACATTTTACTTCTTTGACAATTAAGTATGTTATTTTATAAATTAAATAATTTATGGTACATCATAATCAAATCATTGTCATTGCTAGTACAGTATGGGCAAAATTTTATCAGCAGAATAGTAACGAGAACACTGTATGCGTACCTCCGAAATTTTTAACGCACAAACTTAGTATGCGTAGGTGGGCAGGGTTTACAAAATCACTAGTCCGACGTCCCGGGGCTACTGTGCCTTGCAATATTCAAATCAATTCAATTTTATTTATATGGCGCTTTTCACAATTGGCAATTTTTTCAAAGCGGTTTTACATTAATAGAAGCAGGGAAAAGCACAGAAAATCGATAGATAGCATAACATAATACAGATAGCATAAGCAGCAAAATTTAGCGATATTGAAATTGAGCGTATTAATAATATAACGTATAGAAGAGGGTGCTAAGTTAAGCCAATGGTGGCTGACTCCCCGGGTTGAAAAACCCCCTAGGAGAAAAACCTCCGGACTTTTAGCCAGGGGAAAAGTCCTAGGAGGGAAAAACCCTTGGGATATATATATATATATATATATATATACACACTACCTGACAAAATTCTTGTTGCTTGTGTACAAAAATTTTTCAAGAAATGGCTCATTTTAATCCCAACAGCTTTTGTAATAATGTTTCAGTGCAAAACGAAACTGTCAGAAAGTATTCTAATACTCACAGCTTGGTAAAGCCCATTGAGTCAATTTTTGCAAAGACACAAGTCTTGTCGCCTTGTCCTATAAGGTTAATCTGTGACTAATAATGGATCAATTAGGTCTCAGGTGTGTATAAAAATACCCCTAGTACACTAGACCTTCACATCAACTGCAACTAGACCTCTGCAAACATGCCTAAGATTCACCCTGAGACTAAAGTTTTGATTATCAAGAGGCTGAAGACCAGATCTACCGCTGATGTGACAGACACCTTCAATGTGTCTCAGAGTCAACTACAAAGGATAGAAAAAAGATTTGAAGAGACTGGAGACATTTTTGACAAGCCCAGGTCAGGCAGACCCCGGAAGACAACTGCTCAAGAGGACCGTTTGTTGGCTCAAAAATCCAAGGCCAGACCATTTTCCACTGCAGCAGAGCTCCACGAGACCTGGTCACCTGAAATCCCTGTGTCAACCAGAACAGTTTGTCGGATTTTTATCTCGAAATGGCCTCCATGGTCGAATCAGTGCCCAGAAGCCAGCACTAAACAAAATGTCCCCAGCCTGCTAAAAGGATGGACGCTGGAAAAGCAGAAGGTGGATTTTCAGATGAATCTTCTGTTGAATTACACCACAGTCGCCGCGAATATTGCAGGAGACCTACTAGAACCCGCATGGATCCGAGATTCACCCAGAAAACAGTGAAGTTTGGTGGCAGAAAAATCATGGTCTGGTTCCATCCAGTATGGGGGTGTGCAAGAGATCTGCAGGGTGGAAGGCAACATCAATAGTCTAAAATACCAAGATCTCTTAGCTACCTCTTATATTCCCAACCATAAAAGAGGCCAAATTCTGCAGCAGGATGGTGCTCCATCACATACTTCCATCTCCACATCAAAGTTCCTCAAGGCGAAGAAGATCAAGATGCTCCAGGATTGGCCAGCCCAGTCACCAGACATGAACATCATTGAGCATATGTGGGGTAGGATGAAAGAGGATGCATGGAAGATGAAACCAAAGAATATTGATGAACTCTGGGAGGCATGCAAGACTGCTTTCCTTGCTATTCCTGATGACTTCATCAATACATTGTATGAATCCTTGCCAAACCGCATGGATGCATTTGTTCAAGCTCATGGAAGTCATACAAGATATTACATTTGGATCTCACAGCACCACTACTGAATTTGCTAAAAATATTTTTGTATTTGCAGTAAATTTGTTCAATTTCTGAATAGGAGAAAGAACTTTTGTCTTGCCAAAATTTGACCTCTCTGTCTTTATTAAAGCAACACTATGTAGTTTCCATGTAAAAATGACTTACAGCTCCCCCATGTGGTTGAAAAGCGCAACAGTGCCTGGTATCAGACACTCTTCTGCAGGCAGGGGGAGGGGCGGGGCTGTGTTTTCTACCCTCCACCGCCACTTTCAGAGTGTGCTTGTAGTAGCTAGGAGGCTGCTCAGGTTGCAGCAACAGTACAATTTGTCCGGTTAAAAGCTGTTCTATCAATGAAATAATTTTAGGGACATTATTTAAAGGTAAAAACTACAAAGTGTTGCTTTAAATGATAAAAAATATTTTTGTGAAACTAATTCATTTCAGTGCATTAAACATCATTTTGGATTGTTTTAGCTTTTCATATGAGCTATTTCTAACACCAATTGATTAATTAAAAGTCAGGTTAATAGCAGGTGTTTCTACAAAATAGATAAGCGACAAGACTTTTGTCAGGTAGTGTGTATATATATATATATATATATATATATATATATATATATAGGTAAATGCAATAGGGCTACCAAACTGCATCTCCGCCCTGCCTGCTGGGCTATCTTAACTTATATATATTTAAATGCTTATGCATTCTCTCACAGATTTGGATGGGTAATTATGTAATTCAGGAATGGGGTACTTAAATCACGTGTGCTCACATTTAGTTTCACTTTCGCAATCGCGCAAAGCCGCGACCTAAAGCAAGCAGTACTGATTTGTTATTGACAATCTGTTGGGCAAAATTTCCTCCAACATCTTCCTGTCAGTCATTAATATCCTTACTTAAAAAATGAAATCTCCAAAAGCAAGCTTTAAAGTGATATAGATTGTATGTGCAGTGAAGAAAATCACGAAAAAAAGCTACAGTGTGACTCTGGCGTGCGAAAACTGGCTTTCCAAGCTACAGTAGCCCCTATTTTTTTCTGATCGAAAAAATTATCCAATCTGTAACTGGAAAAACATTATATTATCAAAACTGTGAGTTTTTTGACCCATTGAACCCATAACGATGAGTATATCCAGTGCAGAGATGAGCAGGAACAGTTGGCTTGCATGGGAATCCAGATTTTTGTTTGTTAAAAAACAGCATCAAAAACAACAACATAAATAGCAGAGCAAACATTGTGGTGAGTGGCCCTATAGGCTTTGTATTAGAAAAATTTGGCCCGTGATGAAAACTAATTGAGGAACCCTGTGCTATGCCCACAACAACGAGTGGCATTTTCTTTTCTGTGACTTCAGTTAATATTTAAGATTCAAAATGAAGTTTATAGATATTTCAGTTCAGTTGAAGCAAATATTTGTATTGATGATTGTAATTTGATTATTTTATGTGTTATTTGTGTTTTGATAGATGTGTTGTCCCAATATTCTACATTAAAAGTAATTTATTTTTTATTCTGGATACTTGCATTTACTTAGTGCTACCAAAAACTGAAGCCTGAAGGGCTACCAGGGATAAAGAAATTTTGCGATCCCTGGTGGGAGTATGTATTACAGTATGTTGGACAGGAGAGCTATTGCAATTTGTTGCAATGCACATGCGTTAAAGGGATAGTTCGGCCAAAAATGATATTAAACCCATGATTTACTCACCCCAAAGCCGTCCGAGATGCATATGTCCATCATTTTTCAGACGAACACATTTTCAGTCATTTTAGAAAATGTCTTCTATCTTTCAGCTGCTAAACAATAAAGTTAAGGGGTCCACCTCCTTTAAGTCCAAAAATTTTCATATATCCTTCCCCAAAGAAATCCAAACGGCTCCAGGATGATAAACAAAGGTCTTCTGAGGGTAATCCGTGCGGTGTTGTTGTAGAAATATCCATATTTAAAACTTTATAAACAAAAATAACTACCTTCTAATATCTAATATCTTGGACTCCTCTGTATTCAGGAGAGAGTATCAGCGTAGTGTACGCACTTTTCATAGTGACGTATGACAAATTCGGAGGGCGGGGGCACAGAGCAGAAGCAGAGAAACCCCCGTAAGCTCTCATATTGAATGCGGACGCGACTAAGATGGCGGCATTACCGGAAGCAAGTTATTTTCATTTATTAAGTTTAAAATGTGGATATTTCTACAAAAAATTTTTTGGACTTGAAGGACGTGGAGCCCATAACTTCACATTTGATTAACTGAAAAATCTAAAACATTTCTAAAATACCTGAAAATTTGTTTGTGAAAATGGCTTTAGGGTAAATCATGGGTTTAATAAAATTTTGGGCTGAAATATCTCTTTGTATGTCAAATAAACTATGCTTTGCAAGGCTATGCATTCTGCCGTATATGTAAAAAAAACTAACTATACTCCAGGCTTTAAGTATTAAGCATGGTACTGTACCTGTCCTATCACCTGGCCCTCAGCCCTAGCGTTTCTCTGCAGTGTGGAGCCTCCTCCAGAACCCTGAAATGAGTGCTGCAATCTCAACTCACACTTGCCCTGCTCCTGGCTGCTGTAGTAGCTACCAGCATCCTGGTAACCACTATCAGAGTAAGAGTTCATCTGGTTAGAGCTGTGAGAGTTGCCTAGTGGCCCTAAGTAAAAAATTCATAGAGTTAAGTGATTATAAGTAGTTATTTTACTTTATTACATTATTTCTGATCAAGAAAGAAGTTCATAAATAACAATTGGCTAACATTGTAAGTTTACAGTACATTTGAAAAAAAATTACATTTCTATCTCTTTACGCCCTGTTCAGACCGCCAGTGACGGACAAGCAGTAGCAGAGCGACACAGTTACATTCATTTAAATGGAAATGGCAACTTCTGGTAACACAAGTGAAAGTGTTGGCAACTGGGTGGGGTGTGTCCAGCTACATGAGAAAGTTAAGAAAAGTTTAACTTTATGCAAATGAGCAACTTTCAGGAGCGACTACCAACGAGCACACAGCAGTGGAGTATACGTCATCAGTCTCTCGTCAGTTACAAGTGGACAGTATTCATTTGTAGAGGACAACCAATGTTTTTTTTTTTTTTGCCGATGCCATATGAAGAAAACAATGTGTCCGATTGGTCGACATTTAAAATATCATTATAATAACTGAGAAACATATAAACAATAATTAAAACTAAATAAACATTGATTTTAATAATTAATGCCTACAGATTAAGTTTACATGTATAATTAATGAAAAAAACAGTATTTAATTCCTTAATATTAATAAATAAATTGCATTAAGTTACTTTGCTCAGTAAGAGGTTGTTTCACTTTCTTAGAGTTGCAACAACAATTGCACAGCTTAAGTTATATATTTGCTTAGATAGAGGCATGTAGCATCAAAACAGAACAATGTCTTGTGCATCCTCGTACACACACACAAACAGCTTTCTAGCTGGGCATCAAGATTCACTGGTTATTGAGTGCAGGGAAAACAGCGTCTAGTTTATAAGTTACAGACAACGCACATATCTAAAGGAAGAGCCCAATCGCAGGATTAGTCACTGTTTGTGAGGTCAATTCGTTTCAGTTGTAGTTACCGCTGTGCTGCGGATATGAGGTTTTTATCGTAAACGAAAACTATCACGAAAACTGAAACTATTAGTGAAATTTTTTTTTCGCTAACTGAAATAAAATAAAAAAAAGGTTTAAAAAAAACGAAAACTAAACTACAACCATAATGTGGACCTGCAGAACGAACTAAAACTAAATAAAATGTAGGAAAACATAACTTGCATTTTCGTTTTTTAAATGTTATTGGATCAGCAGTTGAACACAGAGTCACTCGCATTACTGGATCATTAATAATCAGATGTTGCTGGATCACTAATGACCAATAGGTGGCAGACTAATGTCTATTAAAACTCCTGACCTGCACAGCAGCGTCAGGTGATGTGTATGACGCTGTCTGGGCACTGGATCCCTGCCCCCGAGCCAACAGGCCGGTTCAGAAAACATCATCTCATTGCTACGGTTAGTTTAATAAGACAACCTGTCTTCTGCTGACAAACCCTTAAAATAACTGAAGAAGACTTAATTATTTTAGTGTACTGGACACCCTGAAGCATTTAAAGGAGTAGTCCACTTTAAAAATGGGGTCCATTGACTTTTCATAGTAGGAATAAAAAATACTATGGTAAGTCAATGGGCCCCATCTTTAAAGTGGACTACTCCTTTAAATGTGGCTGAAAACGCAGACCGCTTGCTTAGCACAGACATAAGTTTGAACAAGTAGGATGTGCTGATTCACTCTAAATTATATAAGTTATATAATATATATATAAATAAACCTGTGCTGGGTTGTTTCAATGAAATGCTGGGGAAGGGTGGGACAAATACCACACTAACCCAACACTCTAAATTCTGTTGGGTTATTAATGCTGGGTAAATATAATATACAAATATAAATATCCATGTTTTATATAAAATAAACCTATGCTGGGTTGTTGTTAACCCAAACATTAGTTGAAACAACCCAGCATAGGTTTATTTTATATCAAACATGTATATTTATATTTGTATTATATTAACCCAACAGAATTTAGAGTGTTGGGTTAGTGTGGTATATGTCCCGCCCTTCCTCCACTTTGATTGGCAGGACTAAATAAAAACAATCCCTATTTTAAAAAAAATCCTCTTAACATCTGATCTTATTTTCAACATTTCCAGATTTGGCAAGGTGTATGTACACTTTTGACCACCACAACCATGATATTACGCTAAAGACTAAAACTATACTAAAACTAAATAAAAACTAAAAGTAATATTTTTTTAAATAGAAACAAAATTAAAACTATTTATGGAACACTAAGAAGAACTAAAACTAAACTGAAATAAAATAACATATTACAAAAATAAATAAAAACTAATTTTTTTAAAAAACTATAATAACCCTGATAAGACCTCACAGAACAGTTTGAGTGAAACCTTGTTGCACACATGAAAATGTCACATTAAGAAGGGAATGATGAATAGTTCTCTAATCGTCTGTTAAATGGCTCATTATAGTTGTGCATAGGTCCTACAGCGTAGCTGCGACAGTGTAGGTTATGCGTCGGTTTTCATTTATACTTTTGCGTTCTCGTCTGTGTCGACGTGCAAACACACATGCAGACCGCTGGTAGGCAGTATCCACGCATGTAACCACAGTAGCAGCATGACTGTCAAATGAAGAAGCAGCTTGGCAAGTTTAACCCACAAGCGAAGAAGAAACAGTAATTAAATTTGCTGTTTTATGTTTTGAAATGACCAGCAGTGATGGAAGCAAATAAACAGCGACTAATGTTGCAGTTCGAGTTAAATCACTCTTCAACTTTGTTCTCACCGTCGCAAAAGGAAATACCTATGACACAGTTTTTTTAACCTCACGGGAGGGGTGAGGTTAAATCACAGCGCCAATCACAGCGCTTGTGGACCAATCACAGCGCTTCTGGCCCGTGTAGAACTGACATGCTGTTAAAAATTGTCAAGGGGCTCGTCAGGCTACACAGAGGCTACGGATGACCTACAGTGTTGCTACAGCCTTACACACAACTATAAATTGGACTGTAGACGGTGGCTGTTTATTTGATCGCATGAGCAGGTCGTTTAACACATGGCTTCTGTGGGAGTGATTTAAAAGCATATGAAGCAGTTTGCTATCGGGTTGCTCTCACGGTGCTTTGGTGTCGTTCACCAACCGGTCTGTGGGTCACCGCGTGGGTCACGGGTGTATTTATCTTATCCAACCATTTAATCTATTGGGCCAAACGAGAAGATTTATCATCCGAAGCCGATAAAAACAAGGTCAAAATATCGACCGATAAATCTTCCTCGCCAATATATCAGTCAACTTCTACTCATTTGTTTCTGACAACTAGTTTGAGAAGCACCTCCGGACATTGTTGAAAAAGATGAGCGAAACATATCAAGAAAGTCACTGGATGTCTGAATGAGGCTTTAGTTTGCAATTAAAAGTGAAATCTAAATCAGCACAAACAAGTGTTTAGAGATTAAGGGTCACTTATTCTTTGCTTACTTTTTTCACATTTTAGAATTATAAAAGATTCATCAAAATGTAAAAATGGAAATTATGTTAGGAAAATGGGAAAAAATGTAAACACACACACATAATTTAAATTCTGCATTTATGCATTTGGCAGATGCTTTTATCCAAAGCGACTTACAGCAGAATCAAGATATACATGCTTTTATCAGTATGTGTTCCCTGGGAATCGAATACATGACCTTTTGTGCTGCTATCGTAAAGCTAATGCGCAACTGAGCTACAGTGCTTGAAGGGGGTCGATATGCAGCGGTACGCAATACAGGCACTTCTCTGTTTTAAAGCGTAACTAAACCCCTGGTCAGAGCCTGACTCCGCCCACTGGCAATATTTGAAAAATGCAAGAAAAGTGGGCAGATCCCAACGGAGATAGAGGGGACGAACTAAGCTCGTATCAAGTGTGTGGTGAGATCGTAACAAGGGCGTGGTGAGCTTGAACCTGCTTACGTCACGAGTCATTTCTTGGACCCAACATCCAATAGGAAAATTCAACTGCAGTAGCCACCGTTCAACCTGAAGAGGGCAGCACTCAGACGTTTTTACACCATATATTGTAGTATTGAA